>NC_091285.1:238498684-238805517 GCF_032444005.1 Ranitomeya imitator | reverse complement strand
GCCATAGAAAGCCTATTTAATTTTTTTTTTGGTTTTATAAATTTTCCCTGAAAAAAGGGAGATTAATATTGGCCTCTGGGCTTGTGTGCCAGTTGTGAGCGTGCCATCTGTGCCAGTCCTGAGCGTGCCATCTCTCTCACAAATAGTGGGCCATAGAAAGCCTATTTAAATATTTTTTTGGTTTTATAAATTCTCCCAGAAAAAAAGGGAGATTAATATTGGCCTCTGGGCTTCTGTGCCAGTTGTGAGCGTGCCATCTGTGCCAGTCCTGAGCGTGCCATCTCTCTCACAAATAGTGGGCCATAGAAAGCCTATTTAAATATTTTTTTGGTTTTATAAATTCTCCCAGAAAAAAAGGGAGATTAATATTGGCCTCTGGGCTTCTGTGCCAGTCCTGAGCGTGCCATCTGTGCCAGTCCTGAGCGTCCCATCTCTCTCACAAATAGTGGGCCATAGAAAGCCTATTTTATTTTTTTTTTGGGTTTCAGAAATTCTCCCTGGAAAAAAAAAGGGAGATTAATATTGCCCTTTGGGCTTGTGTGCCAGTACTAAGCGTTCCATCTCTCTCTCTCTCTCAGTCAGTGGGCCATAGAACGCATATTTTTGGTTTTATTTGTTTTCTAAATTCTCCCTGAAAAAATCATTTTATTTTATTTGGTTTCTAAATTCTTCCTGATAAAATCATATTTTTTTTATTATTTTTATTTCTAAAGTCTCCCTGAAAAAAAAAAAAAAAAAAAACAACCAAAAAAACAGTGGGAGATTAATATTGGCCTTTCTGCTTGTGTGCCAGTCTTGACTCCTGGGTGTGCCATCTCTCTCTCTCTCTCTCTCTCTCTCTCTCTCTCTCTCTCTCTCTCCAATTGTGGTCCATAGAAAGCCTATATTTTTTTTCCTTGATTTGGGTTCTAAAATCTACCAGAGAAAATAACTACATCAATCATTGGTAGAAAAATATTGGCCTCTGGGTTTGTGTGCCACTCCTGACTCCTGTGTGCGTCATCTCTCAGTCAGTGGGCCATAGAACGCCTATTTTTGGTTTTATTTGTTTTCTAAATTCTCCCTGAAAAAATTATTTTATTTTATTTGGTTTCTAAATTCTTCCTGATAAAATCATATTTTTTTTATTATTTTTTTTTCTAAAGTCTCCCTGAAAAAAAAAAAAAAAAACAGTGGGAGATTAATATTGGCCTTTCTGCTTGTGTGCCAGTCTTGACTCCTGGGTGCGTCATCTCTCAGTCAGTGGGCCATAGAACGCCTATTTTTGGTTTTATTTGTTTTATAAATTCTCCCTGAAAAAATCATTTTATTTTATTTGGTTTCTAAATTCTTCCTGATAAAATCATATTTTTTTTATTATTTTTTTTTCTAAAGTCTCCCTGAAAAAAAAAAAAAAAAAACAACCAAAAAAAACAGTGGGAGATTAATATTGGCCTTTCTGCTTGTGTGCCAGTCTTGACTCCTGGGTGCGTCATCTCTCAGTCAGTGGGCCATAGAACGCCTATTTTTGGTTTTATTTGTTTTCTAAATTCTCCCTGAAAAAATCATTTTATTTTATTTGGTTTCTAAATTCTTCCTGATAAAATCATATTTTTTTTATTATTTTTTTTTCTAAAGTCTCCCTGAAAAAAAAAAAAAAAAAAACAACCAAAAAAAACAGTGGGAGATTAATATTGGCCTTTCTGCTTGTGTGCCAGTCTTGACTCCTGGGTGCGTCATCTCTCAGTCAGTGGGCCATAGAACGCCTATTTTTGGTTTTATTTGTTTTCTAAATTCTCCCTGAAAAAATCATTTTATTTTATTTGGTTTCTAAATTCTTCCTGATAAAATCATATTTTTTTTATTATTTTTTTTTCTAAAGTCTCCCTGAAAAAAAAAAAAAAAAAAACAACCAAAAAAAACAGTGGGAGATTAATATTGGCCTTTCTGCTTGTGTGCCAGTCTTGACTCCTGGGTGTGCCATCTCTCTCTCTCTCTCTCTCCAATTGTGGTCCATAGAAAGCCTACATTTTTTTTCCTTGATTTGGGTTCCAAAATCTACCAGAGAAAATAACTCCATCAATCATTGGTAGAAAAATATTGGCCTCTGGGCTTGTGTGCCACTCCTGATTCCTGTGTGCGTCATCTCTCACTCAGTGGCCCATAGAAAGCATATAGTTTGTTACATTTGTTTTCTAAATTCTCCCTGCAAAAATCTATTTTTTTTTTTTTGGGGGGTTTCTAAAGTGTTCCTGAAAAAAATAAAAATAAAAAAAAAATAATAGTGTGACATTAATATTAACATTTGTGCTTCAGTGACAGTCCTGCGTGTGGGGCATCTCTCTAATTTGCAGCCACCAAAAAAAGAGTGTGTAACATTGGGCCTGATTTTCGCTGTGGTCTCACCAACCTGTAAAGGGGTAGCTAAATCATACAGAAGTTATAGCTCACCGTGTAAGTTGTGTGACTGCAACAAATAACGTTAGTTTGGTTACGTTTTTAAAACAATGAGGAAGTCTAGTGGAAGAGGTCGTGGCCGGGGGCGTTCATTGTCAGCTGGTAATGAGGGTAGTGGTAGTGGTGGAGCATCAGGTGGTCGTGGGGGAAAAAATATTGCACCTAAGTCTGGAGCTGTGGAGCCAGGTTCGTCGTCCGGCTACACAAGGCCTCGAACGCTCCCTTTTCTGGGATTAGGAAAACCGCTTTTAAAGCCGGAGCAGCAAGAGCAAGTTTTGGCTTATCTTGCTGACTCAGCCTCTAGCTCTTTTGCCTCATCTCGTGAAACTGGTAAAAGTAAAAGCAGCGCGTCGTTAGTGGATGTTCACGGTCAGGGACAAGTCACTTCCTTGTCCTCTTCAGCAAAAACAACAACAGAGAAGAATGCAGCAGGCGACACAACGGGTTACTCCATGGAGCTCTTTACACATACCGTCCCTGGCTTAGAAAGTGAAGCAGTTAACAGTCCATGCCCATTACAAATTGAATCTGACATGGAGTGCACTGACGCACAGCCACAGCCAGACTACTATGCTGGTCCTTTGACTCAGACCACAACATTGCCCTCGCAGGGTGCTGATCAAGAATCAGACCCTGATGAGACTATGTTGCCCCATCACGAACGCTATACCACCGAACGACACGGTGACACAGACGAAGTTGCGCAGGAGGTACAAGAAGAGTTATTAGATGACCCAGTTCTTGACCCCGATTGGCAGCCATTGGGGGAACAGGGTGCAGGCGGCAGCAGTTCTGAAGCAGAGGAGGAGGAGGGGCCGCAGCAGGCATCAACATCGCCACAGGTTCCATCTGCCGGGCCCGTATCTTGCCCAAAACGCGTGGCAAAGCCAAAACCTGGTGGAGGACAGCGTGGCCATCCGGTTAAAGCTCAGTCTGCAATGCCTGAAAAGGTATCCGATGCTAGAAAGAGTGCAGTCTGGCATTTTTTTAAACAACATCCAATTGATCAGCGCAAAGTCATCTGTCAAAAATGTTCTACTTCCTTAAGCAGAGGTCAGAATCTGAAAAGTCTCAATACTAGTTGCATGCATAGACATTTAACCACCATGCATTTGAAAGCTTGGACTAACTACCAAACGTCCCTTAAGGTTGTTGCACCCTCGGCCAATGAAGCTAGTCATCAACGCAACATCCCTTCCGGCAGTGTAGGACCACCATTTAGCGCACCACCTGCTGTATCTGTGCAGGTATCTTTGCCAGGCCAAAGCAGTCAGGGTCAGGGAATCACCAGTTTCGTAGTAGGAAACACTGCATCTAGGGCACCGGCGGCAACAATACCATCTCCCACCGTCTCTCAGTCTGCCATGTCCACCGGCACCCCCGCTAGTTCCACGATCTCCAGCTCTCCAGTCCAGCTCACCCTACATGAGACTATGGTTAGAAAAAGGAAATACTTAGCCTCGCATCCGCGTACACAGGGTTTGAACGCCCACATAGCTAGACTAATCTCGTTAGAGATGATGCCCTACCGGTTAGTTGAAAGCGAAGCTTTCAAAGACCTGATGGACTACGCTGTACCACGCTACGAGCTACCCAGTCGACACTTTTTTTCCAGAAAAGCCATCCCAGCCCTCCACCAGCATGTTAAAGAGCGCATCGTCCATGCACTCAGGCAATCTGTGAGCACAAAGGTGCACCTGACAACAGATGCATGGACCAGTAGGCATGGCCAGGGACGTTACGTGTCCATCACGGCACACTGGGTAAATGTGGTGGATTCAGGGTCCACAGGGGACAGCAAGTTTGGGACAGTTCTGCCTAGCCCACGGTCTAGTAAACAGTTGTCTGTAGCCGTTCGCACCCCCTCCTCCTCCTCCTCCTCGTCCTCCTGCAGAAGCAAGAGCTCGTCCACAGACCGCAGTCGCACAAACACTCCATCCGCACCTGCCACTGTTGCACACCAGGTCTCCCATTATGGGGCAGCTACTGGCATACGTCAGCAGGCTGTATTGGCTATGAAGTGTTTGGGCGACAATAGACACACCGCGGAAGTTCTGTCCGAGTTCTTGCAGCAAGAAACGCAGTCGTGGCTGGGCACTGTAGATCTTGAGGCAGGCAAGGTAGTGAGTGATAACGGAAGGAATTTCATGGCTGCCATCTCCCTTTCCCAACTGAAACACATTCCTTGCCTGGCTCACACCTTAAACCTGGTGGTGCAGTGCTTCCTGAAAAGTTATCCGGGGTTATCCGACCTGCTCCTCAAAGTGCGTGGACTTTGCGCACATATCCGCCGTTCGCCTGTACACTCCAGCCGTATGCAGACCTATCAGCGTTCTTTGAACCTTCCCCAGCATCGCCTAATCATAGACGTTGCAACAAGGTGGAACTCAACACTGCACATGCTTCAGAGACTGTGCGAACAGAGGCGGGCTGTTATGTTTTTGTGGGAGGATACACATACACGGGCAGGCAGTAGGATGGCAGACATGGAGTTGTCAGGTGTGCAGTGGTCGAAGATTCAAGACATGTGTCAAGTCCTTCAGTGTTTTGAGGAATGCACACGGCTGGTTAGTGCAGACAACGCCATAATAAGCATGAGCATCCCCCTAATGCGTCTGCTGATGCAAAGTTTGACGCACATAAAGGATCAGGCGTCTGCACCAGAGGAAGAGGAAAGCCTTGATGACAGTCAGCGATTGTCTGGTCAGGGCAGTGTACATGACGAGGTACCGGGCGAAGAGGAGGTGGAGGATGAGGAGGATGATGGGGATGAGTATATTTTTAATGAGGAAGCTTTCCCGGGGGCACGGGAAATTGGTGGCGTGGCAAGGCCGGGTTCTGGTTTTTTGAGGGACACAAGTGACGTAGATTTGCCTGCAACTGCCCCTCAACCAAGCACAACCGCAGATTTGACAACGGGAACTTTGGCCCACATGGCGGATTATGCCTTGCGTATCCTCAAAAGGGACACACGCATTACAAAAATGATGAACGATGACGATTACTGGTTGGCCTGCCTCCTTGATCCTCGCTATAAAGGCAAATTGCAAAATATTATGCCACATGAGAACTTGGAACTAATATTAGCAACAAAACAATCAACTCTTGTTGACCGTTTGCTTCTGGCATTCCCTGCACACAGCGCCCGTGATCGTTCTCACACGAGCTCCAGGGGCCAGCAGACCAGAGGTGTTAGAGGGGCAGAAATCAGAAGTGGCGTTGGACAGAGGGGTTTTCTGACCAGGTTGTGGAGTGATTTTTCTATGACCGCAGACAGGACAGGTACTGCAGCATCAATTCAAAGTGACAGGAGACAACATTTGTCCAGTATGGTTACAAACTATTTTTCATCCCTTATCGACGTTCTCCCTCAACCGTCATTCCCATTTGATTACTGGGCATCCAAATTAGACACCTGGCCAGAATTGGCAGAATATGCATTGCAGGAGCTTGCTTGCCCGGCAGCTAGTGTCCTATCAGAAAGAGTATTCAGTGCTGCAGGTTCAATACTAACAGAAAAAAGGACTCGTCTGGCTACCCAAAATGTAGATGATCTAACCTTCATTAAAATGAACCACAACTGGATTTCAAAATCTTTTGCCCCACCCTGCCCGGCTGACACCTAGCTTTCCTATGAAAAGGTCTTGCCTGTGGACTATTCTGAATGACTTTTCCAATCTCGTAATTTTCTTCACCTGATTGTCCAGCATACGACATGTTTCCACCTCACGAAATGGCCAAACTCCCCACACGGGGCCGTGCTATCGCCACTTTGCGCTTGGACCCTTGAGAGTGCTGTTTGTCTGAAGAGGTGGGTGTGGCCGCTTTTGGTCGACGGCACTGCCACTGGGTCCCTCATAGTACAATAAAGTGTCTCTGGCGGTGGTGGTGCGCACCCAACGTCAGACACACCGTTGTAATATGAGGGGCCCTGTGCCTGTACCGCCGGCCACAAGACAGTTCCCCCCCCCAGCTCAAACAGTGCTCTACCACTAGCAAAATTATCTCTCACAGCTTCACCAATGTGTAGTCTAGCCGCTGACATCCTTCAATGCCTGGCACTGACAATACCATTGTTTTGACATTTTTGTTATGTTAGGCCTTCGAAGCCTGTCTGCGGTCCCTTCTTTCTACAACTACTACACTGACCAGGCCACTGCTGGCCGTGTTACCCTGGAACCAATTTAAAAGTGCCTACAGTCAGCCCAATTTTGTTATGTTAGGCCTTCGAAGACTGTCTGCCGTCACTCCTTCCACTAGACTTCCACTGACCATACACTGCTGCCCATGTACCCCTGGAACCAATTTAAAGTGCCTACAGCCAGCCCAATTTTGTTATGTTAGGCCTTCGAAGCCTGTCTGCGGTCACTCCTTCCACTAGACTTCCACTGACCAGACCACTGCTGCCCGTGTACCCCTGGAACCAATTTAAAAGTGCCTACAGCCATGTGTTATTATTTTAGGCCTTCGATGCCTGTCTGCGGTCACTCCTTCCACTAGGCCTCCACTGACCACACCACTGCTGCCCGTGTACCCCTGGAACCAATTTAAAATTGCCTACAGCCAGCCCAATTTTTTTATTTTAGGCCTTCGATGCCTGTCTGCGGTCCATTCTTTCAACTACTACTACACTGACCAGGTCACTGCTGCCCGTGTACCCCTGGAACCAATTTAAAATTGCCTACAGCCAGCCCAATTTTTTTATTTTAGGCCTTCGATGCCTGTCTGCGGTCCATTCTTTCAACTACTACTACACTGACCAGGTCACTGCTGCCCGTGTACCCCTGGAACCAATTTAAAATTGCCTACAGCCAGCCCAATTTTTTTATTTTAGGCCTTCGATGCCTGTCTGCGGTCCATTCTTTCAACTACTACTACACTGACCAGGTCACTGCTGCCCGTGTACCCCTGGAACCAATTTAAAATTGCCTACAGCCAGCCCAATTTTTTTATTTTAGGCCTTCGATGCCTGTCTGCGGTCCATTCTTTCAACTACTACTACACTGACCAGGTCACTGCTGCCCGTGTACCCCTGGAACCAATTTAAAATTGCCTACAGCCATGTGTTATTATTTTAGGCCTTCGATGCCTGTCTGCGGTCACTCCTTCCACTAGGCCTCCACTGACCACACCACTGCTGTCCGTGTACCCCTGGAACCAATTTAAAATTGCCTACAGCCATGTGTTATTATTTTAGGCCTTCGATGCCTGTCTGCGGTCACTCCTTCCACTAGACTTCCACTGACCAGACCACTGCTGCCCGTGTACCCCTGGAACCAATTTAAAAGTGCCTACAGCCAGCCCAAGTTTGTTATGTTAGGCCTTCGATGCCTGTCTGCGGTCCATTCTTTCAACTACTACTACACTGACCAGGTCACTGCTGCCCGTGTACCCCTGGAACCAATTTAAAATTGCCTACAGCCAGCCCAATTTTTTTATTTTAGGCCTTCGATGCCTGTCTGCGGTCCATTCTTTCAACTACTACTACACTGACCAGGTCACTGCTGCCCGTGTACCCCTGGAACCAATTTAAAATTGCCTACAGCCATGTGTTATTATTTTAGGCCTTCGATGCCTGTCTGCGGTCACTCCTTCCACTAGGCCTCCACTGACCACACCACTGCTGCCCGTGTACCCCTGGAACCAATTTAAAATTGCCTACAGCCAGCCCAATTTTTTTATTTTAGGCCTTCGATGCCTGTCTGCGGTCCATTCTTTCAACTACTACTACACTGACCAGGTCACTGCTGCCCGTGTACCCCTGGAACCAATTTAAAATTGCCTACAGCCATGTGTTATTATTTTAGGCCTTCGATGCCTGTCTGCGGTCACTCCTTCCACTAGGCCTCCACTGACCACACCACTGCTGCCCGTGTACCCCTGGAACCAATTTAAAATTGCCTACAGCCAGCCCAATTTTTTTATTTTAGGCCTTCGATGCCTGTCTGCGGTCCATTCTTTCAACTACTACTACACTGACCAGGTCACTGCTGCCCGTGTACCCCTGGAACCAATTTAAAATTGCCTACAGCCAGCCCAATTTTTTTATTTTAGGCCTTCGATGCCTGTCTGCGGTCCATTCTTTCAACTACTACTACACTGACCAGGTCACTGCTGCCCGTGTACCCCTGGAACCAATTTAAAATTGCCTACAGCCATGTGTTATTATTTTAGGCCTTCGATGCCTGTCTGCGGTCACTCCTTCCACTAGGCCTCCACTGACCACACCACTGCTGTCCGTGTACCCCTGGAACCAATTTAAAATTGCCTACAGCCATGTGTTATTATTTTAGGCCTTCGATGCCTGTCTGCGGTCACTCCTTCCACTAGGCCTCCACTGACCACACCACTGCTGTCCGTGTACCCCTGGAACCAATTTAAAATTGCCTACAGCCATGTGTTATTATTTTAGGCCTTCGATGCCTGTCTGCGGTCACTCCTTCCACTAGACTTCCACTGACCAGACCACTGCTGCCCGTGTACCCCTGGAACCAATTTAAAAGTGCCTACAGCCAGCCCAAGTTTGTTATGTTAGGCCTTCGATGCCTGTCTGCGGTCACTCCTTCCACTAGGCCTCCACTGACCACACCACTGCTGCCCGTGTACCCCTGGAACCAATTTAAAATTGCCTACAGCCAGCCCAATTTTTTTATTTTAGGCCTTCGATGCCTGTCTGCGGTCCATTCTTTCAACTACTACTACACTGACCAGGTCACTGCTGCCCGTGTACCCCTGGAACCAATTTAAAATTGCCTACAGCCAGCCCAATTTTTTTATTTTAGGCCTTCGATGCCTGTCTGCGGTCCATTCTTTCAACTACTACTACACTGACCAGGTCACTGCTGCCCGTGTACCCCTGGAACCAATTTAAAATTGCCTACAGCCATGTGTTATTATTTTAGGCCTTCGATGCCTGTCTGCGGTCACTCCTTCCACTAGGCCTCCACTGACCACACCACTGCTGTCCGTGTACCCCTGGAACCAATTTAAAATTGCCTACAGCCATGTGTTATTATTTTAGGCCTTCGATGCCTGTCTGCGGTCACTCCTTCCACTAGGCCTCCACTGACCACACCACTGCTGTCCGTGTACCCCTGGAACCAATTTAAAATTGCCTACAGCCATGTGTTATTATTTTAGGCCTTCGATGCCTGTCTGCGGTCCATTCTTTCAACTACTACTACACTGACCAGGGCACTGCTGGCCGTGTACCCCTGGAACCAACATCAGAAAATATAAAAATAAGTATTTTGCTTATAAAAAAGAAAATACTGGTGAGATATCAAATGCAGACATTTTAACATTAAAAACAAACACACAACTCTAATCTGGTACAGTACTAAAAATGGCCACCAGCTACAATTACTTTCTCCTGCAAGTAGTTAACTGAAAGTTTTTTTAAATTGAAAACACACATATGGCATCCACCGAGTGTTGTCCTGTCGCGTCTTCTTTATATTATTGCCGAGAAGATGCAAAATAATGAAAATAATAAAATCATTAATTACCAAAATAATAGAGAAAGTCAACACCACATTGCAAATAAACATTCATTCCAAATAAAGAAGCAGGGCGCGTCCGAGGGTGAGTATATACCTAATAAGAATATAATCACCCTCGGACGCGCAATGCTTATTTCCAACAGCCTTCCTTCCTAAGAATCAGCCCTTCCGTCGTGTAGAGAGACGTTGTGTTACACTCCAAGGTGTTCCCCAGGTTGCCTTTCCTGAGCTTCGATCTTCCGGCTCTCGTTTAGTAGTTCTTGGAAACTACTCTGCATTAGGCCTTCAAATTGGGTATGGGGTGTAGAGAGATGGTGTGTTCCACTCCAAGGTGTTCCCCAGGTTGCCTTTCCTGAGCTTCGATCTTCCGGCTCTCGTTTAGTAGTTGTTGGAAACTACGCTGCATTAGGCCTTCAAATTGGGTATGGGGTGTAGCGAGAGGGTGTGTTACACTCCAAGGTGTTCCCCAGGTTGCCTTTCCTGAGCTTCGATCTTCCGGCTCTCGTTTAGTAGTTCTTGGAAACTACACTGCATTAGGCCTTCAAATTGGGTATGGGGTGTAGAGAGAGGGTGTGTTACACTCTAAGGTGTTCCCCAGGTTTCCTTGCCATTGCTTCGGTCTTCCGACTCTCGTTTAGTAGTTGTAGAAAAGTACACTGCATTAGGCCATACAAAATGGGTATGGGGTGGAGAGAGATGGTGTGTTACACTCCAAGGTGTTCCCCAGGTTGCCTTTCCTGAGCTTCTATCTTCAGGCTCTCATTAAATTGTGGTTAAATGGAACAACTGCATTTGGCGTACTAGTTGGTTTGGGGCCTACTATCGGTGTCTGCCACTCCTTGCTGTTCTCCTCCACTGAACAAAGCTGTGCCGCCTGTTTACTACGGTTGCCAATTTTGAACTGCATTTCGACTACTTACTGATTTGGCCCTACTCTCTGTGTCAGCCTCTCATTCCAGTTGTCCTCCACTGCAATGCCCCCTGGTTATTCCTGTGTTACCAATTTTGAACTGCATTTAGCCCACTTTCTTCTTTGGGCCTATATCTGTGTTTCCACTTCATCGTGCCCATTGCCCAGCCAGTGATAGATGAGTCTGCTGGTACATTGACCCATAACGCAACATTCCCCGTGCACGCTACACAACAACATTGTGACCCTGCTGAAAGTCAGGTTGCTCTTCCCGCATACCATACCACCTTACACGGGGACAAAGAGGAAGGTGCAGATGAAAGTGCAGGTTCCTTCATCAGGTGGGGGGAGGAATACTAGTTGGCGACGTCACTGGCACAGGGCCTCTCATAGTACGCAAAAGTGTTGCTGCCGGTGGGAGGCGCCCCCGCCGTGCAAACACACCGCTGTACTTTGAGGGGCCCTGTGCCAGTGCCAATGCCAACGAGTGGGCCCCCCCTGCTTGCTCAGGTTCACAGCACTTGCAAAGTTGAAATACTTACCTCTCCCTGCTCCACTGCCGTGACGTGGTCCAGATTTCCTGGGCCCACTAATTACTTGAACCAGCCCTACCCCCCACAACTTTAGCCAAATGACCCCCAATTTCAAATGCCTTCCAATTATTATAAGGTAAATTACGCTTGACAAGCTTCATTAAGAAGAATGGATGGTTTTGACATTAAAATGGCCACTCTAGGTGTTTTCCTGGCCCCCACTCACTGCCGACTATGCTGCCCCATTGACTTGCATTGGGTTTCGTGTTTCGGTCGATCCCGACTTTACGTCATAATCGGCCGATTTCACTCGACCCGACTTTGGACATAGTCGGGTTTCGCAAAACCCGGCTCGACTCTAAAAAGGTCAAGGTCGCTCAACTCTAGTAGTGACGTTTTGAAATGCAGACTTTGATGGAATGCTCTGTGGGCGTCACGTTGCGTTTGCAGAGCCCCTGATGTGGCTAAACAGTAGAAACCCCCCACAAGTGACCCCATTTTGGAAACTAGACCACAAAAGGAACTTATCTAGATGTGTGTTGAGCACTTTGAACCCCCAAGTGCTTCACAGACGTTTACAACGCAGAGCCGTGAAAATAAAAAATCATTTTTCTTTCCTCAAAAATGATGTTTTAGCAAGCATTTTTTTATTTTCACAAGGGTAACAGGAGAAATTGGACCCCAGTAATTGTTGCGCAGTTTATCCTGAGTATGCTGGTACCCCATATGTGGGGGTAAACCACTGTTTGGGCACACGTCGGGGCTCGGAATTGAGGGAGCACCATTTGACTTTTTGAATACGAGATTGGCTGGAATCAATGGTGGCGCCATGTTGCGTTTGGAGACCCCTGATGTGCCTAAACAGTGGTAACCCCTCAATTCTACCTCCAACACTAACCCCAACACACCCCTAACCCTAATCCCAACTGTAGCCATAACCCTAATCACAACCCTAACCCCAACACACCCCTTACCCTAACCACAACCCTAATTCCAACCCTAACCCTAAGGCTATGTGCCCACGTTGCGGATTCGTGTGAGATTTTTCAGCATCATTTTTGAAAAATCCGCGGGTAAAAGGCACTGCGTTTTACCTGCGGATTTTCCGCGGATTTCCAGTGTTTTTTGTGTGGATTTCACCTGCGGATTCCTATTGAGGAACAGGTGTAAAACGCTGCGGAATCCGCACAAAGAATTGACATGCTGCGGAAAATACAACGCAGCATTTCCGCACGGTATTTTCCGCACCATGGGCACAGCGGATTTGGTTTTCCATAGGTTTACATGGTACTGTAAACCTGATGGAACACTGCTGCGAATCCGCAGCAGCCAATCCGCTGCGGATCCGCAGCCAAATCCGCACCGTGTGCACATAGCCTAATTCTAAAGATATGTGCACACACTGCGGAAAACGCTGCGGATCCGCAGCAGTTTCCCATGAGTTTACAGTTCAATGTAAACCTATGGGAAACAAAAATCGCTGTACACATGCTGTGGAAAAACTGCACGGAAGCGCAGCGATTTACATTCCGCAGCATGTCACTTCTTTGTGCGTATTCCGCAGCGGTTTTACAACTGCTCAAATAGAAAATCGCAGTTGTAAAACCGCAGTGAAATGCGCAGAAAAAATGCGGTAAATCCACCATAAATCCGCAGCGGTTTAGCACTGCGGATTTATCAAATCCGCAGCGGAAAAATCTGCGGAGGACCAGAATACGTGTGCACATACCGAAACCCTAACCCTAGCCCTAACCCTAGCCCTAACCCTACCCCTAACCCTACCCCTAACCCTACCCCTAACCCTAGCCCTAACCCTACCCCTAACCCTAGCCCTAACCCTAGCCCTAACCCTAACCCTATTCTAACATTAGTGGAAAAAAAAAATTCTTTATTTTTTTATTGTCCCTACCTATGGGGGTGACAAAGGGGGGGGGGTCATTTATTATTTTTTTTTATTTTGATCACTGAGATATAATCTATCTCAGTGATCAAAATGCACTTTGGAACGAATCTGCCGGCCGGCAGATTCGGCGGGCGCACTGCGCATGCGCCCGCCATTTTGGAAGATGGCGGCGCCCAGGGAGAAGACGGACGGACCCCGGCAGGATCGGTAAGTATGATGGGGTGGGGGGGAGCACGGGGGGGATCGGAGCATGGGGGGTGGATCGGAGCGCGGGAGGGGTGGAACGGAGCACAGGGGGGTGGAACGGAGCACGGGGGGGTGGAACGGAGCACGGGGGGTGGATCGGAGTGCAGGGGGGGTGATTGGAGCACGGGGAGGGTGATTGGAGCACGGGGGAGCGGACAAGAGCACGGGGGGAGCGGAGCACAGGACGGAGGGGAGCCGGAGCAGTGTACCAGACAGATCGGAGGGCTGGGGGGGCGATCGGTGGGGTGGGGTGGGGGCACATTAGTGTTTCCAGCCATGGCCGATGATATTGCAGCATCGGCCATGGCTGGATTGTAATATTTCACCAGTTATAATAGGTGAAATATTACAAATCGCTCTTATTGGCAGTTTCACTTTCAACAGCCAATCAGAGCGATCGTAGCCACGGGGGGGGTGAAGCCACCCCCCCTGGGCTAAACTACCACTCCCCCTGTCAACTGCAGGTCGGGTGAAATGGGAGTTAACCCTTTCACCCGATCTGCAGGGACGCGATCTTTCCATGACGCCACATAGGCGTCATGGGTCTGATTGGCACCGACTTTCATGACGCCTACGTGGCGTCATGGGTCGGGAAGGGGTTAATGTTCATTGAGGACAACCATACCAAGTCACCAACACAGTTTGCCATTAGACTGTGGGTGAAATGCAAAAGAGAATGACAGGTGGATCTCCAAAATTTGGATACAAACTGCACTCCCCCAGTCAGACACAATATCGGTAGGGATCCCATGTAATTTTACTATCTCACTGATAAAAATTTGCACCAAGTTCTTGGCGTTAGGTAAAGCAAGTAGCTCAATAAAATGTGACATCTTATTGAATCTGTCCACCACCATTAAAATTACAGTATTACCTGCCGACATGGGTAGATCAGTGATAAAATCAACCAATAAATGAGTCCAAGGTCTACTGGGAGGTTTTAGAAAGCGCACAGACACTGCAGGTGACTACTTACTCCCGGATATCCTATTATTACCGGGATGTCCGGACAAGACAAAATCATGATGTTCACTAAGAACTCTCAGATGGAGATTCACAGGCACAAACAGTTTACCTAACGGAAAGGCAGCAGGGGCATCCCCCTGAGCACAACAACGTCTTTTTCAAGATCGGAGCATAGAGACGCAATAACCATCCCTTTTTGTAGCATATTAAATGGTTCACAATTTTCTCCACCCTCCCAGGAAAACAACAAGATAAGGCATCTGACTTAGTGTTCTTGTTACCCGGCCTATATGTAACAAAAATGTTACAGCTGGTGAAGAACAATGCCCATCTTGCCTGACGAGGCATTGGACGTTTTGCAGATTCTAGGTATACGTGATTCTTATGATCCATGATTACAATAACTGGATGAACTGCCCCCTCCAGAAAATTCTGACACTCTTCAAAGGCCCACTTGATTGCCAATAGTTCCCTATTACCAATGTCACAATTTCTCTTGGCAGATCACAGTTTTTTAGAAAAGTGTGCACATGGATGCAATTTACCAGGAGATGCACCCTGTGACACTACAGACCCCACCCCCACTTCAGACGCATCAATTTCTGCAATAAGGCTAAGTGACATCAGGCTGTATGAGAATCGGTGTAGATGCAAAACACTCCTTCAAGGTATCGAATGCCTTCCTGGGTGAACTGGACCACTTGGTAAAGCCTGTACCTTTCCTGGTCATAGAGGGGAGGGAAGAACCCAAAAATAGAATATCTTAAAGTCCATCATATAGTGAAAACAAAATATCTTCATTAAATAGTTTTAATAGGTATGAATAGGCATGAGTAAAGAACATGCAAACAGACACATAAAAATATATGCAGAGGACGCATCGGATAATATGGACACAATTGTTTATCACTCTTACATAATGGTAGTTCTGCTTCACGTCACCTGTCTTATCTATGGCATTATTTATGGGCTGTATTGTCCATAAATATGTGATTCTTCAGAATTTGTATTATGTCTGATGCCTGATGAAGGGACCTGAGTAGTCTCGAAAGCCTGCAATTTGTTACCATCTTTTCAGTTAGCCATTAAAAGGTATCAACTACTGAGGACTCTCAATTCTAGAAAATATTTTTCTATCCACTGGCTAACACGGTACCAAAATATATATCTTCTCGGATAGTATGAGCAGATGATATCCCACAGGGTTAAACCTAATAGGCAACATCCATTATAGGTACAGGTACAATCCTTTAATGTTGGAGACAACCTGCAGTATGGTGTCAGGATTAGATACTGGTAAAGAGATGTACATATATCTTAAGAATGAAGCCAAAAATATATGAATACACACAGAAGTCTAATGTTAGGAAATGTAAAGTCCAAGGTAGTGCTGCAGTCAGAAGTACACTCATAAAGTATCACAATACCTGAAAGAGTTCCACCAACAGGGGCTCATATGATCCCGTGCGTCTGCCCCAACACACGTTTCGAAAAAGCACCTTCGTCAGGGCTTATTGATTCCCAAGAGTTCCCTGTTACCAATGTCACAATTTTTCTTGGCAGATGACTTTTTTTTAGAAAAGTATGCACATTGATGTTGTTTACCAGGAGACGCACCCTGCAACAATACAGACCCCACCCCACTTCAGACGCGTCAACTTCTGCAATAAGGTTGAGTGACATCAGACTGTATGAGAATCGGTATAGATGCAAAACACTCCTTCAAGGTATTGAATGCCTCCCTGGCCTGACTGGACCACTTGGTAAAGTCTGTCCCTTTACTGGTCATATCTGGCAGATGTTTTGGCCACTACCAAAACGTTTTTGATGAACTTACAATATTAGTTAACGAAACCCAAAAACCTTTCTAACTCCTTCAAATCCTGAAGATGATCCCAATCCAGTACCGCCAGGACTTTCACTGAATCCATGCGAAAAAACGTGGGCGATAACACACATCCTAGAAAAAGGATCTCCTCAACAGAGAACATACATTTCTCTGGTTTGACAAATAATGTATTGTTTCTGAGTATCTGTAATACCCACCTAACATGTACCTGATATGACTCAAGGTCAGGTGAATAAATGAATATGTCAACAAGATAGATTACAACAAATCTACCTACCAGGGGACTAAAGATATCATTTACAAAGTGCTGAAAGATGGCGGGAGAATTTGTCAACCCAAATGGCATCACAAGGTTCTCATAGTGTTCCTCGGGTGTATTTAAAGCTGTTTTCCACTCATACCCCTTTTTAAAGAGATTATAAGCCCCTCTGAGATCCAGTTTAGAAAACCATTTTGCACCTACAATCTGATTAAAAAGATCTAAGATGAGAGGGAGCAGATATGGATCCCGAACCATGATCTGATTGAGTTCACGGAAATTTAGGCAGGGGCGTAAACAGGGTTGTGTGAGAAGAGGACTGAAGGGCTGTACAATGGACCTGTGTACAGATGGGAATGAGGACACAGGACTCAGTGTGAGAGCTCTCAGGATGTGTTTTGGAAAGGGTTGATGTAACTGAGTGGGGCTGCATAGGGAAGATGATGATTAGGGGCTGTGTGGGAAAGGGGGATAATGAGGGGCTGTGCGAAGAAGGGAGGATGCTGAGGGGCTGTGTGGAGAAGGGGGGATGATGAGAGCAGTGTTAAAAAGGGAGGATGATGAGGGATGTGTGAAATGGGGGGGTGATGAGGGGCTGGGTGGAAAAGTGGGGGGGGGGGGGCAGTGAGAGAAAGCCTCTCGGTTCACCAGGAGAAATTTTTCAAAGTGAACTGCGGTGAATTCTCTGAGCTCAGTGCTGCACCCTGAGACTTTCTCAGTGTACTACTGGAGATCTCACCAAGGTCACTGCAGTTTAGGGGCCCGGTGGTAACCTCCATGATGTCATCGCCATGCACAATCCTGAGTGGTTTTCAGCCTGGGTGGTCACATCTTGACACCATCCATGTTGAAAACTTAATCCCCAGACATCGATTACGGTGTGAGACAGAATGGCGGAAAAGTGAGGGATATGGTTGTTTTTTTATTTTTGTTTTAATTCAGGAGATGAGGGATTCAATGGAATGGGCGTTATGAAAATATTGTGTAATTTAGAATCATTAAAGGAGTCTGTGTCATTCTTTCAATCAAACGACTTTATTCTGGCTGTGTGTTTATTTTCCGCAGATAACTATAGGATTAGTAATAGAGAGGTGCATCTAATAGAGGTACCTTTTCTGGGCTGCTGCGGGCTGCTCTTTTTAGGCTGGGGGCTTATATCAATGGCCCCTTACCAGCCTGAGAGTACCAACCCCCAGCTGTCTGATTTAGCAAGGCTGGTTGTCAAAAATCGGGGGAACCCAACATGATTTTTTAAAATTATTTATTTAAATAATTAAAAAACAACAACTTGGGCACCCCTCTGTTCTTGCTAACCAGCCTTGCTGACAGCTGAGGGTTGCAGGGAAAACTACACAGTTTTTTTTTTTAATTATTTACAGTGCAGGTGCCGACTGATGAATACTCCCATCAGCCGCTCATGCTCTCACTTCTGTTAGCGGCAGCAAGTGTAGGTTGATGGGAGCAGTAGTCCCATCAGCCGACACCAGTGACTGGAGGTAAACTTTATACCTCCAATCACAGCTGCGGGCTCACGCTGTAATTTAACAGCGTGGGAACCGTGGCTATCTGACCGGCGATAATGATTTTACCACCGATCAGAAGCAGTGTTTGCCGCAAATGAAAGCGTGGCAAACACTGGATGTTCGGGCCCCCCATTCAAGTGAATGTGGTCCGGGTACTGTTCTGGTACCCAAACTTTCTTTAGCTGTTCGTTTGGAACCAAACATCCAGGGGTCCGCCCATCTCTAATCCTGTGTCTAGGATGTCACTGGTGTGTATGCAGTCTGTGTCTAGCGTGTGACTGGTGTGTATGTATCCTGTGTCTAGTGTGTGACTGGTGTGCACAGCATCAGACTGGAGCACCTTGTGCTCACCAGAGAAAATCCTTCTTGGGGCCCACTATGTAGCTACATAGAAATAAATACAAGCAATTGTGCGGTAAAACTTGCTAATATCAGGGTATAATATAAGATTAAAAAAACAAACAAACAAAAAAAAACACAAAATTGAGCTTAACTTAAGTTGGTATACATGCAGAGAAAACGCATGTATAATATAAGATAGTACACGTCTTAATTATGTAGCAGGGGTTGGAGTAGCCCCCCTCATAGAATATAAAGTATCCCCCTCATACAATATAATGTAACCCCCTCAAAAAATATAGTGCAGCCCCCATATACTATAATGCAGCCCCCTCATAGAATATAATGTAGCCCCCTCATAGAATATAATGTGGCCCCCCTCATTACCCTCTCCACCACCTCCATCATTGTTCTCCCCCTCCACCCCATCATTGTCCTCATCACCACCTACATCATTGCCTTCCCACCTACCACCCCATCATTGCCGTTTCTATCACCTCCATCATTGCCTTCTCCCCCACTACCCCCCATCATTGCCCTTTCCACCACCTCCATCATTGCCTTCTCCCCCACAACCCCATCATTGCCCTTTCTACCACCTCTATCATTGCTTTCTCCCCCATCAATCCCGTCATTGCTTATTCCATCACCTCAATTAATTGACTCCTCCCCACCACCACTATTATTGTCCTTTCCACCACAACCATTATTGTCTACTCCCCACCACCTCCATCATTGCCTTCTCCCCATAATTGGCCTTTCCACCTCTTCTATCACTTCTTTCTCCCCCACCACTCCCATCATTGCCTTTTCCATCTCTTCCATCATTGCCTTCTTCCCCACTATCTCCATCATTGCCTTCTTCCCCAACATTCCTATCATTGCCCTTTCCACCACATCTATGATTGCTTTCTCCCCACCACCCACATTATTGCCCATTCCACCACCTCAATCATTGCTTTCTCCCCACCACCCAATCATTGCCCTTTCCACCACCTCTATGATTGTTTTCTACCCTACCACCGACATTATTACCCATTCCACCACCTCCATCATTGCCTTCTCCCCCACCACCCCATCATTGCTTTCTCCCCACCACTCCCATGATTGCCTCATCTCCCACCACCCCATCATCCTTTCCATCAGCCACATCATTGCCACACACTCAGACACACACACACCACCCACTCACCTCTGTCGGTTCCCCAGCAGCATTTTCGCCACCAGCACATGCACTTGCACACACACACATGCATTCATGCACATGCACTCAAACACACACTACTCTGTCCATTCCCCAGCAGCATCTTTGTCACCGTCACACACACTACCACTCACCTCTCTGTCCATTCCCCAGCAGCATCTTCATCGCCGGCAGCTTCCTCTCTGGCACAGCCACTCTGTGAATGCTGACATCATCCAGCTACACTGTTGTGTCAGACAGGAAGCGCGGGCAGGATGCAGGACAGATCGCTGTATTTTTTCCTGTAGGCAGTGGAGCTGCAGGCATCGCTCCCTGCTCACTGCACATGAGAGCAATCTGGCCAGGGCCCCCCCGGAGCCTAGGAGCCAGATAAATAAACCAGATTGTCCTCATTGTTAGCCGCCTGCAGGGGCCCCCCTCCACCTCCAGGACCCTGAGCAGCCGCAGCGGCTTTACATGTGGTATGTTAGCTGCAGCCTGCAGCTAACACTGCCAGCTGTTAAAGTGAAAAGAATATTCACCCCTCTCCATGCCCATGGGGGCATGGGGAAGAGTGAATATTCCCCAGTGGGGACAGGCTTCTGCTTCCTGTCTCCCGCTGCTGCTCTGCTGGCAACGGGTGGGCCCCCCAGACTCATGGGCCCCGTAGCAGCTGCATGGTGTGCTGCTATTAGCGACACACCACTGGCTGAGGGCCCCTGAAGCAGCTGGGGCCCTAGGAAGCTGCCAGCCCTGTATGCCAGTAGGTGTCAGTGCCTGGGCCCACCAGAGAATCCTCCAGTTCTCCGGTGGGCCAGTCTGACCCTGAATGTGCATGTATTCTGTGTCTAGCGTGTGACTGGTGTGCATGTATCTTGTGTCTTGTCTGTGACTTATGTGCGTGTATTCTGTGTCTAGCGTGTGTATCTGTCTGTGCTTATAGAATATAATTGCTCTCGGCAGCACTTGTCTTGTTTACACAAAACTATTTGCTGCCAATAAGGATGTTTTTAAATCAAGCATATAAAAATTATTGCACCCAACAAATGAGCATTTTGCTCATCAGTTTGACAGATGGAAGGTAAGTGAAGACTTTGCAGCTAGAACCCCTTAAGCATGGTGGGCCCTAAGAATGATTTTCTCTGGTGGGCCCAAACTACTCCAGTCTGATGCTGGGCGTAAACCCCCATCTTTCTTCTTTACAATGGGATGGTCTGATATTACCCTTTGCCTTCAGGGCCTGCCTCTCTGGAACAGATATAGTCTGCTCTTTGGCAGCTTGGTCCCATTGACAAGATTTACGGCATAGTCATAAGAACGATGGGTAGGAACTTCTTGGCACCACGGCTCCGAGAACACATCCCCAAAGTCAGACAGGAATTTAGGCACAGACTAGGTATCCATCCTTGCAAGCTGGGTGTCCAAGCAGTGCCCTTGACAATACTCACTCCACTTTACCACTTCTTGAGTCTGCCAATCTACCACAAGATTGTGCAGAGTGAGTCAAGGAATTCCAAGAACCACATGAGATTGGAGACCTTCTAGCACATGACAATCAATAACTTTTGAGTGCATGGCCCCTACCTGAAGATATAACCCTCGGACGGCTTGAGTAAAACACTTCTGTCTAGAAATGCAGAAATAGCCACCTTATTTTTGCCCAGATGGATTTCAGCCAGCAGAAAGAATTGCGTTAGATTTTATAGGGGGACCCCCTGTAAACTAGCCAGTAAAGTCTAAGCAAACAGCTGTGAGCTGATAGTAATACACTGGGAAACTTTATGGCTATTGGATACTTCCCAGAATATTATCATCAGCCTTCAGCTGTCAGCTTTCCCTCTTATGGTTATGAAAATGATGTGGTAGCCCACACAATACTTTTTTCATTTTTTTGTAAAAATTAACAGTTGCTGTTTGGTTATAGCTAGTGATGAGCGAGTGTACTCGTTGCTCGGGTTTTCCCTAGCACGCTCAGGTGACCTCCAAGTATTTATGACTGCTCGGAGATTTAGTTTTCATAGCGGCAGCAGAATGATTTACAGCTAGTAGCCAGCCTAAGTACATGTGGGGGTTGCCTGGTTGCTAGGGAATCCCCACATGTAATCAAGCAGGCTAGTAGCTGTAAATCATTCAGCTGCCGGGATGAAACCTAAATCTCCAAGCAGTCATAAGTACTCGGAGGTCAAAACCCAAGCAACTAGTACACTCGCTCATCACTAGTTATAGCCTATGTAGGTTCATTCTCTTAACACTCCTACATAGGCTTACTATAATGTGTGTGTTTGTGTTTACTTACCAGTTTAGTAATGAGGGTGTCCGGCTGACACCTTTTCATTGCTAAACCTAGGGCTTGGTGTCAATGACAGTTGCTGACACCAAGCCCTAATCCATTTACTCTGATGTTAGTGCATCAGAATTAAAAAGGTGGTGTTGAACCAAGAAATTACATCACAAAACTTTCTTTAAAAATATCTTTATTTAGCTCAAAAAAGCATTCATTGCTGTACAAAAGCGCATGCAAAACCGCATACAAAACCGCATAAAAAAGCACCAAAAAACTCAGTAAAATGCTCGTTTTTGCCGCGGCATTTTTGCTGCCAAGAGATGTAGAAACCTTGCACAAATTTCTGCAAGCTAATACTCAATGTGCTCCCATACCCTTATAGTGCTTAGCTAGAATAATAGCAAAGTGGAAGAAAATAATGAAAAATTATGTTTTTTCCATCAAAAATTTTACCACATTTTTCATTTTCACAAGGGTAACAGGATAAAATGGACAGCCCTATTTGTTGTGCAATTTCTCCTGAGTACACGGATGCCCCCTATGTGGGGGAAAAATACTTTTTGAGCACATAGACGGGCTATGAAGGGAAGGAATGATATTTGAGTTTTTGAGAGCCACAAGGTGCCAAAACAGCAGAAACCAAAAACAGAAGAAAGAAAAAAGAGGACATACAACTAACCGGGGATCACCAAAAGAAAAACAATAATAATAGTACTAAATAATTTTTATTAAGGTCAAAGAAACAGGACATAGCACACATTAAAAACATTTAAAAACCAAACAGGTACATCCCTGAATAGGGAACACCCCCCAAGACCAGATCAAAGCTAATACTCTAATAGAGATACAAATGTATCACAGCTAATACATGACATGGCAAATAGATGGTATATGAAAGGCACATGCAAATATACAAACAATTGCTGAGGAGCAGAGAAATACAATCTGCCCTATATACACAGAGTTGTTATGGCCATAACAAGTACAAAAATATCTATATAATACAATACATAAACAATAGTGCTATTGTGCGCATACAAACAAAACGCCCAAACTGCCAGACAGAGACCACGATTGAAAGGTGTCATATACAGGGTATATAGCATCAGCAGTGTAAGGTGAACCAGAAAATACTAAACCCTGCAAAATAATGGGTATATATCCCCCAGTAAAGAGTATATAGATGTAATACCTGCCTATCAAAATAATCTATATGAAGCAAGGAGTAATATATACACAAAATAAGCGATAGCTGGTAGAGCAGGAACTGGTGCATACATGCATCTGAAGTATACACCCCATAACGTGGTCTGTTATCAAAAGATGAGGCAGATTGCAAAGGCCCTATAAAGTAAATAGACCAAACAAAGGAACCCCTATCACTATCCTAACTGCCAACAGGCAGTGGTAAATGAAGAAGGAGGCATACAGGTACGCACAACACTAAGCACAGAAGACAAGGCCATAAGCGCCAAAAACAAGGGGATGGTTGCCCAAAAACGGGACCGGCGCTAGAGCAGCATGCCACTGGTCAAGGGGGGGACAAAAAAGAGCCCAACGCGTGTCGCCACAGCGTGGCTTGCTCCTGACGAAGCCACGCTGTGGCGACACGCGTTGGGCTCTTTTTTGTCCCCCCCTTGACCAGTGGCATGCTGCTCTAGCGCCGGTCCCGTTTTTGGGTAACCATCCCCTTGTTTTTGGCGCTTATGGCCTTGTCTTCTGTGCTTAGTGTTGTGCGTACCTGTATGCCTCCTTCTTCATTTACCACTGCCTGTTGGCAGTTAGGATAGTGATAGGGGTTCCTTTGTTTGGTCTATTTACTTTATAGGGCCTTTGCAATCTACCTCATCTTTTGATAACAGACCACGTTATGGGGTGTATACTTCAGATGCATGTATGCACCAGTTCCTGCTCTACCAGCTATCGCTTATTTTGTGTATATATTACTCCTTGCTTCATATAGATTATTTTGATAGGCAGGTATTACATCTATATACTCTTTACTGGGGGATATATACCCATTATTTTGCAGGGTTTAGTATTTTCTGGTTCACCTTACACTGCTGATGCTATATACCCTGTATATGACACCTTTCAATCGTGGTCTCTGTCTGGCAGTTTGGGCGTTTTGTTTGTATGCGCACAATAGCACTATTGTTTATGTATTGTATTATATAGATATTTTTGTACTTGTTATGGCCATAACAACTCTGTGTATATAGGGCAGATTGTATTTCTCTGCTCCTCAGCAATTGTTTGTATATTTGCATGTGCCTTTCATATACCATCTATTTGCCATGTCATGTATTAGCTGTGATACATTTGTATCTCTATTAGAGTATTAGCTTTGATCTGGTCTTGGGGGGTGTTCCCTATTCAGGGATGTACCTGTTTGGTTTTTAAATGTTTTTAATGTGTGCTATGTCCTGTTTCTTTGACCTTAATAAAAATTATTTAGTACTATTATTATTGTTTTTCTTTTGGTGATCCCCGGTTAGTTGTATGTCCTCTTTTTTCTTTCTTCTGTTTTTGACAATACTTTAGTCTGACATACCCCGGGTAGATCCCAGTTTGTTACAAGGATGATGGTGCCCTCCACCCTCCTCTCTTGCTAAAACAGCAGAAACCCACACAATTGACTCCATTTTGGAAACGATACACCTCGAGAAATTTATAAAGGAGTGTGGTTAGCATTTTGAACTCACATTTCCTTCACAGAATTTAAAACATTGGACCGTGAAAATGAATTAATCTGAGGGTGTAACGAATATTTTTTATCTCATAAGTGTACTACCAATTTATTTACCATTGTGATGTGAGAAAATTAAAAAATGCATTTCATCTTTACCATAGCTATAAATAAAAAAAAGTACCCTGTAAATTATTATGCTATTTCTCCCAAGTGCAGCAACACTCTATATGTTTCGGCATATTGCAAGGATCAGAAAAGACAGAGTGCCATTTGGCTTTTAGAGAGCAAAGTTTCCTGGGCAACATTTGCAGAGCCCCTGAGCCTCAAAAGAGGCAGAAATTCCCAAAAGTGGCCCCATTTTTTAAATTACATGCAGAAAAATATTCTAGGGGCGTAGTGTGTATTTTTACCCTACTGGTATTTTTCAGAAATTAGTATGCAATGGATGTCGCACAGTGAAAATTGCAAACAAGCCATTTTAGTGCACAATACCTGGCTGGCTTGTGCTTCTGGAGACATGTGCCGCATAGATTGTTAAAAGGGTTGTCCAGAACCTAAAAATTGACTACTCATCTCAATATAACATTAGTGAGGCTACGACACACTCACAATCAGCTGAAACTGCTCTGGCAGTAGCCTGTATTATGGCTAAGTCCACACTGCGCTTGTAGACACTGTTGCTTGCGCTGTTGGGATTTATGCGCCCATCAGTGGGCACTGTCAGAATGGTTCCTGAAGCATCCGTCCATCATAGAGACCCACTGTAAAGAAACTTATACTCCTGGGTATATATCTCTTTGCAGTGTCCCCATCTACATATGTGTATTCCAGCCAGATGATCACACTTTTAGTCTGTGTCTGGTGAATGATTGGCCATGGTGATGTTAGGCTATGTGCGCACATTGCTGATTTGCTTGTGGAAATTTTTGAACGGTTTCTGCATCTCTTGTTGGAAAACGCATTAGAAATTCCACATGGTTTTTATGAGTTTTTTATGTGGATTTTCATGCGGTTTTGTAAGCGTTTTTGTAAGCTAAATAAAGCTATATTATTAATAAAAAATGTGATGCCATTTCCTTGTTCAACCTCTTCAGCCAAATACCCTCATTAATATTAAATAAAGACACACACACACAGACAGTCACCAGCCCATGTAGGAGCATTAACATAATTAACCTACATACAGTGCCTTGCCAAAGTATTTGGCTCCCTGGAACTTTTCAACCTTTTCCCACATATCATGCTTCAAACGTAAAGATACCAAATGTAAATTTTTGGTGAGGAATCAACAACAAGTGGAACACAATTGTGAAGTTTAACAAAATTTATTGGTTAATTTAAATTTTTGTGGAAAAAGATGGCTAAAATTGATGGGAAGATGGATGGAGCCAAATACAGGACCATTCTTGAAGAAAACCTGTTGGAGTCGGCAAAAGACCTGAGACTGGGACGGAGATTTGTCTTCCAGCAAGACAATGATAAAATGACATAAAGCAAAATCTAAAATGAAATGGTTCACAAATAAGGGTATCCAGGTATTAGAATGGCCAAGTCAAATTCCAGAACTCAATCCAATCGAGAATCTGTGGAAAGGGCTGAAAACTGCTGTTCACAAACGATCTCCATCAAACCTCACTGAGCTCGAGCTGTTTGTCAAGGAAGAATGGGCAAAAATTTACAATTGGTAACTTTATGTTTGAAGCATGATATGTGGGAAAAGGTTGAAAAGTTCCAAGGAGCCGAATACTTTCGCAAGGCACTGTATGCTATAACAAAACAGCAACTGTTATTAGGCTAGTGCTTTGGACGCAGCACATGTGTGAATGTACAAAGCGCTGCCGGCTTTTGAACGCAGGTGATTCCACATGTATTCATTGAACCGTGCGGAAGCACCACGCCCTATACTTTGGACGGGTGCTATTTATCTTGTGGAGGATGAGCGTCTCCACAAGATAAATTGACATGCTGCGGTCTGGCAAGACGCGCCGCATGTCCATCTCCGCAGGGAAGCCACGGACGCCGATGCATGCATAGTGAACCTGGAATTTCTTGAAATCCCATCCATTATGCTGTAACATCCAACCCACAGCGTTGACTGACTGTGGGAACATACCATCAGAAATCTGCATGAAGTGCAATATCTGTTTATTTTTCAAAAAATGTTTGTAAAAAATTGCGTGGGCTCCCGCATAATTTTAATTACCAGCAGAGGGAAAGCATATGGCTGAGGGCTGATGTTAATATTCTGGTAAGAAGCCAATAGCCATAAAGGTTCCCAAGCTATTAATATCAGCTCACAGCTGTTTGCTTAGCCTTTACTGGCTAGTTTAGAGGGGAACCCCAGAAAAAAATTTACATGGGGTCTCACTATAAAATCAAACCAGCAAAGGCTAGGCAGACAGCTGCTGGCTGATATTAATAGCTTGGGAAGGGGCCATGTATATTGGCACCCCTCCAGGCAAAAAACATCAGCTCTCAGTCACCCCAGAAATGGTGCATCTTATAGATGCCTCAATTCTGGCACTTAGCCTCGTTCTTCCCACTTGCCCTGAAGTGGTGGCAAGTGGGGTTGATGTCACCTTTGTATTGTCTGGTAACATCAAGCCCACCTATCCATTAGTAAGCCTATAGTTATATGCTAAATAAACACACAGCCAAAATAAAGTCCTTTATTTGAAATATTCACACAGACTCCTTTATTGAATCTTAATTTACCATACTTACTGAATGCCTAATCCCCGACGCCCTCGTCTCCTGCAAGAAAAACAAAATAATAAACCAACATATAATACTATCCTATCCAACATAGTCCACAATGACGAGTGTCCCACGGCGATCTCATATGTAGAACAGTCACATCAGGAGATGTGACCACTCTACCCAGCCTCCGGCGATACACTGACAGGAGGTAATTGCTCCCACAGTGTATCACTGCGCTGCTGTGAGAGTTCACCGGAGTTCATCAGCTCCGATGCTCTCACTTACGGCACTACCGCTGCGTGAGAACTTTCCCACGCAGTGGTGCCATAAGTGAGAGCACCGTAGCTGATTGGCTGATAAACTCTGGTGAACCCTTACAGCAGCTCAGTGATACACGGTGGTAGCAATTACCTCCTGTTAGTGTAACGCCGGCGGCCGGGTGAGATCAATGTGGGACACTTGGTATTAAATGGACTACGGCAGACAGGGAGTATGTGTTGGTTTATTATTTTTGATTGCTTGCAGGAGACGCTGTCATCAGAGATTAGGTGTTCAGTGAGTATTTATATTGTATGTGATTATGTCAATGTTTTGATTTTTTTTATAATTGAGCTCAGGCATCGGAAGAGGATACTATTCACCCATCATCGGCTCATGTTGTCACTGTTATATGTGACAGCAGACATAGCCGGATGGGGGAAGTAGTCCTATCAGATAATGCCTAAGTACAATCACTATGGGCTGTTCGTCGCATGGGTACACATACTTGCAGACAACCGCAGACACCTGAGCACAGCTGCAGACACACAGAGACACATGCAGACAGACACAAACATATTCTCCGCCCACACATAATCTCCGCCCACACACTCTTCCTCCTTCTGACATCATTTCCCTTTGACAATTCTGTGGTGTTTTTGGCAGCAAATCTGCAGCAAATATGCAAACATTTTTACATCTGCGGTTTTGCAGCAGATTTGACTGACTCAATGGAAGTTAATAGGTGCAGAAGCTCCGCAGATCTGCAAAAATAATTAACATTCTGCAAAAAATAAAACAATGCAAATAAGGACGAAAATTTCCAGATCATGTGCACAAAACTTCAGGAATGTCATTGATTAACATTGCTTCAGTAATCACTTGCAGTTTTGGAGCATTTCCACGCTGAAACAACGATGCAGAAAAGCAACAAATCCGCATCGTGCACACATACAGTATATATCAGGAAAAGTTTCCAGACACATACTGTAGACTAGGTGAACGGACAAATTGTGCATCTACCCAAAGTGATGTACGGGCCCTATACACTGTGTGCAGAATTATTAGGCAAGTTGTATTTTGGTCACATGATGCTTTTTATACATGTTGTCCTACTTCAAGCTGTTCAGGCTTGAGAGCCAACTACCAATTAAGTAAATCAGGTGATGTGCATCTCTGTAATGAGAAGGGGTGTTGCCTAATGACATCAAAACCCTATATAAGGTGTGCATAATTATTAGGCAACTTCCTTTCCTTTGGCAAAATGGGTCAGAACGGAGATTTGACAGGTTCTGAAAAGTCCACAATTGTGAGATGTCTTGCAGAGGGATGCAGCAGTCTTGAAATTGCCAAATTTTTGATCACCGAACAATGAAGCGTTTCATGGCAAATAGCCAACAGGGTCGCAAGAAGTGCGTTGGGCAAAAAAGGCGCAAAATAACTGCCCATGAATTGAGGAAAATCAAGCGTGAAGCTTCCAAGATGCTATTTGCCACCAGTTTTGCCATATTTCAGAGCTGCAACATTACTGGAGTAACAAAAAGCACAAGATGTGCGATACTCAGGGACATGACCAAGGTAAGGAAGGCTGAAAAATGACTTTTGAGCAAGAAACATAAGATAAAACATCAAGGCTGGGCCAAGGAAAATCTTAAGACTGACTTTTCAAAGGTTTTATGGACTGATGAAATGAGAGTGACTCTTGATGGGCCAGATGGATGGGCCAGAGGCTGGATAAGTAAAGGGCAGAGAGCTCCACTTCGACTCAGACGCCAGCAAGGGGTAGGTGGGGTTCCGGTATGGGCTGGTATCATCAAAGATCCACTTGTGGACCTTTTCGGGTTGAGGATGGAGTGAAGCTGAACTCCCAGACCTACTGCCAGTTTCTGGAAGACAACTTCTTCAAGCAGTGGTACAGGAAAAAGTCGGTACCGTTCAGAAAAAACATGATTTTCATGTAGGACAATGCTCCATCACATGCCTCCAACTACTCCACAGCGTGGGTGGCCAGTAGAGGTCTCAGAGAAGAAAAAATAATGACATGGCCCCCTTGTTCAACTGATCTGAACCCCATAGAGAACCTGTGGTCCCTCATAAAATGTGAGATCTACAGGGAGGGAAAACAGTACACCTCTCGGAACAGTGTCTGGGAGGCTGTGGTGGCTGCTGCACGCAATGTTGATCGTAAACAGATCAAGCAACTGACAGAATCTATGGATGGAAGGCTGTTAAGTGTGATCATAAAGAAAGGTGGCTATATTGGTCACTAATTTTTGGGGGTTTTGTTTTTGCATGTCAGAAATGTTTATTTCTAAATTTTGTGCAGTGATATTGGTTTACCTGGTGAAAATAAACAAGTGAGATGGGAATATATTTGGTTTTTATTAAGTTGCCTAATAATTCTGCACAATAATAGTTACCTGCACAAACATCCTCCTAAGATAGCCAAATCTAAAAAAAACAAACACTTTAACTTTCAAAAATAATAAGATTTGATATTTATGAGTCTTTTGGGTTGATTAAGAACATAGTTGTTGATCAATAATACAAATAATCCTCTAAAATACAACCTGCCTAATAATTCTGCACATAGTGTACTACAGCAACCCAGTACACAAATTGGTGGCTGCTGCCTGAATACTGCAGTATAATTACTTCAATGGTAGTTCAAGCTCAGCACTGGTCTACTAAGAAATGTGGTGCTGCTGTGTTCCGCCAGTACATTGGTTAGATTCAGCTGTTGCTAGAGCAGTTTTCAGCTGATAGCTGGATGTTGCAGTGTTGGACGCCCATCAATCTCATGTTGAAGAGCTATCCAGCTGATAATCAATGATTAGACCCAGTGAACATGACTGGAGCAGTGCCATGTACAGCTCTGGCAAAAATTAAGAGACCATTGCGCAGTTTTATAAAAATCAGCTTTTCTACATGTCTGACATCCATTCCATTCCAGTGTCAGTTGAATTCCAATCAGAGTACACCTCATTCTACTTAATGTGCTTCTGATTAGGTGATCACCTGAACCAAATATTATTTAATGAAGGAAGGTATAAAAAAACTACTGTGGTGTTCATAATATTCTTGCAGTATGGCAAGCAGGATGGCAAAACAAGTGATAGTAATATCCCAAAAGTAATAGGAATGAAAAAATAACTTTTAACCATGCCAAAGGAGTTGAAAAGAAAAAGTCTTGAGTGAGGAAAATAAGGGCTCAATTCTAGCTTTGCTAGCAGAGGGACACAGTGAGCGTAATTTTGCCTCCATCCTTAACCCCTTTACCCCCAAGGGTGGTTTGCACGTTATGGACCGGGCCAATTTTTACAATTCTGACCACTGTCCCTTTATGAGGTTATAACTCTGGAACGCTTCAACGGATCCCGGTGATTCTGACATTGTTTTCTCGTGACATATTGTACTTCATGATAGTGGTAAAATTTCTTTGATATTACTTGCGATTATTTGTGAAAAAAACGGAAATATGGCGAAAATTTTGAAAATTTTGCAATTTTCCAACTTTGAATTTTTATGCAATTAAATCACAGAGCTATGTCACACAAAATACTTAATAAGTAACATTTCCCACATGTCTACTTTACATCAGCACAATTTTGGAACCAAAAGTTTTTTTTGTTAGGGAGTTATAAGGGTTAAAAGTTGACCAGCAATTTCTCATTTTTACAACACCATTTTATTTTAGGGGCCACATCTCATTTGAAGTCATTTTGAGGGGTCTATATGATAGAAAATACCCAAGTGTGACACCATTCTAAAAACTGCACCCCTCAAGGTTCTCAAAACCACATTCAAGAAGTTTATTAACCCTTCAGGTGTTTCACAGGAATTTTTGGAATGTTTAAATAAAAATTAACATTTTACTTTTTTTCACAAAAAATTTACTTCAGCTCCAATTTGTTTTATTTTGCCAAGAGTTACAGGAGAAAATGGACGCCAAACCTTGTTGTACAATTTGTCCTGAGTACGCTGATACCACATAAGTGGAGGTAAACCACTGTTTGGGCGCATGACAGAGCTTGGAAGCGAAGGAGCGCCATTTGACTTTTTAATGCAAAATTGACTGGAATTGAGATGGGACGCCATGTTGTGTTTGGAGAGCCACTGATGTGCCTAAACATTGAAACCCCCCACAAGTGACACCATTTTGGATAGTAGACCCCCTAAGGAACTTATCTAGAGGTGTGGTGAGCACTTTGACCCACCAAGTGCTTCACAGAAGTTTATAATGCAGAACCGTAAAAATAAAAAATATTTTTTGTAAAAAAAATGATCTTTTCGCCCCCAATTTTTTATTTTCCCAATGGTAAGAGAAGAATTTGGAACCAAAAAGTTGTTGCACAATTTGTCCTGAGTACTCTGATACCCCATATGTGGGGGTAAACCACTGTTTGGGCGCATGGGAGACCTCGGAAGGGAAGGAGTGCCGTTTGACCTTTCAATGCAAAATTGACAGGAATTGAGATGGGACGCCATGTTGCGTTTGAAGAGCCACTGATGTGCCTAAACATTGAAACCCCCCACAAGTGACACCATTTTGGAAAGTAGACCCCCTAAGGAACTTATCTAGAGGTATGGTGAGCACTTTGACCCACCAAGTGCTTCACAGAAGTTTATAATGCAGAACCGTAAAAATAAAAAATCATTTTTTTTTCACAAAAATTATATTTCGCCCCCAATTTTTTATTTTCCCAATGGTAAGAGAAGAAATTGGAACCAAAAAGTTGTTGTACAATTTGTCCTCAGTACGCTGATACCCCATATGTGGGGGTAAACCACTGTTTGGGCGCATGGGAGAGCTCGGAAGGGAAGGAGCGCCGTTTGACTTTTCAATGCAAAATTCACAGGAATTGAGATGAGACGCCATGTTGCGTTTGGAGAGCCACTGATGTGCCTAAACATTGAAACCCCCCACAAGTGACACCATTTTGGAAAGTAGACCCCCTAAGGAACTTATCTAGATGTGTTGTGAGCACTTTGACCCACCAAGAGCTTCACAGAAGTTTATAATGCAGAGCCGTAAAAATAAAACAAATTTTTTTTCCCACAAATATTATTTTTTAGCCCCCAGTTTTGTATTTTCCCGAGGGGAACAGGAGAAATTGGACCCCAAAATTTGTTGTGCAATTTGTCCTGAGTGCGCTGATACCCCATATGTGGGGGGGAACCACCGTTTGGGCGCATGGGAAGGCTCGGAAGGGAAGGAGCGCCATTTGAAATACAGACTTAGATGGAATGGTCTGCAGGCGTCACATTGCGTTTGCAGAGCCCCTAATGTACCTAAACAATAGAAACCCCCCATAAGTGACCCCATATTGGAAACTAGACCCCCCAAGGAACTTATCTAGATGTGTTGTGAGAACTTTGAGCCCCCAAGTGTTTCACTACAGTTTCTAACGCAGAGCCGTGAAAATAAAAAGAAAAATTCCCCCCCAAATTATTTTTTAGCCCCCAGTTTTGTATTTTCTCGAGGGTAACAGGAGAAATTGGACCCCAAAATTTGTTGTCCAATTTGTCCTGAGTGCGCTGATGCCCCATATGTGGAGGGGAACCACCGTTTGGGCGCATGGGAGGGCTCGGAAGGGAAGGAGCGCCATTTGGAATGCAGACTTAGATGGAATGGTCTGCAGGCGTCAGATTGCGTTTGCAGAGCCCCTGATGTACCTAAACAGTAGAAACCCCCAACAAGTGACCCCATATTGGAAACTAGACCCCCCCATGAACTTATCTAGATGTGTTGTGAGAACTTTGAGCCCACACGTATTTCACTACAGTTTATAACGCAGAGCCGTGAAAATTAAAAAAAAATTTTTTTCCCACAAAACTTATCTTTTAGCCCCCAGTTTTGTATTTTCCCAAGGTTAACAGGAGAACTTGGACCCTAAAAGTTGTTGTCCTATTTGTCCTGAGTACGCTGATACCCCATATATTGGGGTAAACTCCTGTTTGGGCACACGGGAGAGCTCGGAAGGGAAGGAGCACTGTTTTACTTTTTCAACACAGAATTGGCTGGAATTGAGATCGGACGCCATGTTGCGTTTGGAGAGCCCCTGTGTCTAAACAGTGGAAACCCCCCAATTATAACTGAAACCCTAATCCAAACACACCCCTAACTCTAATTCCAACGGTAACCCTAACCACACCTCTAACCCTGACACACCCCTAACCCTAATCCCAACCCTATTCCCAACCGCAAATGTAATCCAAACCCTAACCCTAACTTTAGCCCCAGCCCTAACTGTAGCCTTAACCCTAACTGTAGCCTTAACCCTAACTGTAGCCTTAACCCTAACTGTAGCCTTAACCCTAGCCCTAACCATAACCCTAGCCCTAACCCTAACCCTAGCCCTAACCCTAGCCCTAACCCTAGCCCTAACCCTAACCCTAGCCCTAACCCTAACCCTAGCCCTAACCCTAGCCCTAACCCTAGCCCTAACCCTAGCCCTAACCCTAACCCTAGCCCTAGCCCTAACCCTAACCCTAGCCCTAGCCCTAACCCTAATGGGAAAATGGAAATAAATACATTTTTTAAATTTTTTTTACTTTTCCCTAACTAAGGGGGTAATGAAGGGGGTTTTGATTTACTTTTATAGCAGATTTTTTAGCGGATTTTTATGATTGGCAGCCGTCACTCACTGAAAGACGCTTTCTATTGCAGAAAATATTTTTTGCGTTACCACATTTTGAGAGCTATAATTTTTCCATATTTGAGTCCACAGAGTCATGTGAGGTCTTGTTTTTTGCGGGATGAGTTGACGTTTTTATTGGTAACACTTTCGGGCACGTGACATTTTTTGATTGCCTTTTATTCCGATTTTTGTGAGGCAGAATTACCAAAAACCAGCTATTCATAAATTTCTTTTGGGGGAGGCGTTTATACCGTTCCGCGTTTGGTAAAATTGATAAAGCCGTTTTATTCTTCGGGTCAGTACGATTACAGCGACACCTCATTTATATCATTTTTTTATGTTTTGGCGCTTTTATACGATAAAAACTATTTTATAGAAAAAATAATTATTTTTGCATCGCTTTATTCTGAGGACTATAACTTTTTTATTTTTTTGCTGATGTTGCTGTATGGTGGCTCATTTTTTGCGGGACAAGATGACGCTTTCAGCGGTACCCTGGATATTTATATCTGTCTTTTTGATCGCGTGTTATTCCACTTTTTGTTCGGCGGTATGATAATAAAGCGTTGTTTTTTGCCTCGTTTTTTTTTTTTTTTTCTTACGGTGTTTACTGAAGGGGTTAACTAGTGAGCCAGTTTTATAGGTCGGGTCGTTACGGACGCGGCGATACTAAATATGTGTACTTTTATTGTTTTTTTTTTTATTTAGATAAAGAAATGTATTTATAGGAATAATATATATATATTTTTTTTTCATTATTTAGGTCCCTGCAGGACCCGGATCCGTGGCCATATTGGATCCGGGACTTGATGCAGGGAGGGAGGTAGGAGACCCCCGGAGCAACGCGATCACATCGCGTTGTTGCGGGGGTCTCAGGGAAGCCCGCAGGGAGCCCCCTCCCTGCGCGATGCTTCCCTGTACCGCTGGCACACTGCGATCATGTTTGATCGCGGTGTGCCGGGGGTTAATGTGTCGGGGGCGGTCCGTGACCGCTCCTGGCACATAGTGCCGGATGTCAGCTGCGATAAGCAGCTGACACCCGGCCGCGATCGGCCGCGCTCCCCCCGTGAGCGCGGCCGATCGGCTATGACGTACTATTCCGTCCTTGGGAAGTAAAGCCCACCCCACATGGACGGAATAGTATGTCTAATGGCAGAAAGGGGTTAAAATCTCTAAGACAACAGTCCATTACAACAAGGTCAAGCAGCAGACATTGGAGACAACAAAGCTACAGACCAGCAGTGGGCAAAAATTACTCTCCACTGACCGGGATGACTGTCATCTTATTTGAATGTCACTAAGCAACTGCAGAATGACATCAAGTGACCTACAAAAGCAATGGGAAATGGCAGCTGGGGTGAAGTGCACAGCAAGAACAGTTCATAACAGGCTCCTAGAGGCAGGACTCAAGTCATGTAAAGTTAGAAAAAATGCCTTTCATCAATGAGAAGCAAAGGAGAGACAGGCTGAAGTTTGCCAGAGACCATAAGGATTGGACCATAGAGGATTGGAGTAAGGTCATCTTCTGTGATGAGTCTAATTTTCAGCTTTGCCTAACACCTGGTCATCTAATGATTAGACAGAGACCTGGAGAGGCGTACAAGCCACAGTGTCTTGCACCCACTGTGAAATTTGGTGGAGGATCGATGATGATCTGGGGATGCTTCAGCAAGGCTGGAATTGGGCAGGTTAATCTTTGCGAATGACGTATGAATCAAGCCGCATACAAGGTAATCCTGAACAAACAGTTGATTCCTTCTGCTCAGGCAATGTTCCCTGACTCTGAGGACTGTTTTTTCCAGCAGGCCAATGCGCCATGCCACACAGCTAGGTCAATCACGGTGTGGATGAAGGACAACCACATCAAATCCCTGTCATGGCAAGCCCAATCTCCAGACCTGAACCCCATTGAAAACCTCTGGAATGTAATCAAGAGGAAGATGGATAGTCACAAGCCATCAAACAAAGAAGAACTGCTTACATTTTTGTACCATGAGTGGCATAAGGTCACCCAAAAGCAGTGTGAAAGACTCGTGGAAAGCATGCCAAGACGCATGAAAGCTCGGATTAAAATTAATGGTTATCCACAAAATATTGGTTTCTGAACTCTTTCTGAGTTAAAACATTAGTATTGTTGTTTCTAAAAGATTATGAACTTGTTTTTTTGCATTATTTGAGGTCTGGAAGCTATGAATATTTTTGTTATTTTGACCATTTCTTATTTTCAGAAAATAAATACAAAATTTATTGGTTGGAACTTCGGAGACATGTTGTCAGTAGTTTATAGAATAAAATAAAAATTTACATTTTACTAAAAAATATATCTATAAAGAGAAAAATCAGACAAACTGAAAATTTTGCAGTTTCTCTTAATTTTTGCCAGAGCTTTATATTATATTATGTTAAGTGTGGTTTGGGCAAGGCTCAGAAGAGGTGACCATTTGGTTTTATGAGCGTGGATTTTCCTGGATTGGTTTCTTGGGAGCCACGTCACTTTTTCAACACCTTTGAACTATTAGGAACATAGGCAACCTCTATTTTTCCATTGAAATATGCCAGATCTTAGTATGGGCTTGTTTTTTTGCTCCATAAGATGTTTTATTGGTGAAAATTGTGAGTACATAACATTTTTTATTTGCCTTTTAATCGCAATGTTTGAAAAACAGAACGAACAAATAAAAAGCAATTCAGGAGTTGCCTTTCATTTTAATCTGTTATTTTAATCTTTTTAATCTGTTCACCGTGCGGTAAATGTGATTAGGCAAGTTTATTCTTTGGGCCAGTACAACCACAGCAACACCAGGGTTATTTATTAATTTTATAATTTGATCTTTTTGCACATAAAAACATTGATTTACAAAAAATTTTTGTTATTGCAAAAACCATATTCTGGAAGCTATAACGTTTTTATTTTTCACTAAATGAGCTGTGTGGAGGATTGTTTTCTGTGGGTCAGTTGATGTTTTTATTGGTTACATTTTGGACTAGATAATATTTTATGATCGCTCCTTTTTTACTTTTAGGTAGCAGTATGAACAAAAATAATAAATTCATAAATGGTGGTGTAGTAAAAGTGATCAGGCAACTTTATTCTTTGGGTCATTTATGATTGCAGTGATACCAGATTTCTATACGTATTTTATGTTTTGATTCTTTTGCACACTAAAATCAATTTTTTTACAAACAATAATTTGTTTTTCCATCGTCATACTCTGATAGCTATAATTTTTTTTATTTTTTTGAAGACAGAACTGTATAAGGGCATGTTTTTTGAGAGACAAGATGAGGTTTTTATTGATGCCAATTTTTTTGTATGTGATTTTTTTGATCACTTTTTATTCTGTTTTGCATGTCAGGATGACAAAAAAGTTATATTTTTGGCGTGTTTTTACATTTTTTTCACAATGTTCACAAAATGAGTTAACTAATATGACAATAGGGATGAGCAAACGTGCTCGGTGATACTTGGATATCACTCGAGTATCTGGGTGCTCAGATGTTCTCGGAATTCGGCGAGCATTGGCTGTGCTCAGATTTGGAGCTCGAATGCCTGCCACGCATGTTTAGCGCCAATTACACAGCCAATAAACATGTGGGGATTGCCTGCAGTCACTGTAATGATGTAACCATCTTGGTAGTGCCATTACTATGTGATTGGCTGGCTGCATGACTTCATCAGAGGTTATAAAACAACCTATGCCATCATGCTCGGCACACTGATGCCATTACACAGCTCAGGGACAGGTGTTGATTGGAGGGAGAGAGAGAGCAGTTATCCAGACCAGTATGTGCACAGTTTAACTAATCAGAGTCCTCTAGTGTTGATACTGAATCATCATATTAACAGTCCTTATTAGGGCTAATCCTGTGCTTTACTGTTAGTATAAGATACATTCTGCATTTAGCCTAGGGACAGTTGTAGGAGCAGGATGAGTGGCAGAATACAGCCTCAAGGCAGGGCTTAGGGCTTTGCAGTCCATTGCTAACTGTATAGCTGCTGCACATGACCACAATATTTTTAGGGGAGGTTAAAAAATTTACTTTATTGTCATCCATACACGTGTTTAGTGTTACATTATGGTGGTATATAAATCTAAAAAAAGTTCAAAAATATTTCATAGAGTTTAACGTGCTTAGTGTTACATTACGGTGGCATAAAAAACTTTTAAAAAAATGTTCAAAATTTTATCTGGATTGAAATAGTCATACATAGACCTTAACACACTGCTTAGTGTTCATTACGGTGGCATATAAAACTCCAAACAGACTTTAATTTTTTTTCTGCATTTAATTATTCATCTATGCAGTTTAATGTGGTTATTGTTACAGTGGTGTATAAAAATTAAAAAAAAATCTAAATTTTTTTTCTAGATTCAATTAGCCATCCATACACTTTAACATTCTTTGTGTAAAATTACTGTGGTTTAAAATTTTTAAAAACTGCTTGGCCTGGTACAGTTCACAAAATATTTTTGTTCCAAAAATTGACTATTGTCATTCATACAGTTCCACCTGCTTTGTGTGAAATTAGCCTGCTACAAGTGTACACATTTGATAGTTCAAAAATTGACTATTGTCATATGTACTGTTGAACCTGCTTTGTGTGAAATTTGGTTGGTTTGAAATAGATAGAGAAATTGGACTGCTACAGGTGTACAAATTTTATTGTTCAAAATTTGTACTATTGTCATAGATACTGTAGAACCTGGTTTGTGTGAAATTTCATTGGTTTGAAGTAAAAAAAGTAAAAAAGGTCTGCTACAGGTGTACAAATTTGGTACCTCAGTACTCGGTCCCAGCCACTATTTCTCTGTGTTAGGTCCCTGTCTTGCACCCGCATGTGTCCAGGAACATCACTCGTGCCCTTATCAAAGCAATTACTGCGATTGTCTACTTAACAACCGACATGTGGACAAGCGTGTTCTGTTTGATGAATCCTGTCATAAATCACACTCTGTGAGTATCTACAGGCTCTTTATTCACATCATGTCTCAACCTCCATTACATGAATTCTGAGTACAACAACATCCAACAAGTTCCAAACACAGAAGATAGAACACACATAAAAGTAGTGAGACCCCTAGAGGCCACATGAACATATAACATATTGCTACATCCTTTCTCTTTTAACTAGAGGAACAATAAAAGATACTAAACTAATGTATACTATGAAAAAGTTAGAAATTAACCTAGTACGTCCAGTTAGATATAATCTTTAAGGTGCGCCGGCTTTTTGCTAATTCTGCCAGCTCTGGTAATATAAGATGTGTCACTTTCTACATCTGGTACATCTGGTAGTTCTTCTGATATTGTCTGTCTCTGGCCAGAGTCCTCACCCTGATGGTCAGCTGTCACTGTTGGTGCCTGACTTGTACTTGCTGCCTCGTTGTCTTGGGTGTCTGGATACTGTTCAAAAGGCCATGAATCATCTCTTTCTTGAGTTTTCCTCAAATATCTTCGATTTCTCCTTAGTCTTCTTCCGTCGTCTGTTAGAATTTCGTAAGACCGAGGTCCCAGTTTCTGGACAACCTTTGCCTTTTGCCAGTGTTTGTCAAATGTGGTGCTTGGCTGCAGCCGAATGTTGTCATTTCTCTGGAGCTCAGGCAGATCCTTTGCAGATTTATTGTAATAGAAAGCTTGCCTAGCTTCATTCTTCTGTAATTTAGCTTCGATGTTTCCCAGCAGCTTTGGCTCTAACAGATGACACGCAGTTGGTACTAGTGTCTTTGTACGCCTATTCATGACCCTTTGTGCCGGACTGCTGTCTAGGCCTTGGGTGGGTGTGTTTCTATGATCCAGTATAGACAGATATATATCAGCACCCGCCAGGTTTGCTTTCTGCATGAGTCTTTTGGCCGTTTTTACTGCTGACTCTGCTTTCCCATTACTCTGAGGATATCTTGGAGAAGACGTCTGGTGTTCAAATTCCCATTTCTTACTGAAAGTTTTGAATTCTTCCGACGTAAACTGTGCCGCATTGTCAGAGAAAACGATATCTGGAATGCCATACCTGGCAAAATGGGCCTTGAGTTTTTTAATCACTGTTCTCGCCCTTGTGTCCTGCACCAAATCAACCTCCCAGAAGTTAGAGAAATAGTCCACTGTAATCAGGTATTCTTTGTCATTCCATGTGAACAAGTCTGTTCCTATTTTTGACCAAGGCCTATGTGGAATTTCATGAGGTTGCAATGTCTCCTTTGGTTGCTTATCATTGCAGGATGCACATATTTCACATTGTGCTATGTAATTTTTTATGTGGTCATTCATTCCAGGCCAATAAACTGATTCTCGTGCACGACGTAGGCATCCTTCCATGCCTAAGTGAGAAGAGTGCAATGTCTTCAATATGCCTCTTCTGAGAACTTCAGGTATAACAGCCCTGTCTCCTTTAAAGATGATTCCTTGCTGCACTGACAATTCATCTCTTATGTGGAAGAATGGTGAGACTTCCATCGGAGCATGCTGCTTGTATTTTGGCCAGCCCTGCAAGATGACAGTCTTTAAACTCTGGAGACTTTTATCCTTCTCTGTAAAAGTCTGGATTTGCTTGACCTTTTCTTTTGACACTGCAAGGTAGTTACACATATTGATGGTTTCAATGTCTTCCTCCTCATCATTTGTGATAAGAAGGTAAGCTCTGCTTAGCGTATCTGCAATCAGTAAGTCTATTCCTGGACAGTACCCGATGTCAACATCATATTTCTGAAGTCGCAACAGCATGCGCTGTAGTCTCTTTGGGGCATTTAGTAATGGTTTCTTTGTAATGCTCTCCAATGGTTTGTGATCCGACTGCACTGTTACCCATCGACCATAGGTGTACTGGTGAAACTTCTCCATCCCAAATACCACAGCCAGTAGTTCCTTCTCAATCTGCGAATATATCCCTGCTCTGTTGTTGTAAGGGCTCTGCTTGCAAATGTAATTGGCTGTTTATTCTGCATTAATGTGGCTCCAAGGCCTTTTTCCGAAGCATCACATTGTACCACCAGTTCTCGATCTGGATCGAAATACTTTAGGGTTGCTGTATCTGCAATGGCATTCTTTACTGCTCGGAAAGCAGTCTCCTGGCTTTCTGTCCATTCCCAGCGCACATCTTTGTGGGCTAGCTGTCTCAGTGGCTCACACATGTCTGACAGATGTCTGCAAAATTTTGAGAGATAATTCACCATGCCCAAAAATCGTTGTACTCCAGAAACATCAGTAGGGGTAGGCAAATCTTGTATTGCTCTCACCTTTTCAGGATCCACTTTGACCCCAGTTGAAGTCAGTCGATGACCAATATAGGCCACTTCTGTCATTTTCAATTTGAATTTGTCCAAATTCAGCTTTATGTTTTTTTCTCTGCATCTGTCCAAAAATTGTATCATCTTCTGATCGTAATCCTTGATTGCAGATTCCATATTTTCACCTTCTCCCACTACTAGGATATCATCCGCTATTGTCTTCACTCCAGTAAGTCCTTCCAAAGCCTGCATCAATTTCTGCTGGAATATCTCTGGAGCAGGTTTTAGTCCCATGGGCATTTTCAGCCATTTAAAGCATCCAAATGGTGAAGAAAATGTTGTCAATAAACTTGAATCTTCAGTCAGGGCCACATGCCAGAATCCATTTTTTACATCACATACAGAAAATATTTTAGCCTTTGATAAATCTGGTAGAACATCATCTAATGTTGGCATTGGGTAATGATTTCGTTTCAGCGCCTTGTTGAGTGGCTTAGGATCAATACATATTCTTAACTTGCCCGATGGTTTCTGCACTATGACCAAACTGCTGATCCAATCTGTGCTCTTATGGACTGGTGCTATCATGCCTCTTCTCTGTAGATCTTGCAGTTCTACTTTCAGCGGTTGCATTAAAGCTACAGGCACTCTTCTTGTAGGTAATCTGGTGGGCTGCACTGTGTTGTCAATTTCTAGCCTATATTTACCTTCAAAGCATCCATCACCTTCAAATACATCAGCATACTCTGCTTTTATTTTCTGCATGTCCAAGTTGTGCTCTGCATTTAGTTTTGGATTTTGTATATCCTGGGCAACTTCAACAGACATAATGTTCTGAGACTGTACTTTTATTAAGTCCATTGCCTGAACTGCTTTTACTCCCAGTAATGGTACATGGTTACCACCCCGTAACACGGTAAATTCAACTCTATAACTCTTTCTGTTACATGGGTTTCGTATTTTTAGCTTACATGTCCCCATTGGTTTCAGAACACTTTTGATGTACATCACCAGTACCTTGTCAGTTGGCTCAATAGAAACCTGTTTGTTTAGCAGATCAAATGAAATTACCGTATATACTCGAGTATAAGCCGACCCGAGTATAAGCCGACCCCCCTAATTTTGCCACAAAAAACTGGGAAAACTTATTGACTCGAGTATAAGCCTAGGGTGGAAATGCAGCATTTACCGGTGAATTTCAAAAATAAAAATAGATCATTATTTCCCCATAGCTGTGCCATATAGTGCTCTGCACCGTTCATATTTCCCCATAGGTGTGAACCATATAGTGCTCTGCACCGTTCATTGTGCCCCCTAGCTGTGCCATATACAGTGCTCTGCACCGTTCACTGTGCCCCATAGCTGTGCTGTGCCATATACGGTGCTCTGCACCGTTCACTGTGCCCCATAGCTGTGCTGTGCCATATACGGTGCTCTGCACCGTTCACTGTGCCCCATAGCTGTGCTGTGCCATATACGGTGCTCTGCACCGTTCACTGTGCCCCATAGCTGTGCTGTGCCATATACGGTGCTCTGCACCGTTCACTGTGCCCCATAGCTGTGCTGTGCCATATACGGTGCTCTGCACCGTTCACTGTGCCCCATAGCTGTGCTGTGCCATATACGGTGCTCTGCACCGTTCACTGTGCCCCATAGCTGTGCTGTGCCATATACGGTGCTCTGCACCGTTCACTGTGCCCCATAGCTGTGCTGTGCCATATACGGTGCTCTGCACCGTTCACTGTGCCCCATAGATGTTCCACATAAATTTGTGCCGCCGCTGCCGCAATAAAGAAAAAAAAACACATACTCACCTCCCTTGATTGCAGCTCCCGGCGTCTCGTTCCGGCGCCTCCATCTTCCCGGCGTCTCTGCTCTGACTGATCAGGCAGAGGGCGCCGCGCACACTGTATGCGTCATCGTGCCCTCTGCCTGAACAGTCAGAGAGCAGAGACGCCGGGAAGATGGAGGCGCCGGCCGGGAAGATGGATCGGCGCCCGGCGGCTGGAACGAGGACAGGTGAATATGCTATACTTACCTAGTCCTGGCGATCCTCGCGCTGTCCCCTCCTGTCTTCGGTGCCGCAGCTTCTTTCTCTATCAGCGGTCACCGGCACCGCTGATTAGAGAAATGAATAAGCGGCTCCGCCCCTATGGGAGGTGGAGCCGCTTATTCATTTCTGTAATGAGCGGTCCCACGTGACCGCTGAAGAGAGGAAGAAACTGCAGCGCCGAAGCCCGTAGGACGGCAGGGACAGCGCGAGGATCGCTGGGACTAGGTAAGTATACCTCAGCGCCCTCAGCCCCTCACCTGCCGACCCCACCGCTACCGTGACTCGAGTATAAGCCGAGGGGGGCACTTTCAGCCCTAAAATTTGGGCTGAAAATCTCGGCTTATACTCGAGTATATACGGTACATTGCAGCTTGCTCCACAATCCAGCTGAAATCTAATGGGCTTCTCATCCAACAAGAATGTTGCATAAAGCTGCTTGGCATCCTTCACTACTGACTGCCCGACTACATTGACTTTCTCTGTTGTAGACTGCATTTGTAGCCATGTAATGTCCTCTGCACTGTCAGTGTCTGGTGTCACAGTGTGGAGCTGTCTGTACTGTTTGCCTCTTCCTTGCCTGCATACAGCAGAGGAATGATTCTTCTTGCCACATGACCTGCAGGTTTCCCCATATGCTGGACACTTGGTTTTGTCTCTCTCATGTCTTTTCCCACAATACTTGCAGTGGACAGTGTTTATAGGGTAGTCTGGTCCTGTCTTTCCTTTCATATATACTGCATGTACCTTGTCATCATCATTCTCACTGGTGCCTGCCATCATCTTCAGGCTGTGCTTTGTGAGCTCAGCAGCCCTGCAGATTTGCATACATTTCTCTAAAGTCATGCCTTCCTCTCTCAGTAATCTTTCTTTGAGATGACTGTCCTTTATGCCACACACCATTCTGTCCTTGATTAGACTGTCCCTGATCTCTCCAAAGCCACATGTTTCTGCAAGTCTTCTCAGCTCTGTCAGATATCTGTCCACATTTTCACCAGCCTGATGTCTTGTGAAAAACTTATATCTTTCCACTGTCTCATTCTTCTTTGGGTCACAGTGTTTATCAAATGCCTGCACAATGTCTGCTAGGAGGAGGTTGTCTGTGTCTGGGAGCAAGGTGTGGGCTAATTCTCTGCCATTTTCCCCAATTAGGTAATAAAAGCTTTACTTTCCGTTTGTCATCAGTGGGGCCCACAGTCAGATCCACATACTGTGTAAACTCTTCCTTCCAATGTCTCCAAGTCTGGGACAGATTACATGAAGTGACATCCAGTCTCTGAGGGGGCTTCAGACCAGTCTCCATTTTTCTGTACTGTCAGGGAATCTGTACTTACAGTTGCAGTGATCTGTACAGTTCCAGCCTCATATAAGCTCTAAGAATTTGCAGGTTCTGTGCCCGGCTGCCACCATGTTCTCTTTGATGAATCCTGTCATAAATCACACTCTGTGAGTATCTCCAGGCTCTTTATTCACATCATGTCTCACCCTCCATTACATGAATTCTGAGTACAACAACATCCAACAAGTTCCAAACACAGAAGATAGAACACACATAAAAGTAGTGAGACCCCTAGAGGCCACATGAACATATAACATATTGCTACAAAGCGCTTCCCTAATGGCACACTTGGTGAACGTTGTGGAGGCCGCGGCTGAGTCCCACCCTGGCACAGCATATGTGAAGAAGATTGCTGGTTCTACTCCTTTCAGGATTCCTCCACCAGATCCTGCACCCCATCCTTCTCCTCCTCATCCTCCTTTTCCTATCTGCTCTCTCAGAGCACATCATCCACATCATTCGGAAGCTGGAAGCTCTGCAGCACTGCCTCAGCAAAGCAGCAACAGGCTCTGCTGAAGCTAATTTGTCCCCAGACCAGACAGTTCTGTGACTCAATCGGCTGAACCTACAACCAGGCACGGTCCTGTGTAATAATGGCCGTAATCTGGTGATAGCTGTAAAGCTTGGAAAGCTCACACAAATACCATGCTTGACCCAGGCGCTTAACTTGGTAGTTGAGCAGTTTCTAAACAGTTGATTGTTCAGTGGTTTCTTGCAACAGTGGATGCAAGTGCCAGCTCACTGACTAGTGTGCGAAGTGACCAAGCACTGGAACTCCACACTGCACATACTCACAAGGCTTTGTGAGCAGCAGAGGCCAGTTGGGGAATAGCAGCTCAAACATGCCCATTGATATTCTGGTCAGCCTCCATACATAATAAGTGAACAGTGGGCATGGATGTCTGACATTTGTGCAGGTCTCCATGACTTTGAGGACTCCACAAAGATGATGAGCGACGATGACATCATCATCAGCACAACGATCCCACTTCTGTGCCTACTTAAACCGTCGACACTGACAATTAAAAATGGAGGTTTGCATGTGGACCAGGTGAAGATGGAGGAAGACATGAGACTACCCAACCCAGCCTCATCTCATCAGCTCAGCACGGATTGGGTAAAAATGAGGAAGTGGATGCTGAGGGAAAACAGGAAGAACAGGAGCTGGCTGAAAAGATGGAGGGGGAGCTGTAGAGTAGTCATCATGGTAGAGACAGGGAAGTATTATTAATAATAATAATAATTTTATTTATATAGCACCAACATATTCCACAGCGCTTTACAAATTATAGAGGGGATTTGTACAGACAATAGACATTACAGCGTAACAAAAACACAGATCAAAATAGATACCAAGAGGAGTGAGGGCCCTGCTCGCAAGCTTACAATCTATTGGCTGTAGGGAACTTGGCACATATGGCCAACTTTACATACCTCTGCCTTTCCTATGACCCTGGCGTTATATTCATCTTGGCAAAAAAAGAATACTGTTTGTTCACCCTGCTAGACCACGCTACAAGGAGAACCTTGGATTTCTCCTTACTGAGGTGAAGAAATCTACTAAAATGGTGCTATACCAAAAAGCCATTGTGGAAAATATGTTGAAAAATTCCCATAAGACAATGCTAGCGGCAGGGGCCACGCTTCCTTGCCCAACCAAGAAAAGAGGTGATGGAGACACACACCATATACATCAGAGGCAGGGTCAGCATTAGGGGTAGGCAAATTAGGCATTTGCCTAGCGCCCCCACTACCCCAGAGGCCCCCAGCCTTTAATAGTGGCACACCACATGGCCGCTATGGGGCCTATGAGCCAAAGGAGCCAGGTGTTAGCACTGGCTCCATGCCACACCCCCTGCATTGAGCATTCAACTGTATGAGCATCATTGATGCTGATGGAGTTGAAATCAATGATAGAGGAGAGTCCGGTGACACTCCCTCTCCCATCAATCCCCCTCTGCTTTATAAACTCATAGAATCATAGAATGTTAGAGTTGGAAGGGATCTCAAAGGTCATTGTGTCCAACCCCATGCTCAATGCAGTGCAGGATTCACTAAACCATCTCAGACAGATGTCTGCCCAGCCTCTATTTGAAGATTTCCATTGAAGCAGTACTCATCACCTCTCGTGGTAGAGTCTTCCACTCATTGATCACCCTCAATGTAAAAAAACGTTTTTTCTAATATTTAACCCCTTCCCGACCTTTGACGCCACGTAGGCGTCATGAAAGTCGGTGCCATTCCGACCCATGACGCCTATGCGGCGTCATGGAAAGATCGCGTCCCTGCAGATCGGGTGAAAGGGTTAACTCCCATTTCACCCGATCTGCAGGGACAGGGGGAGTGGTAGTTTAGCCCAGGGGGGGTGGCTTCACCCCCTCGTGGCTACGATCGCTCTGATTGGCTGTTGAAAGTGAAACTGCCAATCAGAGCGATTTGTAATATTTCACCCATTATAACGGGTGAAATATTACAATCCAGCCATGGCCGATGCTGAAATATCATCGGCCATGGCTGGAAATACTAGTGTGCCCCCACCCCACCCCTCCGATCGCCCCCCCAGCCCTCCGATCTGGCCGGTACACTGCTCCGGCTCCCCTCCGTCCAGTGCTCCGCTCCCCGTGCTCTTGTCCGCTCCCCCCGTGCTCCAATCACCCCCCCGTGCTCCAATCACCCCCCCTGCACTCCGATCCACCCCCCCCGGTGCTCCGTTCCACCCCCCCGTGCTCCATTCCAGCCCCCCCGTGCTCCGTTCCACACCCCCCGTGCTCCGTTCCACCCCTCCCGCACTCCGATTCCCCCCCCCGTGCTCCGATCCCCCCCCCGTGGTCCCCCCCCACCCCATCATACTTACTGATCCAGCCGGGGTCCCGTCCGTCTTCTCCCTGGGCGCCGCCATCTTCCAAAATGGTGGGCGCATGCGCAGTGCGCCCGCCGAATCTGCCGGCCGGCAGATTCGTTCCAAAAGTGCATTTTGATCACTGAGATATAATCTATCTCAGTGATCAAAATAAAAAAAATAATAAATGACCCCCCCCCCCCTTTGTCACCCCCATAGGTAGGGACAATAAAAAAATAAAGAAATTTTTTTTTTTCCACTAATGTTAGAATAGGGTTAGGGTTAGGGGTAGGGTTAGGGGTAGGGTTAGGGGTAGGGTTAGGGCTAGGGTTAGGGTTAGGGCTAGGGGTAGGGTTAGGGCTAGGGGTAGGGTTAGGGTTAGGGCTAGGGGTAGGGGTAGGGTTAGGGCTAGGGTTAGGGTTTCGGTATGTGCACACGTATTCTGGTCCTCTGCGGATTTTTCCGCTGCGGATTTGATAAATCCGCAGTGCTAAACCGCTGCGGATTTATGGCGGATTTACCGCGGTTTTTCTGCGCATTTCACTGCGGTTTTACAACTGCGATTTTCTATTTGAGCAGTTGTAAAACCGCTGCGGAATCCGCACAAAGAAGTGACATGCTGCGGAATGTAAACCGCTGCGTTTCCGTGCAGTTTTTCCGCAGCATGGGCACAGCGATTTTTGTTTCCCGTAGGTTTACATTGAACTGTAAACTCATGGGAAACTGCTGCGGATCCGCAGCGTTTTCCGCAGCGTGTGCACATACCTTTAGAATTAGGCTATGTGCACACGGTGCGGATTTGGCTGCGGATTCGCAGCAGTGTTCCATCAGGTTTACAGTACCATGTAAACATATGGAAACCAAATCCGCTGTGCCCATGGTGCAGAAAATACCACGCGGAAACGCTGCGTTGTATTTCCCGCAGCATGTCAATTCTTTGTGCGGATTCCGCAGCGTTTTACACCTGTTCCTCAATAGGAATTCGCAGGTGAAATCCGCACAAAAAACACTGGAAATCCGCGGAAAATCCGCAGGTAAAACGCAGTGCCTTTTACCCGCGGATTTTTCAAAAATGGTGCGAAAATATCTCACACGAATCCGCAACGTGGGCACATAGCCTTAGGGTTAGGGTTGGAATTAGGGTTGTGGTTATGGTTAGGGGTGTGTTGGGGTTAGGGTTGTGGTTAGGGGTGTGTTGCGGTTAGGGTTGTGATTAGGGTTACGGCTACAGTTGGGATTAGGGTTAGGGGTGTGTTGGGGTTAGTGTTGGAGGTAGAATTGAGGGGTTTCCACTGTTTAGGCACATCAGGGGTCTCCAAACGCAACATGGCGCCACCATTGATTCCAGCCAATCTCGTATTCAAAAAGTCAAATGGTGCTCCCTCACTTCCGAGCCCTGACGTGTGCCCAAACAGTGGTTTACCCCCACATATGGGGTACCAGCATACTCAGGACAAACTGCGCAACAATTACTGGGGTCCAATTTCTCCTGTTACCCTTGTGAATCAAAAAAAATGCTTGCTAAAACATCATTTTTGAGGAAAGAAAAATGATTTTTTATTTTCACGGCTCTGCGTTATAAACTTCTATGAAGCACTTGGGGGTTCAAAGTGCTCACCACACATCTAGATAAGTTCCTTTCGGGGTCTAATTTCTAAAACGGGGTCACTTGTGGGGGGTTTCTACTGGTAAGCCACATCAGGGGCTCTGCAAACGCAACGTGACGCCCACAGAGCATTCCATCAAAGTCTGCATTTCAAAACGTCACTACTTCCCTTCTGAGCCCCGACGTGTGCCCAAACAGTGGTTTACCCCCACATATGGGGTATCACCATACTCAGGAGAAACTGGACAACAAATATTGGGGTCAAATTTCTCCTGTTACCCTTGGGAAAATTAAAAAATTCTGGGCTAAATAATTATTTTTGAGGAAAGAAAACGTATTTATTATTTTCACGGCTCTGCATTATAAACTTCTATGAAGCGCTTGGGGGTTCAAAGTGCTCACCACACATCTAGATAAGTTCCTTTCGGGGTCTAGTTTCCAAAATGCGGTCACTTGTGGGGGGTTTCTACTGGTAAGCCACATCAGGGGCTCTGCAAACGCAACGTGACGCCCACAGAGCATTCCATCAAAGTCTGCATTTCAAAACGTCACTACTTCACTTCCGAGCCCCGGCATGTGCCCAAACAGTGATTTACCCCCACATATGGGGTATCAGCGTACTCAGGAGAAACTGGACAACAACTTTTGGGGTCAAATTTCTCCTGTTACCCTTGAGAAAATAAAAAATTGCAGGCTAAAAGATCATTTTTGAGAAAATAATTTTTTTTTTTTTTCATGGCTCTGCGTTATAAACTTCTGTGAAGCACTTGGGGGTTCAAAGTCCTCACCACACATCTAGATTAGTTCCTTTGGGGGTCTAGTTTCCAAAATGGTGTCATTTCTGGGGGATCTCCAATGTTTAGGCACACAGGGGCTCTCCAAACGTGACATGGTGTCCGCTAATGATTGGAGCTAATTTTCCATTTAAAAAGCCAAATGGCGTGCCATCCCTTCCGAGCCCTGCCGTGCGCCCAAACAGTGGTTTACCCCCACATATTGGGTATCTGCGTACTCAGGACAAACAGGACAACAATATTTGGGGTCCAATTTCTCCTATTATCCTTGGCAAAATAGGAAATTCCAGGCTAAAAAATCATTTTTGAGGAAAGAAAAATTATTTTTTATTTTCATGGCTCTGCGTTATAAACTTCTGTGAAGCACCTGGGGGTTTAAAGTGCTCAATATGCATCTAGATAAGTTCCTTGGGGGGTCTAGTTTCCAAAATGGGGTCACTTGTGGGGGATCTCCAATGTTTAGGCACACAGGGGCTCTCCAAACGCGACATGGTGTCCGCTAACAATTGGAGTTAATTTTCCATTCAAAAAGTCAAATGGCGCGCCTTCCCTTCTGAGCCTTGCCGAGTGCCCAAACAGTGGTTTACCCCCACATATGAGGTATCGACGTACTCGGGAGAAATTGCCCAACAAATTTTATGATCCATTTTACCCTACTGCCCATGTGAAAATGAAAAAATTGAGGCGAAAAGAATTTTTTTGTGAAAAAAAAGTACTTTTTCATTTTTACAGATCAATTTGTGAAGCACCTGAGGGTTTAAAGTGCTCACTAGGCATCTAAATAAGTTCCTTGGGGGGTCTAGTTTCCAAAATGGGGTCACTTGTGGGGGAGCGCCAATGTTTAGGCACACAGGAGCTCTCCAAACGCGACATGGTGTCCGCTAACGATGGAAATAATTTTTCATTCAAAAAGTCAAATGGCGCTCCTTCCCTTCCGAGCCTTACCATGTGCCCAAACAGTGGTTTACCCCCACATGTGAGGTATTGGTGTACTCAGGAGAAATTGCCCAACACATTTTAGGATCCATTTTATCCTGTTGCCCATGTGAAAATGAAAAAATTGAGGCTAAAAGAATTTTTTTGTGAAAAAAAAGTACTTTTTCATTTTTACGGATTAATTTGTGAAGCACCTGGGGGTTCAAAGTGCTCACTATGCATCTAGATAAGTTCCTTGGGGCGTCTAGTTTCCAAAATGGGGTCACTTATGGGGGAGCTCCAATTTTTAGGCACACGGGGGCTCTCCAAACGTGACATGGTGTCCGCTAAAGAGTGGAGCCAATTTTTGATTCAAAAAGTCAAGTGGCGCTCCTTCCCTTCCAAGCCCTGCCGTGTGCCCAAACAGTGGTTTACCCCCACATATGAGGTATCAGCGTACTCAGGACAAATTGGACAACAACTTTCGTGGTTCAGTTTCTCCTTTTACCATTGGGAAAATAAAAAAATTGTTGCTAAAAGATAATTTTTGTGACTAAAAAGTTAAATGTTCATTTTTTCCTTCCATGTTGCTTCTGCTGCTGTGAAGCACCTGAAGGGTTAATAAACTTCTTGAATGTGGTTTTGAGTACCTTGAGGGGTGCAGTTTTTAGAATGGTGTCACTTTTGGGTATTTTCAGCCATATAGACCCCTCAAACTGACTTCAAATGTGAGGTGGTCCCTAAAAAAAATGGTTTTGTAAATTTCGTTGTAAAAATGACAAATCGCTGGTCAAATTTTAACCCTTATAACTTCCTAACAAAAAAAAATTTTGTTTCCAAAATTGTGCTGATGTAAAGTAAACATGTGGGAAATGTTATTTATTAACTATTTTGTGTCACATATCTCTCTGGTTTAACAGAATAAAAATTCAAAATGTGAAAATTGCGAAATTTTCAAAATTTTCGCCAAATTTCCGTTTTTATCACAAATAAACGCAGAATTTAATGACCTAAATTTACCACTAACATGAAGCCCAATATGTCACGAAAAAACAATCTCAGAACCGCTAGGATCCGTTGAAGCATTCCTGAGTTATTACCTCATAAAGGGACACTGGTCAGAATTGCAAAAAACGGCAAGGTCTTTAAGGTCAAAATAGGCTGGGTCATGAAGGGGTTAATCTGTGTTTTCTCCCTTTCAATTTCATTTCTTCTCATGTTTATATGTGCAGATAAGAATAAGGATGATCTCTCTTCACTGTGACATCCCTTTAAATATTTGTAGACAGCTATTAAGTCTCCTTTGAGTTTTTTTTTTTTGCAAGCTAATGATTTCCAGATCCTTTAATCGTTCCTTGTAAGACATACTTTGCAGTCCGCTCACCATCCTAATAGCTCTTCTCTAAACTTGCTTCAGTTTTTCAATGTCTCTTTTTAAATGTGGTGCCCAGAACTGGAAGCAGTATTCCAGATGAGGCCTGACCAAGGAGGAGTAGAGAGGGATAATTACTTCACGTGATCTATGCTTCTCTTAATACATCCTAGAACTGTCTTTGCCTTTTTTTGCTGATTCATCACACTGTTGACCCATGTGCATTCGTTGATCTATTAGTGTTCCCAAGACTTTCTCACATGTGCTGTTGCGTATTTCTATTCCTCCTATTCTGTAGATGTAATTTAATTTTCATTTTTCTTGGCCAGATGTAGAATATTGCATTTCTCCCTGTTAAATACAATTCTATTAGTCGCTGCCCATTGTTCAAGCTTACCTAGATCCTTCTGAATCCTTTCTCTGTCTTCTCTAGTGTTAGCTATACCTCTTAGCTTTGCAATGTTGCAAATTTGATTATTTTACCTTCAGTTCTCTTATCTAGATCATTTATGAAAATGTTGAACAACACTGGGGTCAGGACAGAGCCTTGTGGTACCCCACTTGAAATACTCTTCCAATTGGATGTGCCACTATTTATTACCACTCTTTGAATATGATCACTGAGCCGGTTATGAATCCACATAACTGCAGCCTTGTCAATCACAATCTTGGTCATTTTTTCAATAAGAATAGTATGAGATACTTTATCAAATGTTTTGCTGAAGTGGATATACAGTATAAAATATCTACCGTATGTCACTGATCCACCCAGTCAGTGATTTCATCATAGAAGGAAATTAGATTATTCTGGCATGACTTGTTTGCTAGATACCCAGGCCCTGGTTAATTACCGTATTCTTATCCAAGTGCTTACATACATGTTGTTTAATAATTTGTTCAAATATCTTTCCTGGCATAGAGTAAGGCTCATTGTCCTGTAATTTTCTGGCTCAATCTTCTTTCATTTCTTGAAGATACTAACACCAAGAATGAACACCAGGCCATAACATATGAAAAAATACAAACTTTATTTTGAACATATCTAAAACTATATACCACACATAAAATTATGGAGCAACCAAAATACAGAGACAACCGACAGGTATGACTGGAACAGTGGCAAAGAACTATATATATATATATATATATATATATATATATAAGGAGTAACCTTCCAATCAATCATATAGTGCGTATATACACACCCGCAAGAAAGAAAAAAAAAATCCTGCAGGTGTAGCCAGTAGTATCCCCAATGCAGTGGTCACAGATGACAAGGCACAAAGATTATTTAAATAGAATATAAGAAATATGTATGTATTAATGTTAAATATATTAAAAGACTAATAGGGAATAAATATATCTTAGTAACAAGTGCAATGTTACCGACAGCCGCAGCATCATGGACAACCACCGTGCAGTCACCAAAATGTTCACAGTATATATAGAGGAAGGACCATAGTTACCAAATGTAAGCCACCAGTCAGGGACCCACGACACCCGCCGCGCGTTTCGCTGAGGAAAGCTTCGTCCTAGATTTTGATTAAAGGCGATATTATAGGTGTTAATAATTTCTTGAAGATAGCGACAACATTTGCCCTTGTCCAATCTTCTGGGACTTCTCCTTTTCTCCAGGATTTTTCAAAGACTCTTGCTAGTGGTTCTGCAGTTACCTCTGCTAACTCTTTCAGTACCCTAAGATATAATTCATCTGGACCAGAATATTTAAATTCATTTAAATTAGCTAAGTGTTCCCTCACCATCATTTTTGTCTATAGATAGTGTGGATTCTTTTAGTCCTTCGATGTCATCATGAAGATCAGTTGATGTTGCAATTGCTTTCTTAGAGAACACAGATGCAAAATATTAATTTAAAAGTTCAGCCTTCTCAAAATCATTTTTGACCAATTTACTGTTTTTGTCCTGTAAAAATCCTATAACACCTTTTGACTTTTCTTTTGCTTTTGACATATCCCCAAAATCTTTTTTTTTTTTTTTTTTTACTTTTAATCTCGCTTGCAAGCCTCACTTCATTTCTGGCTTTAGCTCTTCTCACGCTTGCCCTGCATTCCCTGCACACAGCATCATATTCTCCTTCTTTATACAGTGGGGCAAAAAAGTATTTAGTCAGTCAGCAACAGTGCAAGTTCCACCACTTAAAAAGATGAGAGGCATCTGTAATTTACATAATAGGTAGACCTCAACTATGGGAGACAAACTGAGAAAAAAAAATCCAGAAAATCACATTGTCTGTTTTTTTAACATTTTATTTGCATATTATGGTGGAAAATAAGTATTTGGTCAGAAACAAAATTTCATCTCAATACTTTGTAATATATCCTTTGTTGGCAATGACAGAGGTCAAACGTTTTCTGTAAGTCTTCACAAGGTTGCCACACACTGTTGTTGGTATGTTGGCCCATTCCTCCATGCAGATCTCCTCTAGAGCAGTGATGTTTTTGGCTTTTCGCTTGGCAACACGGACTTTCAACTCCCTCCAAAGGTTTTCAATAGGGTTGAGATCTGGAGACTGGCTAGGCCACTCCAGGACCTTGAAATGCTTCTTACGAAGCCACTCCTTCGTTGCCCTGGCGGTGTGCTTTGGATCATTGTCATGTTGAAAGACCCAGCCACGTTTCATCTTCAATGCCCTTGCTGATGGAAGGAGGTTTGCACTCAAAATCTCACGATACATGGCCCCATTCATTCTTTCATGTACCCGGATCAGTCGTCCTGGCCCCTTTGCAGAGAAACAGCCCCAAAGCATGATGTTTCCACCACCATGCTTTACAGTAGGTATGGTGTTTGATGGATGCAACTCAGTATTCTTTTTCCTCCAAACACGACAAGTTGTGTTTCTACCAAACAGTTCCAGTTTGGTTTCATCAGACCATAGGACATTCTCCCAAAACTCCTCTGGATCATCCAAATGCTCTCTAGCAAACTTCAGATGGGCCCGGACATGTACTGGCTTAAGCAGTGGGACACGTCTGGCACTGCAGGATCTGAGTCCATGGTGGCGTAGTGTGTTACTTATGGTAGGCCTTGTTACATTGGTCCCAGCTCTCTGCAGTTCATTCACTAGGTCCCCCCGCGTGGTTCTGGGATTTTTGCTCACCGTTCTTGTGATCATTCTGACCCCACGGGGTGGGATTTTGCGTGGAGCCCCAGATCGAGGGAGATTATCAGTGGTCTTGTATGTCTTCCATTTTCAAATTATTGCTCCCACTGTTGATTTCTTCACTCCAAGCTGGTTGGCTATTGCAGATTCAGTCTTCCCAGCCTGGTGCAGGGCTACAATTTTGTTTCTGGTGTCCTTTGACAGCTCTTTGGTCTTCACCATAGTGGAGTTTGGAGTCAGACTGTTTGAGGGTGTGCACAGGTGTCTTTTTATACTGATAACAAGTTTAAACAGGTGCCATTACTACAGGTAATGAGTGGAGGAAAGAGGAGACTCTTAAAGAAAAAGTTACAGGTCTGTGAGAGCCAGAAATCTTGATTGTTTGTTTCTGAACAAATACTTATTTTCCACCATAATATGCAAATAAAATGTTAAAAAAACAGACAATGTGATTGTTAGGAGTCAAGTTTCCTCTGCTGCACAGGGGGAATCTCGATCCGTCTCCGCTGCGGTCTCCCATTCTCCTCCAGCCGCAGTGGAGCCTGCTCAGCAGGGACGTCGATCCCAGCGTCTCGCTCAGTCTGACTCTGTGAGAAGAGTTACTGCTGCTTCTCCAGCTTCTGCCTTTAAAGCCAATACTGGTCAGCAGCGAGTGGACTTCTCTGGGACTAAGTCCTTGTCTGCGCACACTGAGCATGCCCAGGGCAAGATCTCCCGTTGGAGATCGAGGGTCATGTGCTCAGACTCTGCAGCGCATTCTATTGGTCCTCTTGGCAGGTCTTGGAAGGGCAAAGTTTCTGTGGCCGCTTCCTGTCCTGCAGCTATATAAACTGCGCATGACCGCACGGCCATGCGCTAGTGTACAACTTTATACGTGTGTTTGTTGTGAGTGCAAGTCGTCCTTTAAATACCCCTACCCTACTGTATGATTGTTCGCGTATGGTGTATGGCTGCTATCTAGCGCCCGACTTAACACTCAACGTGTCACACACGTGTCAGCGTCCTCTGCTGTGACTGCCAGTGCGGCGCCACGCGCCTGTGTGCGCTTCCTGACCCATGTCTGGGTACTTAGTGGTGCCTGCCAGCACGGCACAGTTTGCACTTCGGTGCCTCTATTGTATATACTTTTCACACCCAGTTGTGGTGTAGTGCCAGCAAGGGTCTAATCGGACTACTATCCCTGTTGGGGTCTAGTTCGCTGACCACTTGCTCGCGCTCTATGTGCGGTACCGCGATCCTGTGACGCAACAGGATCGCTTTCTTCACGCTGGGTGAGGTTTAACCCACGCGTGTATACTTATGAGTACCGCCATATCGTCTGTCATGTCCTAGCAGCAGGTTTCACCTGCACGGTGGACCCCGGACTGCGAACGCATCCATTACATCTCTCTTGGTGCGTTCCGCCAGTCCTAACATTACACTAGCGCCAGGGTCTGGCTAGTGATGACAGACATACAGCAATCTCTGCGGCATATCCAGCAGCTGGAGGGTAGGTTGGCGGCTCTCGAGAGCGCGACCTCAGCTGTGGATGTTACTGCAGTAGCTGTACAGGCTGCCAGCGTGGCTGCAGCTACTATGTCCATTGCCACCCCTGTTCCGACATTATCTCACCTCCCGCTGCCAGAAAAATTTTCTGGTGATGGCAAGTTTTGTAGGGGATTTGTGAGTCAGTGCTCTATTCATCTCGAGCTCCTGGCTACACGTTTTCCCACAGAGCGGGCTAAGGTGGGATTTATTTTGTCTCTATTGTCGGACAGGGCGTTGGAATGGGCTACGCCGCTGTGGGAGCGTGGCGATCATGTGGTGCAGAGTGCTCCGCTGTTTCTGAGCGCTCTGAAACAGGTCTTTTTAGGACCTCAAGTCACCCATGATACTGCGCTCCAATTGCTGGCATTAACTCAGGTTGAGTCCTTGGTCAGTCATTTTGCCGTCCAATTCCGCACCTTAGCATCTGAGCTGGATTGGTCGGATAAAGCTCTTATCCCCATATTTTGGAGGGGCTTGGCTGACCACGTAAAGGACGCTCTGGCCACTAGGGAGATTCCTGCCACACTGGAGGAGTTAATAACTGTCTCCACTCGAATTGACCTCCGTTTTAACGAGCGGAGGTTAGAGCGAGCCCAGTGTAGGCAGAGGTTTCGGCTGGCTCCTACTTTTGCCAAACCTCTTGAATTTCCAGTCCTGGTTCCTGAGTCACATGAGGCCAGGGAGGTGTCACAAGCAGGATCTAAGTCCCGGACCGCTTGTGCACTCAGGGTCTGTCATGTTTGCCAGCAGTCAGGACATCTAGCCACCAGATGTCCTCAGCGGTCGAGGAAACGTCAGCGTCTAGTGGTAGTTGGTGGAGGTACACTAGACACGGCGATGTTTGCCTCTAAGTTGTCCTTTAAGGGGACAATTACTATTGGCTCATTTTCCCACTCGGTAGAGCTCTGCGTGGATTCTGGGACGGAGGGCAACTTTATGTCTTCTGCCTTCGCCCAACGTCACGCAATACCCTTGGTTATGCTTGCTCAACCAGTAACGGTGCGAGTGGTGAATGGGTCGACATTGCCCTCACAGATAACACACCAGACCATCCCTTTTACTCTGTCCATGTCGCCATCTCATCAGGAGATAATTTCTCTGCTCGTCATTCCGGAAGGAATTGATGAGATCCTGTTGGGAATACCTTGGCTACGGTACCACTCTCCTCATATCGAGTGGTCCTCAGGCAGAATTCTGGGTTGGGGTGAATCTTGTGGGGGTAGGTGTCAGAGGGAGTGCGTTCAGGTTGCTACTACTGAGGTATCCGCAGATCTATCCTCTCTCCCCAAGCAGTATTGGTCATATGCAGACGTATTCTCCAAAAAGGCGGCGGAGACCCTTCCGCCCCATCGCCCCTATGACTGTCCTATTGACCTCTTGCCTGGTGCTGAGCCTCCCCGGGGTCGAGTCTATCCGCTTTCTCTCCCGGAGACGGAGGCAATGTCACAGTACATACAGGAAAATCTGGAGGGTTCATCAGGAAGTCAGTGTCACCTGCTGGGGCAGGATTCTTCTTCGTGCAGAAGAAGAGTGGGGAATTGCGTCCATGCATAGACTACAGGGGTCTTAACGCCATCACCGTTAAGAATAAATGCCCTTTGCCTTTGATATCTGAACTGTTCGATAGGCTTCGGGGAGCAAGGGTATTTACTAAATTAGATCTGCGGGGTGCTTACAACCTGATTCGCATCCGTGAGGGGGACGAATGGAAGACGGCTTTTAACACCAGGGATGGGCACTATGAATATCTGGTGATGCCCTTTGGGCTCTGTAATGCCCCAGCCGTTTTCCAAGACTTTGTGAACGATATCTTCCGGGATATGCTTTCCACCTCGGTCGTAGTCTATCTGGATGATATTCTCATCTACTCTCCAGATATTGACTCCCACCGGAGAGATGTTTGCAAAGTCTTCGACCTCCTACGGGCAAACTCCCTCTATGCCAAGTTGGAGAAGTGCATGTTTGAGCAGGAGTCCTTACCTTTCCTAGGCTACATCATCTCAGCCCAGGGATTGGCTATGGATCCTGCCAAACTACAGGCTGTGATGGACTGGCAGGAACCTCATTCTCTTAAAGCGGTGCAGCGCTTTATGGGGTTCATCAATTATTATCGCCAGTTCATCCCGCATTTCTCAACTTTGGTAGCTCCCTTGGTTGCCCTCACCAAGAAGGGGGCAAATCCTAAATTGTGGTCTGAGGAGGTCTCCAAGGCCTTTATCTCTATAAAGTCACACTTCGCTAGCGCTCCCATACTTCATCGCCCCGATGTTGATAAGCCATTTATCATGGAGGTGGATGCCTCTTCTGTTGGTGCTGGAGCAGTCCTCTTCCAAAAGGATGCTCAAGGTCGGAAGCATCCTTGCTTCTTTTTCTCCAAGACCTTCGCACCAGCAGAGAGGAATTATTCCATCGGGGACAGGGAGTTGCTAGCCATGAAGTTGGCTTTCTCGGAGTGGAGACATCTCTTGGAGGGAGCACGTTTTCCCTTCCAAGTCTTCACAGATCACAAAAATTTGGTGTATCTGCAGACAGCTCAGCGGTTGAATTCTCGCCAGGCCAGATGGTCCTTGTTCTTCTCCCGGTTTCATTTCACCCTCCATTTCCTTTCTGGGGAGAAGAACATTCGGGCCGATGCTCTCTCTCGCTCCGTTGTGTCATCTGCGGAGGAGGAGGAGGAGCCTCGGCTTATTGTCCCCACCGAGAGTTTGAGAACCGTGGCCCCGGTTTCGCTGGAGTCTGTGCCCCCGGGCAAGACTTTTGTTCCATCTAGTTTGCGGCCGGAGGTTCTCTCTTGGGCGCACTCGTCCAGGGTGGGTGGACATTTTGGTACTAAAAGGACATCTGAGTTACTGGCGAGGACATACTGGTGGCCGCATATGGCTCGTGATGTCGCGGAGTACGTTCGGGCGTGTGTCTCTTGCGCCAGGAACAAGACTCCTCGGCAACGGCCAGCTGGTTTGCTTTACCCTCTGCCCGTGGCTGACAGGCCCTGGGAGATGGTCGGGATGGACTTTGTGGTGGGCTTACCCAAGTCTCGTAATTGCACCATTATCTGGGTGATCACCGACCATTTCTCCAAAATGGTGCATTTGGTGCCTCTTCCACGGCTACCATCTGCACGGGCGTTGGCTGTCTTGTTTATCAAGCATATCTTTCGCTTACACGGTATGCCAGACAAAATTGTTAGTGACCGGGGTCCCCAGTTTGCGTCTCGATTCTGGAGGGAGCTATGTCGTTTACTCAGTATTGAGTTAAATCTCTCTTCGGCATATCATCCCGAGACGAATGGGTTGGTAGAAAGGGCCAACCAGACCTTGGTCACATATCTGCGACATTTTGTTTCTGCCAGACAGGATGACTGGGCATCCTTGCTACCGTGGGCAGAGTTTGCACTTAACAATGCCGTAGCCGACTCCACCGGTCAGACTCCATTCCTCTTAAATTACGGCCAGCATCCGGGTGTTCCAGTGCCCATGCCTGTGTCTTCCGCTGATCCCAGGGTGGCAGACTGGGCTGTGGAGGCACGGGACATTTGGGATCGCACGCAGGATGCCATTCGGGCCTCCAAGGAGAGAATGAGGTCCTCCGCCGATGTTCATCGGCGCCCTGCTCCGACTTTTGTCCCTGGCGACTTGGTGTGGCTCTCCGCCCGTAACATCAGGCTGCGAGTTGAGTCCACTAAGTTTGCTCCTCGCTACTTGGGTCCCTTCAAGGTTCTCGAACAGGTTAATCCTGTGGTCTACCGCCTGGCTCTTCCTCCACGCTTGGGTATCACCGACACCTTTCATGTGTCCCTCTTGAAACCCGTATACATGTCCCGGTTTTCCGAGTCATCTGCCGGGACATCGGGTTCGTCTACGGACGATTACGAGGTGAACGCTATTTTGGGGTGTAAGGTGGTACGCGGCAAAAAGTTCTATCTGGTGGATTGGAAGGGTTATGGTCCAGAGAACAGGTCATGGGAGCCTGCTGAAAACATTCGGGCCCCACAGCTCATTGCTGCCTTCGAACGTAGCGAGGCCCAAGGAGGGGGGGGGCCCTAGGAGGGGGGGTAATGTTAGGAGTCGAGTTTCCTCTGCTGCACAGGGGGAATCTCGATCCGTCTCCGCTGCGGTCTCCCATTCTCCTCCAGCCACAGTGGAGCCTGCTCAGCAGGGACGTCGATCCCAGCGTCTCGCTCAGTCTGACTCTGTGAGAAGAGTTACTGCTGCTTCTCCAGCTTCTGCCTTTAAAGCCAATACTGGTCAGCAGCGAGTGGACTTCTCTGGGACTAAGTCCTTGTCTGCGCACACTGAGCATGCCCAGGGCAAGATCTCCCGTTGGAGATCGAGGGTCATGTGCTCAGACTCCGCAGCGCATTCTATTGGTCCTCTTGGCAGGTCTTGGAAGGGCAAAGTTTCTGTGGCCGCTTCCTGTCCTGCAGCTATATAAACTGCACATGACCGCACGGCCATGCGCTAGTGTACAACTTTATACGTGTGTTTGTTGTGAGTGCAAGTCGTCCTTTAAATACCCCTACCCTACTGTATGATTGTTCGCGTATGGTGTATGGCTGCTATCTAGCGCCCGACTTAACACTCAACGTGTCACACACGTGTCAGCGTCCTCTGCTGTGACCGCCAGTGCGGCGCCACGCGCCTGTGTGCGCTTCCTGACCCATGTCTGGGTACTTAGTGGTGCCTGCCAGCACGGCACAGTTTGCACTTCGGTGCCTCTATTGTATATACTTTTCACACCCAGTTGTGGTGTAGTGCCAGCAAGGGTCTAATCGGACTACTATCCCTGTTGGGGTCTAGTTCGCTGACCACTTGCTCGCGCTCTATGTGCGGTACCGCGATCCTGTGACGCAACAGGATCGCTTTCTTCACGCTGGGTGAGGTTTAACCCACGCGTGTATACTTATGAGTACCGCCATATCGTCTGTCATGTGCTAGCAGCAGGTTTCACCTGCACGGTGGACCCCGGACTGTGAACGCATCCATTACATCTCTCTTGGTGCGTTCCGCCAGTCCTAACAGTGATTTTCTGGATTTTTTTTTCTCAGTTTGTCTCCCATAGTTGAGGTCTACCTATGATGTAAATTACAGACGCCTCTCATCTTTTTAAGTGGTGGAACTTGCACTATTGCTGACTGACTAAATACTTTTTTGCCCCACTGTAGTTTCCAGGTCCTTTTTTGCTGTGTCATTTGTTCCTGCTTTGATTTGGGCACCTGGAAGATAGCATGCTTCTCATGAGGTAATATTCGGTCGTCAGATAGTGGCTTCTATTCTTCTCAGTAGGAAATCCGCCATGACCATTACTCTCCTTTTCTTCTTCACCACAATGCTTCTTTTTCTCCCTTCAAGAGGCTTCTAATTAGTGATGAGTGAATTTGTTCGGAAAACAATCGTCAAACATAAATTCGGCACAAATATGGCATATTTTGGATTTGTGATCGGAAACCCAAGCAAAATGTTATAAAATCGGAAAAAATCAGTAACATTCGGTAAAAGTACAGGAAAATATTTGCGTTGCAACAAAATTATTTTCAGCACTTTAGCAACGATAATGGTGGTGTATCATGAGCGTTTGGCACTGTTTGAGGGGAGAGGATTTGCAGAGCTCAGAGGAGCAGCATTCTTGTAAACAGTCTTTTTTTTCTCCTAAATTTATGTGTGCACATTGCAGCCAATCAGGGTACAGGAAACACCCACAATGTCCTGACACAACAGTTGTGTCATTGACTGCTGAAATCACATGTCCCTCTCCATATAAAGAATGGACATTTTGTTTTAGTTCCATTTTGACACTGTAACAGCACAGAGAGGCTGCTCCTGACGCTGGCACTGTTAGCAGCAAGATTTTAGCTAGTTAGCTAGACGGTTAAATATCAATCAGATAGTTTAGCTAGCTAGTATCCAGTGTGGCTGTAATATTTACTTTCCAGCACCGTTTTTTTCTTTTGGCCATTACTGAGGTCCACAGACAAAGCCAGCAGGGAACATGTCCTACTACTGTGTCGTGCACTGCTTCTATTGTGCTCCATGCACAAGTATAGCATTCTAGATAATATTTTTTTCACTAGCTAAATGTGAAAAAGCCTGCTGAATCCCAGATTTTAGCTAGTTAGCTAGGTGGTTGTATATCAGTCAGATAGTGTGGCTGGCTAGTGTCCTGTGTAGCTGTTAAATTTACCTTCCAGCACTTTTTTGGCCATTACTGAGGTCCACAGACAAAGCCAGCAGGGTACATGTCCTACAAGTGTGTTGTACACTGCTTCTATTATGCTCCATGCACGAGTATAGCATTTTAAATTATATTTTTTCAGTAGCTAAATGTGAAACAGCCTGCTGTATCCCACTTTGTCATTTTGTGCAGTGGTGATATTAAACTGTCTGCAGACCTAAGGTACATTACAAAAAAATTATAACTTTTCATTTGCAAAAAGGTTAGACAACCCGCCGTATCACACTTTGTCATTTTGTTGGGTTGAAATTAAGCTGTAGAGGTCTGATCCAGAGGCCACCAAAAAAATTATTCTGTTCCTAGTGTCATACAGTAGCGGACCTGACTTTCAAATAGTTTGCAGCATCTAATGTGTTATAGAGTCCTGATCCAGAGACCACCAAAAAATCCTTCTGTTCCTAGCATCATTCAGTAGTACAGTAGGGGACCTGTCATAGAGGCCTCATCCTCACTCAAACAATTCTTTTTTCTGCGATGAACATGATACAGCACGCCATATTCCATTTGGAATTTGCTGTTGCTGAAATTCAGCTGTTAGCAGAGGTGGTGCAGAGTTTTAAATGTAATTTTTTTGTTGATAATACTGTGCTCCTACCACACTATCTGAGCAACATGACTGGGAAAAAATGAGGATGTGGTGGAAAGCAAATTAGGCTTGGTGTTCAAGGAGTATGTGGGGTAGGTGGTAATGTTATTGAAAGCACTAGTGAACCAATGTCACATCCTATACAAAGACAACTTATAACTTCTATTACAGGACGGGCTACTCCACTAACTTTCTTTGGCAGACACACAGTGGTACGCCTTGTCGATGAAGCCCAGAAAGAGCATGTGCTCTAGTGGAAGGCAAGCGCAACTTCAAGTGGCCACGCAAATTCCCCTTGTTTCCCTCCCGCATCCCAACTCTCCAACCGTACAACTGACTGTACAGAACCACAGTTGGGTGAGTCTGAAGAGCTGTTCACACATTCTATGTCATGGTCATCAGAAGTGTACTCACAAGCTTCACAGAGTCAAGAGGAGGAAATCTGCACCGATGCCAACATTTGTTTTTGCTTGGATCCAGGACAGGATGAAATAGGGTCCGAACAGCATCCTGACCCTTGTCATCAAATGTTAACCATGAGGGGAGGTTATCCTGATGAGACTCAGATATCTGAGGCTCACGGGGACTGTGCTGTGCTGTCAGGGCAGGAAGAGGAGGAGGGTGACTCCAAGGGTGAGAAAGGTTATAACACAGTGTTAGGGCTAGCGGAACGCACCAAATAATTAGAAAGATGGTATTTTTATTATTATTATTTATTTATATAGCACCATTGATTCCATGGTGCTGTACATGAGAAGGGGTTACATACAAGTTACAAATATCACATACAGTAAACAAACTAACAATGACGGACTGATACAGAGGGGCGAGGACCCTGCCCTTGCGGGCTTACATTCTACAGTATTATGGGGAAGGAGACAGTAGGTTGAGGGTTGCAGGAGCTCCGGTGTTGGTGAGGCGGTAGCTACGGTGTTGGTGAGGCGGTAGCTCCGGTGTTGGTGAGGCAGCAGCGGTGTCAGTATAAGGTGCGTTCGCAGTCCCGGGGTCCACCGTGCAGAGATGGAACCTGCTGCTTAGTAATAACGGACTATATGGCGGTATAATGAGGATACACACACAGGTTAGCTTCACCCAATATGAAGGAAGCGAACCCTGTTGCGTCACAGGGCCACGGTACCCCACAAAGAGCGCGAGCAAGGAGTCACAGAACTCTATCCCAAGACTCAGGGAAAGAGTTCCTCTAGACCTCTTGCGCTCGACACCTCTACAGGGGTGTCAGAGTTAAACAGAAATAATAGTTTATTGCACAAGAGTGCGTGCCACTAACCACCCAGACTAGGTCACTGCAATAAGACGCTGGATCGTGTGCTAGGTGTGCAGGTAGCACTGTCGGGCACTAGATATTATTATTATTTATTTATATAGCACCATTTATTCCATGGTGCTGTACATGAGAAAGGGGTTACATACAGAGTTATAGATATTGTTTACAGTATACAAGTTTACAGTGACAGACTGGCACAGAGGGGAGAGGATAGATAGCAAACATCCACCATTCGCAAGCAGTCAACAACACTAGGAAGGGGGATGATTAAAGAGTGACAGTCACACATCTACACACATTTTCAAGGGTATACTAGCGCATAGCCATGCGGCCATGCAAACCTTTTATAGCTGTAGCACTCAAGGACCTTCCTAGTGATCCAATAGGAGCTGCTACAGGACCTGCGCGTGTGACCCCCGACCTCCAATGGGAGGTCATCCTGTGGGCATGCTCAGTATGGGAAAAGCAGGACTTAGTCCCTGAAACACCTGCTCGCTGCTGATCAGTACTGGCTACAAAGGCAGAGCCCGGAAAGGCAGCAGTAACCAAGCTCACAGTATCAGCTTGAGCCAGACGCTGGGACCGACGTCTATGCTGAGCAGGCTCCACTGCAGCTGGAGGAGAATGGGAGACCACAGCGGACATGGTTTGAGATTCCCCCTGTGCAGCGGTGGGAACTTGACTCCTAACGCACAGGGGATGATGATGAGCTCTTAGATCCCAGTCATCTGAGGAAGCTAGAAGGAATATAGAGCGCACATAGGGTCTTATCCGAGATAAAGGGAATATTCGTGAGAGATAATACAAATTCACTCACCTATTATGGTTGTGTGAGACACAACCACTGCACTTAGCGTTGATGGCTGCTGCAAGCCCCAATTTGATGATCCTTTGCTAGGTGAAGAGAATGGGGCATCAGACTGCGCTGCTCGCCTGTCAGGATAATGTACCAGAGAAGTCAGAGTAGATGTTATAGAGAATAGACTTTAGTTCTATGCGTTTTGTGGTGTCCACACCACTTCCTCAGGATAGTCTATCCTTTTTTTTAATAGAGAATAGACTTTATTTCTACGCGTTTTGTTTCACACCACTTCCTCAGGACAGTCTATACACATACAGTACATATATATCCTCAAGACAGCAGTGAAGCACACAGTTCGCATCGCAGTTCTAGACTTCCAAACTCTGGCACGTCAATTCGTCCACACCAAAATATTAGCAGCAGCAGTAGTGTAAGTGGAAGAAGCAATTTCTGTGAGTACTTTGACACTTTTTTTTAGACCAGCTCAATGGAGAGGATGGTGCAGGAGTATGTAGAACTTAATATCAATTCCATCAGGGAGGGTTTGGACCCTTTCACATTCTGGTCTCCCAAAATTGATGAGTGGCCTGAGCTCGGCTCACACGCCTTGCAGGTTTTATATTGCCCAGCAGCCAACATTCTCTCAGAACGTGTCTTCAGCGCTGCTGGTGGTGTTCTGACGAATAAGCGTAGCTGGCTGTCCCCTGAAAGTGTAGACTGCCTAACTTTCATCAAGATGAACAAGTCATGGATCTCCAATGACTTTTGCACCCCAATCGCATACTGTACAGACTAGGTGATATTGCATTTTTTAGTGTGATGCATTAATGTCACGTAACTGCACTCTGTGATATGCTTAGTGTGGCTTCTGTGCCTGCTGTGGCTGCTGCTACTGATGTTAACACAAATTTGTGGAAATGTGAACAGTCATGGTTGGTCTACATCTGCTGGGTTGGCAGTAGTGGAAGACACGTATGTCCCAATTATACTATTTCTATTCTTGTGACATTTATTCTGCTTCGGTGGTGTCAGGCCCTCATTTTTTAAAATGTGAACACTCCTGGTTGGGTGATCATCTCTTGTATTGGGTGTAGTAGAAGACCTGTCGGTCCCTATTATACTATTTCTACTGTGGTGAAATTGATGCCACTTTTGTATGGTCTGCCAATAATTTTTGGAAATGTGAACACTTCTGGTTGGCTGGCATCTGCTGGATTGGGCATAGTGGAAGACCTCTCGGTCCCTATTATACTATTTCTACTGTGGTGAAATTGTTGGTTGCCACATTGGTAGTGTCTGTCACTAATTTTTGAAAATGTGTAGACTCCTGGTTGGGTCTCCTACATGTGTGTTGCCTATAGCAGTAGTCCTCCGAGAGCATCAGGCCTCCACTTCCTTGGACTCAACTACCCGTGTTAATATCCTTAAATTTTTTCTGATAATGGTAGTTTACGAAACTGATATTTATGCCGCCTGAGTGTGGCTCAGCATGAAAGCAGGTAGAGGTGTTGCATGTGGTATCAGGGCTCCCAGCAAAGGAGTCCTACACTGATCCCTCACCCAACTCATCTTACTTTGACATTCAATTGAAAGCTGTAAATGCTGTCCCAGACCCTGATACCTCATGCCTGGCTAATTTCTGCAGTGCCATGCTACAATTTGTACTTTGGGTTAATTGAGGTCACTTTCCTGTTGTCTGTCCCTCATTTGATGTGCTTTGCAGCATTTGGTTCAGTTATAAGGTGGTGTTCATGTGTTTGTTTTTGCCTTCCATTGACATGAATGGTGTTTGGTTATGTTCAGCGAATATTTGTCAAATTAATCTGCGAATATTGCAAATTTGCCAATCGTAATCTGAACCGAACATTGAATTATTACCTCATCTCTAGATGACACATGTGCCTCACTGAAATTTATACCATTGGGCAGCGAAGAGAGAATAATTACATTTTTACCACTAAAATGATGTTTTAGCCCCAAGTTTTTAATTTTTCTAAGGGCTAGTTGGAAAAAATGGACCTCAGTTTGTTGTGCAATTTTTTTTTGAGTATCCCAATACCTTACATGTAATCAGGAACCACTTTTGCGGCACAGTGTAAAACTCAGAAGGGAAGGAGAACTATAATTTAGTGCAGATTTTACTGTTATGGATTGAAGGTGCCATGACCCAGTGGGAGAGCCCCTGAGGTGCCATAACAGGGGAACCCCCATATGTGACCACATTTTACAAGATACACCAGTCAATAAATTAATTTAAGGTTGCAGTGATCATATTGACACCATGGGTGTGTCACAAAATTTTATACCATTGGGCAGTGAAGAAAAAAACAATTACATTTTTACCAGAAAAAAATAGTTTTAGCCCCAAATTTTGCATTTTCACAAGGGGAAATGGGTAAAAATGGCACCAAAACTTGTCACTCAATTTCTGCTGAACGTGGAAATAACCCATATGTGGCTGTACCGTACTGCTTAGCCACACGGCTCAGGAGGGACGGAGAGCTATTTGCCTCCTGAAGCGCCGATTTTCCAATAATAGATTGCAGATTCCATATACAGAGCCCCTAAGTGCTAGAAGAGCAGAATACCCCCTCTCAAGTGACCCCAGTTTGGAAATGTTATCCCTTTGGGAATTTATCTACAAAAGTAGTGATGATTTTGACTCCATGGATGTTTTCCAGAAAGAAGCAGCAGTTGATGTTGCTGAGTGAAAATTGCAAATCTGCTATTGTAGTGCATGTACATTGTTGTGCCCAGTACGTTGTAGTGACCAATACGCTGTGCCCAGCTGGTGATTCTGGGGACATTTACCTGTAAATTAAGGGGGCTCTCATTGCTACAGTAATGCCAAACATGTGGACGCTAAATGTGGTTTTGGCACACTGTGGGGCTCAGAAGGGATGGGGGAATTGGAATTTTGGAGTGCATAATTCACTGGGTTTGTTTTGGCGGCAAGAAGCCATAGTGCTTTTCCAAAGCGTTTATACTACCAGTAACGTGGAAGCCTCTTATAGTTTTCATCAACAAATGACAGACCTGAGTGGGGATTTGCTTTTTTTGGTGGATTGAGTTGAAGCTTTTATTGGGAACATTTTACATAACTTTTAGAATCACATTTATCTGGCGCTCTATGCTGAGCACTTATATTGAGGTCTCAATCTAAATCTACGAATAACATGATTCAGATGAAATCCCCGAGGGATCCATTCAGTATAATGAGGCAACAGTTACTTTGCATTCCATCTGGCCTCCATTCAGTGGTGTCCTTTTCTTCAGAGGTGCACAAACAAAAATATGTGAGCTTATTTTTATGCCATTCCTCGTGCAGTATAACCGATTAGACTACTTTATTCTTTTGGTCGGTGCGATTACAGTGATACCAGATTTATATTGTTTTTCTATGTTTGGCTGCTGTCGTACCCTAAAAGATCCTTTTTTTCTTTTGCAAAAACTTTTTGAGAGCTATAATGTTTCCATATTTCTGCAGAGAGAGTCATGTGAGGGTTTGTTTTTTGCATGCTGAGTTGTCATTTTTATTGCTACCATGTTTTGGCACATTACATTTTTTGAACACTTTCTACTCAGATTTTCGGGATGCAGTATAAACAAAAAACAGCAATTCAGGAATTTTTTTTATATTTTTTTAATGCAGTTCAGCGTGTGGTAAAATTAATAAGGTAGATTTATTCTTCGGTTCAGTACGATTATAGCGATAACAAATTTATATCAGTTTTTATGTTTTGGCAATTTTATACAATAAAAACTATTTTATAGAAAAAATATTTATTTTTGCATCGCTTTATTCTGAGAACTATAACTTTTTTTATTTTTCCATTGATGGAGCTGTCTGGCAGATTGTTTTTTGCGAGGCAAGATGTTTTCAGTGATACCATTTTCATTTACATTAGTCTTTTTGATCACGTTTTATTCCACTTTTTGTTTGGCGTCATGATGAATAGGCACCGCTCCTGGCAGTGAGTTTTGGGTGTCAACTGTCATGTCAGCTGAACACCCTGCAACGATCGAGGGTACACAGATCCTGTGCGCGCAAAATTGCCAGGACGTATCCATACGTCCAAGTACTTCCCAACCTGGACGTATGGATACATCTAAGGTTGTGAAGGGTTAACAGCAAGGTTAGGCTGTAAGTTGTCTAGTACTGTATGCTGCAACTCCAATATTTCTGTGAACAAAGATTTAGATTACATCAAACTACCATCAATAACCTCAAAAATTAATTTATCTGATCACTCATATTACTATAGACATTAGGATTAAACTTAAGGTTGTGCAGAGACCTTTCCGCTATTTCAAAATATTGAAATATTTCCTGTCTAGTACCATTTTATATGAGAAGTAGAGTGACTTTAACTGGGCGCTGGCAGATGGTGTAACACAATGTGATAAAATGTGGACTTAATACCTTAATTTTATAAGTATAGTTTATATAACAATAATGCAGTTTGAATTTTATATATTCAATGTTTACATACTATCTTAGCTCATATTCCAGTTGTACATGTTTGTTTGTATGCTAGTTTATTAGTGCTGACAGACTACAATGGAAACTAAAAGCTATCAATAATTGCTCATGGTTTAGAATCAGTAAATTATTTAAATGATGCTGTTGAAGAATCCATAGACACCAACAACTTCATCTATCTTCATAATATATTTCAATCTCTAAATGACTTCATCAGAGTTGAGAGGTCAATTTATGCGCATTTTTTTTAAACCACTTAAAGATAATTATACTTAGGTTCAAGTAGGGTAGCATTGCTCAGAATGTTCATGCAATAAGCTAGTATAAAGAATGAATGCTTTTCGAATTCATGACTTTTAGGATGAATTGGCCTTTCTTTTCATCCTTCTCCGACTTACAGATTTCGCTTTTCAACAAGTATAATCAGTAACTCCATTGTGCCGAGTTGACAAATGTTAAAGTGACTCTTCAAAGTGGTAGAACATACTTACTGTACTATCTGACCTAAAAGATTCATGCAGACATCATATAAGAAATAAAAAGGGCCACAAATGTCCACATTATTGAAAGCAGTGGACTGATTTCTCGCACTTATACATGTTCTGCTTCCTCTCCTCACACATCATTCTCTTTTTCATGTTCATCAAGATCTTGGTCAACACAAAGGTTCTAAGATATGGAATAAATCATTACCTAAAGTTGACCATACACAATCACCGTTCAGTATACTTACTAACCTTTTGCAGCCGAAAAGTAGGATATTTTAATGGATTTTCAATCTGTATGTTTTCTGGGGCTTTGTCTGTGTACAAATAAATAATCCGTATTTACTCCATATCACTTCAGCACTGCCCCGCCACTGGTGTATTCTCTTTTTCTTGACATGGCTGCTGCATCATGTCATGGTTACAGAGTGTCTCAAAAATCAAGGCACTCTTGGAGCAGGTGCTCAAGTAAGGTCCAAAGCCAGTAAGATATATAGGAAAAACTTGGCACTCAAAGAGATAAATATATTAGATTTTAATTGCAGTCCAGTAATTAGTACAAAGTACACGTTTCGGTCTCAAATGACCTTCATCAGTGTACCGACTGCGCAGGCAAATATTGACAGAAAGACATAGTGTCTAGTGGCAAGAATGAAAGTCCAGATAAGCCATAGTTGGAGGCTACTTAATGAACGCGGTATCCACTGCTTGTCCCAATGTAGCCATTCTGGCTACAGAATGTGACTCCACCAAGTTACAGGAAAGTGGAGGTCCTGGCTTGCGGTGTGTACTTTGTCTATGGGGGCACTAAATTGTTGCAGGCAGCATATTACCAGTGACTTTAGCTGATCAGGAACAGTTATTGTAGAGTTTAATGAGGAAGACTACCTGTCCAAAATAAACAAATAGTCTTTTATCAAACAGCCATTTGGTGGTAAGCATGTACAACAGATAGCTGGTGCATAACTTCACAAATGTTTTCTTTACAACATTGAGCATTTTCACACACGGTCTCTTTACTTCTTCATGTTCATTTGTTTCTTCCTCGCATTTCTCTGGCTTCACCACCACCCAACACCCTACAACAGTCCAGTTAGTGCGACTCCTAATTTCAACTCACGGTTCCACGTCCTCTTCCCTCTTAAGGGAAGTAGTTTGCCAATATGGCCAGTACTTAGCTTCTCTGCTTGATGACCCCTTGAAACGCCACTTTGGGCACTGTTTTCATCTCACGTTCTCTGTTCTATCTTGGCCTGTTACCTCTCTGAGTTATAAACTCGGGCTGTACTGCTAAGCATCCTGTCCCAGGACCCGGCTCTACTTGATCGCTCTTTCCTTTCTTCACTTCTTTCTCTTTCTCCTCAGGATCTGCTGCAGTCCACTGACATCATGAACGAACAAATCAAGTAGCTCTGCTCACTAGTCAGACCTTAAGTCTGCTTCTTTGGCACACTAGGCCCTGTCTTACATCCTGACAGGAAACCGTATTTTTCCCTGCACTTTAGCCCCTTCCGCTCTGGGCTAATGCCAACCATTAACTCGAAATCTCCATACTGTCAGGCAGAACACAACAGCAACACTAATAATGCATGTCAAAATACACATTATTCACTGCAATACACATGATACAAGGGGGAATGTGGGCAGTATGTACATCTCATTACATTTCCACCTTACATAGTAACATAGTAACATAGTTAGTAAGGCCGAAAAAAGACATTTGTCCATCCAGTTCAGCCTATATTCCATCATAATAAATCCCCAGATCTACGTCCTTCTACAGAACCTAATTGTATGATACAATATTGTTCTGCTCCAGGAAGACATCCAGGCCTCTCTTGAACCCCTCGACTGAGTTCGCCATCACCACCTCCTCACCACCTCCTTCTTTAATGATGGCTGTCTTCGACCATCTGAAAAGCATTTTACCACATATAGCATACATTAAACAACATAGAGAACCTTTTTTACTCCAAGAGCAACACAGACCTGGTTCTACTTGGTTAGGTCTCTTGAATTTTTTTTTTTCACCCTAACCTGGCACAGTCCTTCGGTTTGATTTCCCCCCTTTTAGCCCCAAAGCTATCACAACATGGCAAAGTCATCACTATAAGTGTAACCCCTTAAATCCAGGGGATAGTTCACTGTCCTGTTATGACCTGGTGGTCAGGACAATAATGGACCTGGTGGTTAAGAGCGCACGGAATGACCTGATAGTTACTGATAATAAGGACGAGCTCTGGGACGTGGGAACTCTGCTGACCGCAATCCCTAAACCTATCAAACACACTAGAAATAGCCGTGGATTGCGCCTAACGCTCCCTATGCAACTCGGCACAGCCTAAGAAACTAGCTAGCCCTGAAGATAGAAAAATAAAGCCTACCTTGCCTCAGAGAAATTCCCCAAAGGAAAAGGCAGCCCCCCACATATAATGACTGTGAGTAAAAATGAAAATACAAACACAGAGATGAAATAGATTTAGCAAAGTGAGGCCCGACTTACTGAACAGACCAAGGATAGGAAAGGTTACTTTGCGGTCAGCACAAAAACCTACAAAAAGACCACGCAGAGGGCGCAAAAAGACCCTCCGGACCGACTCACGGTGCGGAGGCGCTCCCTCTGCGTCCCAGAGCTTCCAGCAAGCAAGACAACAAATTAAAAAGCAAGCTGGACAGAAAAATAGCAAACCAAAGAAATACAAGCTGGAACTTAGATTCTGATGGGAAGACAGGTCACAAGAACGATCCAGGAGTGAACAGACCAATACTGGAACATTGACAGGTGGCATAGAGCAAAGATCTAAGTGGAGTTAAATAGAGCAGCAGCTAACGAATTAACCTCGTCACCTGTGAAACTCAGAAACACCCACCAGAGGAAGTCCATGGACAGAACCAGCCGAAGTACCATTCATGACCACAGGAGGGAGCCCGACAACAGAATTCACAACAGTACCCCCCCCTTGAGGAGGGGTCACCGAACCCTCACCAGAGCCCCCAGGCCGACCAGGATGAGCCAAATGAAAGGCACGAACCAGATCGGCAGCATAAACATCAGAGGCAAAAACCCAGGAATTATCTTCCTGACCATAACCCTTCCACTTGACCAGGTACTGGAGTTTCCGTCTCGAAACACGAGAATCCAAAATCTTCTCCACCACATACTCCAACTCCCCCTCAACTAACACCGGGGCAGGAGGATCAACGGATGGAACCACAGGCGCCACGTATCTCCGCAATAACGACCTATGGAACACATTATGGATGGCAAAAGAAGCAGGAAGGGCCAAACGAAATGACACAGGATTGATAACCTCAGAAATCTTATACGGACCAATGAAACGAGGCTTAAACTTAGGAGAGGAAACCTTCATAGGAACATAACGAGACGACAACCAAACCAAATCCACAACACGAAGTCGGGGACCCACACAGCGCCGGCGGTTAGCGAAACATTGAGCCTTCTCCTGGGACAATGTCAAATTGTCCACCACATGAGTCCAAATCTGCTGCAACCTATCCACCACAGTATCTACACCAGGACAGTCTGAAGACTCAAACTGCCCTGAAGAGAAACGAGGATGGAAACCAGAATTGCAGAAAAACGGCGAAACCAAAGTAGCCGAGCTGGCCCGATTATTAAGGGCGAACTCAGCCAACGGCAAAAAGGACACCCAATCATCCTGATCAGCAGAAACAAAGCATCTCAGATATGTTTCCAAAGTTTGATTAGTTCGTTCGGTTTGGCCATTTGTCAGGATGGAAAGCCGAGGAAAAAGACAAATCAATGCCCATCCTAGCACAAAAGGATCGCCAAAACCTTGAAACAAACTGGGAACCTCTGTCAGGAACGATGTTCTCCGGGATACCATGTAAACGAACCACATGCTGGAAAAATAATGGCACCAAATCAGAGGAGGAAGGCAATTTAGACAAAGGTACCAAATGGACCATCTTAGAAAAGCGATCACAAACCACCCAAATGACCGACATCTTTTGAGAGACGGGGAGATCCGGAATAAAATCCATAGAAATATGCGTCCAGGGCCTCTTCGGGACCGGCAAGGGCAAAAGCAACCCACTGGCACGAGAACAGCAGGGCTTAGCCCGAGCACAAGTCCCACAGGACTGCACAAAAGAACGCACATCCCGCGACAAAGACGGCCACCAGAAGGATCTAGCCACCAAATCTCTGGTACCAAAGATTCCAGGATGCCCAGCCAACACTGAACAATGAATCTCAGAGATAACTCTACTAGTCCATCTATCAGGGACAAACAGTTTCTCCGCTGGGCAACGGTCAGGTCTATCAGCCTGAAATTTTTGCAGCACCCGCCGCAAATCAGGGGAGATGGCAGACAAAATTACCCCCTCTTTGAGAATACCCGCCGGCTCAGGAACACCCGGAGAGTCAGGCACAAAACTCCTTGACAGGGCATCAGCCTTCACATTCTTAGAGCCCGGAAGGTACAAAACCACAAAATCAAAATGGGAGAAAACTAATGACCATCGAGCCTGTCTCGGATTCAACCATTTGGCAGACTCAAGATAAGTCAAATTCTTGTGATCTGTCAAGACCACCACGCGATGCTTGGCTCCTTCCAGCCAATGACGCCACTCCTCGAATGCCCACTTCATGGCCAACAATTCACGATTACCAACATCATAGTTACGCTCAGAAGGCGAAAACTTTCTAGAAAAGAAAGCACATGGCTTCATCACCGAGCCCTCAGAACTTCTTTGCGACAAAACAGCCCCTGCTCCAATCTCAGAAGCATCAACCTCAACCTGAAACGGAAGCGAAACATCTGGCTGGCACAACACAGGGGCAGAAGAAAAACGACGCTTCAACTCCTGAAAAGCCTCTACAGCCGCAGAAGACCAATTGACCACATCAGCACCCTTCTTGGTCAAATCAGTCAACGGTTTAGCAACAGTAGAAAAATTAGCGATGAAGCGCCGATAAAAATTAGCAAAGCCCAGGAACTTTTGCAGGCTCTTCACAGATGTCGGCTGAGTCCAATCGTAAATGGCCTGGACTTTAACAGGGTCCATCTCGATAGTAGAAGGGGAAAAAATGAACCCCAAAAATGAAACCTTCTGAACTCCAAAGAGACACTTTGACCCCTTCACAAACAAGGAATTCGCACGAAGGACCTGGAACACCATTCTGACCTGCTTCACATGAGACTCCCAATCATCCGAAAAGACCAAAATATCATCCAAATACACAATCAGGAATTTATCCAGGTACTCTCGGAAGATGTCATGCATAAAGGACTGAAATACTGATGGAGCATTGGAAAGCCCGAATGGCATAACCAGGTACTCAAAATGGCCCTCGGGCGTATTAAATGCTGTTTTCCATTCATCGCCTTGTTTAATACGCACAAGATTATACGCCCCTCGAAGATCTATCTTGGTGAACCAACTATCCCCTTTAATACGAGCAAACAAATCAGATAGCAACGGCAAAGGATACTGAAATTTGACTGTAATTTTATTAAGAAGGCGGTAATCAATACAAGGTCTCAAAGAACCATCCTTCTTGGCCACAAAAAAGAACCCTGCTCCTAACGGTGATGACGACGGGCGAATATGGCCTTTCTCCAAGGATTTCTTTATATAACTCCGCATAGCGGCGTGTTCTGGCACAGATAAATTGAACAATCGGCCCTTAGGAAACTTACTACCAGGAATCAAATTAATTGCACAATCGCAATCCCTATGAGGAGGTAGGGCACTAGCTTTGGGCTCATCAAATACATCCCGATAATCCGACAAAAACTCTGGAACTTCAGAAGGAGTGGAAGACGAAATAGACAAAAATGGAACATCACCATGTACCCCCTGGCAACCCCAGCTGGACACAGACATAGATTTCCAGTCCAATACTGGATTATGAACCTGTAGCCATGGCAACCCCAAAACGACCACATCATGCAGATTATGCAACACCAGAAAGCGGATATCCTCCTGATGTGCAGGAGCCATGCACATGGTCAATTGGGTCCAATACTGAGGCTTATTCTTGGCCAAAGGCATAGCATCAATTCCTCTCAATGGAATAGGATACTGCAAGGGCTCCAAGAAAAAACCACAGCGCCTAGCATACTCCAAGTCCATCAAATTCAGGACAGCGCCTGAATCCACAAATGCCATAACAGAATAGGATGACAAAGAGCAAATCAGAGTAACAGACAATAGAAATTTAGACTGTACCGTACCAATGGTGGCAGACCTAGCGAACCGCTTAGTGCGCTTAGGACAATCGGAGATAGCATAAGTGGAATCACCACAGTAAAAACATAGCCCATTCCGACGTCTGTGTTCTTGCCGTTCAGCTCTGGTCAAAGTCCTATCACATTGCATAGGCTCAGGCCCATGCTCAGATAGTACCGCCAAATGGTGCACAGCTTTACGCTCACGCAAGCGTCGATCGATCTGAATGGCCAAGGACATGGACTCATTCAGACCAGCAGGCATGGGAAACCCCACCATGACATCCTTAAGGGCTTCAGAGAGACCCTTTCTGAAGATTGCTGCCAAAGCACATTCATTCCATTGAGTGAGCACAGACCACTTTCTAAACTTCTGACAATAAATCTCTATCTCATCCTGACCCTGACACAGAGCCAGCAAATTTTTCTCTGCCTGATCCACTGAATTAGGTTCATCGTACAGTAATCCGAGCGCCAGAAAAAACGCATCAATATTACATAATGCAGGATCTCCTGGCGCAAGGGAAAATGCCCAGTCTTGAGGGTCGCCACGCAATAAAGAAATAATGATCTGAGTGAGCACAGACCACTTTCTAAACTTCTGACAATATATCTCCGCTTCATCCTGACCCTGACACAGAGCCAGCAAGATTTTCTCATTTTCTCTGCCTGATCCACTGAATTAGGTTCATCATAAAGCAATCCAAGCGCCAGGAAAAACGCATCAACATCATGCAATGCCGGATCTCCTGGCGCAAGGGAAAATGCCCAGTCTTGAGGGTCACCACGTAACAAAGAAATAATGATCTTTACTTGTTGAACAGGGTCACCTGAGGAGCGAGGTTTCAAGGCAAGAAACAATTTACAATTATTTTTGAAATTCAAGAACTTAGATCTATCACCAAAAAACAAATCAGGAATTGGAATCCTAGGCTCTGACATCGGATTCTGAACCACAAAATCTTGAATGTTTTGTATCCTTGTAGTGAGATTATCCATCCAAGAGGACAGACCTTGAATGTCCATGTTTACACCAGTGTCCTGAACCACCCAGAGGTAAAGGGGAAAATAGAGACAAAACACACTGCAAAGAAAAAAAAATGGTCTCAGAACTTCTCTTATCCCTCTATTGAGATGCATTAGTACTTTGGGCCACCTGTACTGTTATGACCTGGTGGTCAGGACAATAATGGACCTGGTGGTTAAGAGCACACGGAATGACCTGATAGTTACTGATAATAAGGACGAGCTCTGGGACGTGGGAACTCTGCTGACCGCAATCCCTAAACCTATCAAACACACTAGAAATAGCCGTGGATTGCGCCTAACGCTCCCTATGCAACTCGGCACAGCCTGAAAAACTAGCTAGCCCTGAAGATAGAAAAATAAAGCCTACCTTGCCTCAGAGAAATTCCCCAAAGGAAAAGGCAGCCCCCCACATATAATGACTGTGAGTAAAGATGAAAATACAAACACAGAGATGAAATAGATTTAGCAAAGTGAGGCCCGACTTACTGAACAGACCAAGGATAGGAAAGGTTACTTTGCAGTCAGCACAAAAACCTACAAAAAGACCACGCAGAGGGCGCAAAAAGACCCTCCGCACCAACTCATGGTGCGGAGGCGCTCCCTCTGCGTCCCAGAGCTTCCAGCAAGCAATACAACAAATTAAAAAGCAAGCTGGACAGAAAAATAGCAAACCAAAGAAATACAAGCTGGAACTTAGCTTCTGATGGGAAGACAGGTCACAAGAACGATCCAGGAGTGAACAGACCAATATTGGAACATTGACAGGTGGCATAGAGCAAAGATCTAAGTGGAGTTAAATAAAGCAGCAGCTAACGAATTAACCTCGTCACCTGTGAAACTCAGAAACACCCACCAGAGGAAGTCCATGGACAGAACCAGCTGAAGTACCATTCATGACCACAGGAGGGAGCCCGACAACAGAATTCACAACACTGTCCCCCCATCAGTTCTTAGGACAGGGACCCAGTTCATTATCTACATTCCAGTGCAAGAGACAAGTACACAGTCCCTTAGGGTCAATGTCCATCCTCAATTGGGCTCAGTCCTTAACTTAACTCAGTCTAGCCACTGCAACGCATTTCAATCTAGCTGGGGGGAAGCATGACGAGCCCAACAAATCTAGCAGTGGAACAATTCAGCCATCCTCATCAATCAGGTCACTACAGACCCGGGCTATTGGATGATAGGTCTGCTGGGGTTTGGCCCCCTGGAACCTCTACTATTCCAGACATTGGGGTACAATGAGCACAACGTAAACCTGTCCACCTCTTGACTCCTTCAAGTTAAACTTTTTTCGGCCTCTAATAGACCCAGGTCCTTCTTCAGGCCAGAAATCAGAATGGAGTGAGGGGCTCCAATTCCGACTCTGGTACCACTGTTTTCTCTCCATCCTGGACCAAGGTGGCCTTCTTCACCAGACCATCCAGCCACACTTCATCATCAAGCCACAGGCCTCAGGCCTTTCCAGCCCCACGATAGTCCAGAACATGGGGTGACTCCCATCATATACGGTACCTCCCTCAGCAGTGTCAGCATATCAACTGCTATGCGGGCCATCACTCTCTCCATCATGTCATGCTGTAACTCGCACTCGACCAACTGACGCAATTGATCTCGTCCTTCTCCAACACCCGGTGTCACACTGGGTGTGAGGTCCACCTCTGCTTTCTCCAGCATCCACTGTGCTTTCCAGCACCACCTGGGTTGCGCTAGACATGAAGGGAACCGACCTGCTCCAGCCATCACCTCTCCAGACTTCTATTGCTATCACGGACTCTGGGTCAGTTTCTCCACAGTACTGCTCTCTTAACTCCTCGCCCTCAACAAAAAGGGCTGGCCTTCTCATAGCTGAGTATCCTTTGTAACTACTCTGCCTTTTACTGGGTGAGGCTTCCATCAGCACGCCATACCATTTCTCGATTACCTCCGTACGTTCCCTTCCATTATACTTTCCTGTGTGGGCCTTCTCCTTAGACTTTCCTCTACTGGGCCGGACATCTTGTACTATGGGCTGGAACTCCCAGGCAAGACACTCCCTTCAGTAAGCATAACCTCTGGAGGTCTGGTTGGCATTTCGTGACCTTTCATGTTGTCTACACCCTCGATAGGTGGGACCTTCTTGTACTACTGTGCAACTGACCACCACTTTAAAGTGAGTGCTCTGCTCCATTCTAGATGGTGTAATAGTCATCATCTTCTATGCATCTCGAGTCTTCCTCACATCATTTCGCTCTTCCAGCTGTAAAACTTGATCCTGATGACTACATCAAGTGTAATGTGGCATGGGGTAGTAGCCACGGGTGAGGTACACATCTTTTTTGTCACTTCTCTCTCTCTCTCCTCAGGATCACATTATCCACTGCATCTGTCTCCATACACCTCAGGGGCACCAATGTCACCTTAGGTCTGCTTCTGTGGCACTCTAGGACCTGTCTGACGTTTTGACAGGAAACTGTCTCTGTCCCTGCACTCTAGCCCCTCCCACTCCGGGTTAATCTCAACTATTGACTATAGCTCTCCCTACTGTCGGGCAGAATACCAACACTTATTATGCACATCCCCATATACATTACCCACTATAACAATACACATTATACATTATAACAGTACGCATGTCTTCAAAGGAGAATGTGGACAGTATGTTCATCTTCCTTACACTGCCTTACATGTAATATTCATGGACACCTGTAGATATGAGGCTATCTTCATATAAATACTTTTTTTCTAAAATATGCCTGAGTTCTTACATGGTATGCAAAAGATTAATGCTTCTCCTCATACATAATCATCAGTACAGTACAATACAGAAACTGTAATCTCAATAGTTAGTACTGACACATGTGGGGGAGGATAAAAAGAGCATGAACCCTGAAGCCATGAACCATGAAAAAGAGCAAAATAAATAATCTTATTTGCACTGAGAGCCAAGAGGGGTTTGTTACAGAGTAAGTGTAGACATTTTTGATAATTTCCAAAAGTAAGATTAAATTATTTCTACGTAGATCTAGCTAGTATGTATTTCCGTGTCAGAGTATAATTTTCCTTTAAAACAAGCACAATAGGGGTGAGTTGTTAAGCCAGCCATCTGAATATAGCAGAACTTGATCAACACACGATCTCCTCTGTCAAAAAAGTCTCCCTGGTTTAGCCTTATAGTTTGAGGAGAGCAGAAAAAATATGGAGAGCGGAAGATCAGGCAGTGATACCCACTGGCAGCCACATCTGTTGCTAAGCAACAGTCTGAACATATTCAGTTCACTGCCTGGAAAACAGTGCTCCCAAGCATTCTTACAATTGTAATGTCTCCTGAATGAAAAATCACATTAGATTCCTTTACTTAGTATAAATTTCGTATGACCAGACTAGAGAAAATTAGACCTATTTAGTATCCAACTAAGGGGAGAAACTGTTGGATTAAGGATGCTCCAGTGCACACATAAATCAGAAATTCAGGAAGAAATTGATGTTGGTGAATGTATTGTAATGGTGACAATAACATCACTTATGAGAAGAATAAGTTCTTTTGATGTCTTACAGTGCTACAGTGAAAGCATGCAGTATGACAACAACCATCACAAAGTCACCTATGGGGCATCCGGTCTGAGGGGCTTCTCTGGTCTTGGTCCGGCGCCTCCTCTCTTCTTGCGATGTCGTCCTCCTGCACTGCTTCATTTGGATAGCGCGTACTACGTCATCCACACCGTGTCCAGCATCGTGCTCCTGCACAGGCACAATTCTCTCTGCCCTGCCAAGGGCAGAGTAAAGTACTGCACTGCGCATGCGCCAGTGCTTTTTGGTCTTTTCCTGCACATGCTTAGAACAGTACTTTGCTCTGCCCTCAACATGGTAGTGAGAAGTGTGCTTGGACACAGTGTGGAAGACGTAGGACGTGCCATCCATACGAAGCAGTGCAGGAGGACAGCATTGGAAGAAGAGAAGAGGAGCGGGACCCAGACCAGAGATGCTCATCGGACCAGAGTGAGTATAATAAAAGATCTTTTTTTTGTCTTGCAGTAGGGATTGGGGGCATACAGTGGGATGTAAAAGTTTTGGCACCTTTAGTCAAAATTACTGTTCTTGCGAACAGTTAAGCAAGTTGTAGATAAAATGATCTCTAAAAGGCCTAAAGTTCCAGCAGGGATGGGATTAGATAACTCTGTCCATATTGGTGAAGTGTGCATCACTACTACAGCCAGTGAGTGTCTGCAGTTGTCACTAGTGTTGAGCGATACCTTCCGATATTTGAAAGTATCGGTATCGGATGGTATCGGCCGATACCGGCAAAATATCGGATCTCGCCGATACCAAGTTCCGATACCAATACAAGTCAATGGGACACAAATATCGGAATGTATCCTCGATGGTTCCCAGGGTCTGAAGGAGAGAAACTCTCCTTCAGGCCCTGGGATCCATATTAATGTAAAAAATAAAGAATAAAAATAAAAAATATGGCTATACTCACCCCTCCGAAGGACCCTGGCTGTCACCGCTAAACGAAAAAGCTAAACGAAAGCCATCATTAACACCTAAACAGAAAAAAACAAGGTTACAATGGGCTAAGGAAAAGCAATCGTGGACTGTGGATGATGGGATGAAAGTAAAATTCAGTGATGAATCACGAATCGGCATTGGGCAAGGTGATGATGCTGGAACTTTTGTTTGGTGCTATTCCAATGAGATTTATAAAGATGACTGCCTGAAGAGAACATGCAAATTTCCACAGTCATTGATGATATGGGGCTGCATGTCAGGTAAAGTCACTGGGGAGATGGCTGTCATTACATCTTCAATAAATGCACAACTTTATGTTGATATTTTAGACACTTTTCTTATCCCATCAATTGAAAGGATGTTTGAGGATGATGATGATGATATCATTTTTCAAGATGATAATGCATACTGCCATAGAGCAAAAACTGTGAAAACATTCCTTGAAAAAGACACATAAGGTCAATGTCATGGCCTGCAAATAGTCCGGATCTCAATGCAATTGAAAATCTTTGGTGGAAGTATCTTTTCCTACTCAGCATCAACTTCATATTTAATGGATACATCTTAGCATAAGGATATACACCCTACCATATATTTATGGCACTAATTCCCCTACATTCAAACATATCCAGTCATATTTATCCTGATATTGTCTCTTGTACCCCATTACCTCTAAAGGATTGCCATTTGTTTTTGCCTTGGGATGTTATTTGATGGCTTCTATGGCTTATTCCAGACCTATATGTGACTTTTTCCAGATCTATAAATGACTGCAATTATGCTTTGAATCATCATTTTGTTTCTCGTAATCTTGTAAGCTTATTGTTTTTACCATGTACAGTACAGACCAAAAGTTTAGACACACCTTCTCATTTAAAGATTTTTCTGTATTTTCATGACTATGAAAATTGTACATTCACACTGAAGGCATCAAAACTATGAATTAACACATGTGGAATTATATACTTAACAAAAAAGTGTGAAACAACTGAAATTATGTCTTGTATTCTAGGTTCTTCAAAGTAGCCACCTTTTGCTTTGATGACTGCTTTGCACACTCTTGGCATTCTCTTGATGAGCTTCAAGAGGTAGTCACCGGGAATGGCCTTCCAACAATCTTGAAGAAGTTCCCAGCGATGCTTAGCACTTGTTGGTCCTTTTGCCTTCACTCTGCGGTCCAGCTCACCTCATACCATCTCGATTGGGTTCAGGTCTGGTGACTGTGGAGGCCAGGTCATACGGCGTAGCACAGCATCACTCTCCTTCTTGGTCAAATAGCCCTTACACAGCCTGGAGGTGTGTTTGGGGTCATTGTCCTGTTGGAAAATAAATGATGGTCCAACTAAACGCAAACTGGATGGCATAGCATCTCGCTGCAAGATGCTGTGGTAGCCATGCTGGTTCAGTATGCCTTCAATTTTGAATAAATCCCCAACAGTGTCACCAGCAAAGCACCCCCACACCATCACACCTCCTCCTCTATGCTTCACGGTGGGAACCAGGAATGTAGAGTCCATCCATTCACCTTTTCTGCATCGCACAAAAACACTGTGGTTGGAACCAAAGATCTCAAATTTGGACTCATCAGACCAAAGCACAGATTTCCACTGGTCTAATGTCCATTCCATGTGTTCTATAGCCCAGACAAGTCTCTTCTGCTTGTTGCCTGTCCTTAGCAGTGGTTTCCTAGCAGCTATTTTACCATGAAGGCCTGCTGCACAAAGTGTGCTCTTAACAGTTGTTGTAGAGATGTGTCTGCTGCTAGAATTCTGTGTGGCATTGACCTGGTCTCTAAACTGAGCTTCTGTTAACCTGCGATTTCTGAGGCTGGTGACTCGGATAAACTTATCCTCAGAAGCAGAATTGACTCTTGGTCTACCTTTCCTGGGGTGGTCTGTTATGACCTGGTGGTCAGGACAATAATGGACCTGGTGGTTAAGAGCACACGGAATGACCTGATAGTTACTGATAATTAAGGACGAGCTCTGGGACGTGGGAACTCTGCTAACCGCAATCCCTAATCCTATCAAACACACTAGAAATAGCCGCGGATTGCGCCTAACGCTCCCTATGCAACTCGGCACAGCCTAAGGAACTAGCTAGCCCTGAAGATAGGAAAATAAAGCCTACCTTGCCTCAGAGAAACTCCCCAAAGGAAAAGGCAGCCCCCCACATATAATAACTGTGAGTAAGATGAAAATACAAACACAGAGATTAAATAGATTTAGCAAAGTGAGGCCCGACTAACTGAACAGACCGAGGATAGGAAAGGTTACTTTGCGGTCAGCACAAAAACCTACAAAAAGACCACGCAGAGGGAGCAAAAAGACCCTCCGCACCGACTCACGGTGCGGAGGCGCTCCCTCTGCGTCCCAGAGCTTCCAGCAAGCAAGACAACAAAAAATAGCAAGCTGGACAGAAAATTAGCAAACCAAAGAAATACAAGCTGGAACTTAGCTTCTGCAGGGAAGACAGGTCACAAGAACGATCCAGGAGTGAACTAGACCAATACTGGAACATTGACAGGTGGCCAGGAGCAAAGATCTAAGTGGAGTTAAATAGAGCAGCCCACTAACGAATTAACCTCGTCACCTGTGGAAGGAAACTCAGAAACACCCACCAGAGGAAGTCCATGGACAGAACCAGCCGAAGTACCATTCATGACCACAGGAGGGAGCCCGACAACAGAATTCACAACAGCGGTCCTCATGTGAGCCAGTTTCTTTGTAGCGCTTGATGGTTTTTGCCACTGCACTTAGGGACACTTTTAAAGTTTTCCCAATTTTTCAGACTGACTGACCTTCATTTCTTAACCCCTTCCCGACCCATGACGCCACGTAGGCGTCATGAAAGTCAGTGCCAATCCGACCCATGACACCTATGTGGCGTCATGGAAAGCTCGCGTCCCTGCAGATCGGGTGAAAGGGTTAACTCCCATTTCACCCGATCTGCAGGGACAGGGGGAGTGGTAGTTTAGCCCAGAGGGGGTGGCTTCACTCCCCAGTGGCTACGATCGCTCTGATTGGCTGTTGAAAGTGAAACTGCCAATCAGAGCGATTTGTAATATTTCACCTATTATAACTGGTGAAATATTACAATCCAGCCATGGCCGATGCTGCAATATTATCGGCCATGGCTGGAAACACTAATGTGCCCCCACCCCACCCCACCGATCGCCCCCCCAGCCCTCCGATCTGTCCGGTACACTGCTCCGGCTCCCCTCCGTCCTGTGCTCCGCTCCCCCCGTGCTCTTGTCCGCTCCCCCCGTGCTCCAATCACCCCCCGTGCTCCAATCACCCCCCCTGCACTCCGATCCACCCCCCCGTGCTCCGTTCCACCCCCCCGTGCTCCGTTCCACCCCCCCATGCTCCGTTCCACCCCTCCCGCGCTCCGATCCACCCCCCCATGCTCCGATCCCCCCCCATGTTCCCCCCCACCCCATCATACTTACCGATCCTGCCGGGGTCCGTCCGTCTTCTCCCTGAGCGCCGCCATCTTCCAAAATGGCGGGCGCATTCGCAGTGCGCCCGCCGAATCTGCCGGCCGGCAGATTCGTTCCAAAGTGCATTTTGATCACTGAGATATAATCTATCACAGTGATCAAAATAAAAAAAATAATAAATGACCCCCCCCCCCCTTTGTCACCCCCATAGGTAGGGACAATAAAAAAATAAAGAATTTTTTTTTTCCACTAATGTTAGAATAGGGTTAGGGTTAGGGCTAGGGTTAGGGTTAGGGCTAGGGCTAGGGTTAGGGTTAGGGGTAGGGTTAGGGCTAGGGTTAGGGTTAGGGCTGAGGCTAGGGTTAGGGCTAGGGCTAGGTTTAGGGCTAGGGTTAGGGTTTCGGTATGTGCACACGTATTCTGGACCTCTGCGGATTTTTCCGCTGCGGATTTGATAAATCCGCAGTGCTAAACCGCTGCGGATTTATGGCAGATTTACCACGTTTTTTCTGCGCATTTCACTGCGGTTTTACAACTGCGATTTTCTATTTGAGCAGTTGTAAAACCGCTGCGGAATCCGCACAAAGAAGTGACATGCTGCGGAATGTAAACCGCTGCGTTTCCGTGCAGTTTTTCCGCAGCATGTGTACAGCGATTTTTGTTTCCCATAGGTTTACATTGAACTGTAAACTCATGGGAAACTGCTGCGGATCTGCAGCGTTTTCCGCAGCGTGTGCACATACCTTTAGGCTTTGTGCACACGGTGCGGATTTGGCTGCGGATCCGCAGCGGATTTGCCGCTGCGGATTCGCAGCAGTGTTCCATCAGGTTTACAGTACCATGTAAACCTATGGAAAACCAAATCCGCTGTGCCCATGGTGCGGAAAATACCGCGCGGAAACGCTGCGTTGTATTTTCCACAGCATGTCAATTCTTTGTGCGGATTCCGCAGCGTTTTACACCTGTTCCTCAATAGGAATCCGCAGGTGAAATCCGCACAAAAAACACTGGAAATCCGCAGAAAATCCGCAGGTAAAACGCAGTGCCCTTTACCCGCAGATTTTTCAAAAATGATGCTGAAAAATCTCACACGAATCCGCAACGTGGGCACATAGCCTTAGGGTTAGGGTTGGAATTAGGGTTGTGGTTAGGGTTGTGATTAGGGTTATGGCTACAGTTGGGATTAGAGTTAGGGGTGTGTTGGGGTTAGTGTTGGAGGTAGAATTGAGGGGCTACCACTGTTTAGGCACATCAGGGGTCTCCAAACGCAACATCGCGCCACCATTGATTCCAGCCAATCTCGTATTCAAAAAGTCAAATGGTGCTCCCTCAATGCCGAGCCCCGACGTGTGCCCAAACAGTGGTTTACCCCCACATATGGGGTACCAGCATACTCCGGATAAACTGCGCAACAATTACTGGGGTCCAATATCTCCTGTTACCCTTGTGAAAATAAAAAAATGCTTGCTAAAACATCATTTTTGAGGAAAGAAAAATGATTTTTTATTTTCACGGCTCTGCGTTGTAAACGTCTGTGATGCACTTTGGGGTTCAAAGTGCTCACCACATATCTAGATAAGTTCCTTGGGGGGTCTAGTTTCTAAAATGTGGTCACCAGGGGCTCTGCAAATGCAACGTGACGCCCGCAGACCATTCCATCAAAGTCTGCATTTCAAAAGTCACTACTTCCCTTCTGAGCCCCGACGTGTGCCCAAACAGTGGTTTACCTCCACACATGGGGTATCAGCGTACTCAGGAGAAACTGGACAACAACTTTTGGGGTCCAATTTATCCTGTAACCCTTGGGAAAATAAAAAATTCTGGGCTAAATAATTATTTTTGAGGAAAGAAAACGTATTTATTATTTTCACGGCTCTGCATTATAAACTTCTATGAAGCACTTGGGGGTTCAAAGTGCTCACCAAACATCTAGATAAGTTCCTTTCGGGGTCTAGTTTCCAAAATGGGGTCACTTGTGGGGGGTTTCTACTGTTTAGCCACATCAGGGGCTCTGCAAAGGCAACGTGACGCCCACAGAGCATTCCATCAAAGTCTGCATTTCAAAACGTCACTACTTCAATTCCGAGCCCCGGCATGTGCCCAAACAGTAGTTTACCCCCACATTTGGGGTATCACCGTACTCAGGAGAAACTGGACAACAAATATTGGAGTCAAATTTCTCCTGTTACCCTTGGGAAAATTAAAAAATTCTGGCTAAATAATTATTTTTGAGGAAAGAAAACGTATTTATTATTTTCACGGCTCTGCATTATAAACTTCTGTGAAGCACTTGGGGGTTCAAAGTGCTCACCACACATCTAGATAAGTTCCTTTGGGGGTCTAGTTTCCAAAATGGGGTCATTTCTGGGGGATCTCCAATGTTTAGGCACACAGGGGCTCTCCAAACGCGACATGGTGTCCGCTAACAATTGGAGCTAATTTTCCATTCAAAAAGTCAAATGGCGCGCCTTCCCTTCCGAGCCCTGCCGTGTGCCCAAACAGTGGTTTACCGCCACATATGAGGTATCGGCGTATTCGGGAGAAATTGCCCAACAAATTTTATGATCCATTTTATCCTATTGCCCATGTAAAAATGAAAAAATTGAGGCGAAAATAATTTTTTTGTGAAAAAAAAGTACTTTTTCATTTTTACAGATCAATTTGTGAAGCACCTGAGGGTTTAAAGTGCTCACTAGGCATCTAGATAAGTTCCTTGGGGGGTCTAGTTTCCAAAATGGGGTCAATTGTGGGGGAGCGCCAATGTTTAGGCACACAGGGGCTCTCCAAATGCGACATGGTGTCCGCTAACGATGGAGATAATTTTCATTCAAAAAGTCAAATGGCGCTCCTTCCCTTCCGAGTCTTACCATGTGCCCAAACAGTGGTTTACCCCCACATGTGAGGTATCGGTGTACTCAGGAGAAATTTCCCAACAAATTTTAGGATCCATTTTATCCTGTTGCCCATGTGAAAATGAAAAAATTGAGGCTAAAATAATTTTTTTGTGAAAAAAAAGTACTTTTTCATTTTTACGGATCAATTTGTGAAGCACCTGGGGGTTCAAAGTGCTCACTATGCATCTAGATAAGTTCCTTGGGGCGTCTAGTTTCCAAAATGGGGTCACTTGTGGGGGAGCTTCAATTTTTAGGCACACGGGGGCTCTCCAAACGTGACATGGTGTCCGCTAAAGAGTGGAGCCAATTTTTCATTCAAAAAGTCAAATGGCGCTCCTTCCCTTCCAAGCCCTGCCGTGCGCCCAAACAGTGGTTTACCCCCAAATATGAGGTATCAGCGTACTCAGGACAAATTGTACAACAACTTTCGTGGTTCAGTTTCTCCTTTTACCATTGGGAAAATAAAAAAATTGTTGCTAAAAGATAATTTTTGTGACTAAAAAGTTAAATGTTCATTTTTCCCTTCCATGTTGCTTCTGCTGCTGTGAAGCACCTGAAGGGTTAATAAACTTCTTGAATATGGTTTTAAGTACCTTGAGGGGTGCAGTTTTTAGAATGGTGTCACTTTTGGGTATTTTCAGCCATATAGACCCCTCAAACTGACTTCAAATGTGAGGTGGTCCCTAAAAAAAATTGTTTTGTAAATTTCGTTGTAAAAATGAGAAATCGCTGGTCAAATTTTAACCCTTATAACTTCCTAGCAAAAAAAATTTTGTTTCCAAAATTGTGCTGATGTAAAGTAGACATGTGGGAAATGTTATTTATTAACTATTTTGTGTCACATAACTCTCTGGTTTAACAGAATAAAAATTCAAAATGTGAAAATTGTGAAATTTTCAAAATTTTCGCCAAATTTCCGTTTTTATCACAAATAAACGCAGAATTTATTGACCTAAATTTACCACTAACATGAAGCCCAATATGTCATGAAAAAACAATCTCAGAACCGCTAGGATCCGTTGAAGCGTTCCTGAGTTATTACCTCATAAAGGGACACTGGTCAGAATTGCAAAAAACGGCAAGGTCTTTAAGGTCAAAATAGGCTGGGTCATGAAGGGGATAAAGAAATGATGGCCACTCGTTTTTCTTTACTTAGCTGCTTTTTTCTTGACATACAGTTATATGAAAAAGTTTGGGCACCCCTATTAGTCTTAAGCTTAATGTTTTATAAATGTTGTTTTTTTTGCAACAGCTATTTCAGTTTCATATATCTAATAACTGTTGGACACAGTAATGTTTCTGCCTTGAAATGAGGTTTATTGTACTAACAGAAAATGTGCAATCTGCATTCAAACAAAATTTGACAGGTGCATAAGTATGGGCACCCCACCATAAAAGTGACATAAGTGACATTACTATTTGGTAGATCCTCCTTTTGCAAAAATAACAGCCTCTAGTCGCTTACTGTAGCTTTTAATGAGTTTCTGGATCCTGGATGAAGGTATTTTTGACCATTCCTCTTTACAAAACAATTCCAGTTCAGTTAAGTTTGATGGTTACTGAGCATGGACAGCCCTCTTCAAATGATCCCACAGATGTTCAATGATATTCAGGTCTGGGGACTGGGATGGCCATTCCAGAACAGTGTAATTGTTCCTCTGCATGAATGCCTGAGTAGATTTGGAGCAGTGTTTTGGATCATTGTCTTGCTGAAAGATCCATCCCCTGCGTAACTTCAACTTTGTCACTGATTCATGAACATTATTGTCAAGAATCTGCTGATACTGAGAGGAATCCATGCGCCCCTCAACTTTAACAATATTCCCGGTGCCAGCATTGGCCACACAGCCCCAAAGCATAATGGAACCTCCGCCGAATTTTACTGTGCATAATGCCTTTTTGTATGACCAAACAACTCAATCTTGGTTTCATCAGTCCACAGGACCTTCTTCCAAAAAGAAATTGGCTTCTCCAAATGTGCTTTTGCATACCTCAGCCAACTCTGTTTGTGGCGTGCTTGCAGAAACGGCTTCTTACGCATCACTCTCCCATGCAACTTCTTCTTGTGCAAAGTGGGTTGTATCGTTGACCGATGCACAGTGACACCATCTGCAGCAAGTTGATGCTGCAGCTCTCTGGAGGTGGTCTGAGAATTGTCCTTGACTGATCTCACCATTCTTTTTCTCTGCCTTTCTGATGTTTTTCTTGGCCTGCCACTTCTGGCCTTAACAAGAACTGTACCTGTGTTCTTCCATTTCCTTACTATGTTCCTCACAATGGAAATTGACAGGTTAAATCTCTGAGACAGCTTTTTGTATCCTTCCCCTGAACAACTATGTTGAATAATCTTTGTTTTCAGATCATTAGACAGTTGTTTTGAGGAGCCCATGATGCCACTCTTCAGAGGAGATTCAAACAGGAGAACAACTTGCAAGTGGCCACTTTAAGTAGCTTTTCTCATGATTGCATACACCTGGCTATGAAGTTCAAAGCTCAATGAGGTTAGAAAACCAAAACAAGTGCTTTAGTAAGTCAGTAAAAAGTAGGTAGGAGTATTTAAAACAAGAAAATGATGAGGGTGCCCATACTTATGCACCTGTCAAATTTTGTTTGAATGCAGATTGCACATTTTCTGTTAGTACAATAAACCTCATTTCAAGGTAGAAACATTACTGTGTCCAACAGTTATTAGATATATGAAACTGAAATAGCTGTTGCAAAAGAACCCAATTTTTAGGCTACGCTCACATTAGCGTTTTGCGTGTTTGCGTCGGGTGCCGCAGCGGCGACGCATGCGTCATGCGCCCCTATATTTAACATGGGGGGCGCATGGACATGCGTTGTGCTGCGTTGTGCGACGCATGCATTTTTTTTGCCGCAAGCGTCGGGCGCAGAAAACGCAACAAGTTGCATTTTTTTGCGTCCAAATTTCGGCAAAAAGGACGCATGCGTCGCAAAACACAGCCTTTTAGCGTGCGTTTTGGTGTGTTTTTATTTGCGTTGTGCGTTGCATCACCGACGCAGCGGCGCACAACGCAAATGTTAACGTAGCCTTATAAAACATTAAGCTTAAGATTAATAGGGGTGCCCAAATTTTTTCATATAACTGTAATACAAATTCTAACAGTCTATTCAGTAGGACTATCAGATGTTTATCCACCAGACTTCCCAACACCATTTATAAGGCCAAGAAATCCCACTTATTAAACGTGACAGGGCACATCTGTGAAGTGAAAACCATTCCCGGTGACTACCTCTTGAAGCTCATCAAGAGAATGCCAAGAGTGTGCAAAGCAGTCATCAAAGCAAAGGTGGCTACTTTGAATAACATAGAATATAAGACATAATTTCAGTTGTTTCACACTTTTTTGTTAAGTATATAATTCCACATGTGTTAATTCATAGTTTTGATGCCTTCAATGTGAATGTACAATTTTCATAGTCATGAAAATACAGAAAAATCTTTAAATGAGGTGTGTCCAAACTATTGGTCTGTACTGTATATACCGTACTTGTATTTTATTTGTTTTTTTTTTTTGTAATTGTATTATAGAATTGATCTCTCATACCTTGTTTTTTTCTTCTACAGCGACTATATGAAGAAGACCCTATGAGGGTCGAAACGTTAATGTTCTTGTCGCCTCACCATTTTCTCTATCCCTGCACCAATTCATGAATTGTGTTATCGCTGCATCTACATCTGTATAATAAAGTCTTCACAAGCATCTATCAAGAGTGTGTGGTGATTGAACATTACTCTATTACGGGGATTGACATCCCACTTCACCAGCACCTCGGATCTCAGCAAGAGTACTCGCCACACTACCAATCTATCTATAGCTGCTGTAAAGCAAATTACTGACTGATGTGATGGCCGCGTCCAAAATGTAATCATTAACAGAACAGATAAAAATAATCTAAAATCAAAAAATAAAAACTGATTAGAAAAAAAAAACTGTCAAAAGATTGGAAGCCGTAGGTAGAACCCCAGCCGAATCTTCTCCTTGTGTTCAGTTTGCTTTTGAAACCATGTTTTGTCTGAAATGCCATGGAATTTCAGAGTACAGCATAGCTGTATTTAATAAGGGAGACTGCTGGTATTTCATGTTTGGGCAACATAAATATCCTATAGTCTGTTCCTGAAAAACAGACGTCTGTTAAAATACTGTATATTAGGAAAGAACTGCACAAAAAAATACGGATACTATAGACAAAAAAGAACAAACCGCGTCACTTTTAGATTTAGAATGGGTCAGGACTTGCATTTAAATTAGTAGAGATGGGACATCAATGGATGGTGACAGGTTCCCGTTAATTCACAACAAGGAACCCGACAATTTATACAGTGTTATCTAAAGCAGACTCCAGAATAGACTTTACCACATATGACAATAAAGAAACCAAATCCTCCTTGATAAAGACCCTTTTTAATTCAGACCTCTCATTATATAAAGAAATTATCCACGATTTGATGTATATATGGATGTATAACCTCTCTTTCCTTTTTTGTTTTGTGGATTGGCTGGCGTCCGCACTCTTGTGCTGCGTACCTTGGTATGACCACTGAGACCAGTAATTGTCTACATGGTAGCATCAAATGCCACAAACTACCAGGAACAGCGAAAGGGCAGCACTGGAGAGATAAAGGTTTCAACTGCTAAGTAGTATTTTCTTATGTTTTTACAACCATAACCCACCCATTCTTGAAGCAAACAAAGAGTAAATTGAATCCAGCGACCAGTAGTATCCACTTAAAATATAGCTTTTAATGAGCCATTTTTTAAAAAAAAAGCAGGAAAAATTAAATACAATGGCGTTCCACAAAAAATGTAAAAAAACATTACAGCAATATATACATTATGCAGTGTTATAACCTACATGTTTCGACTATTGTCTTATCATGAGTAAGACAAAAGTCGAAACGCATAGGTTATAACGCTGCTTAATGTGTATTCTGCTGTAATGTGATTTTTTTTTACCCTTTGTTTGCTTCAAGACTGGCTGCTCAACCGTTTCCATCGAGCTGTGAACATAGGGAAACATTGCAGGACAGGTGAGCAGACTACAATTTTTATTTTCTCATAACCTACCCATGGTTCAATTTTTTTAAACAGTAAACCCCATTAACACTACGTAAAATAAATAAGTGCTAACCTTAAATCCCTCAAATCCATATACTGTCACCTCAAACTGGGTCTATACATAGTCTGCTCAATAACAACCCCTCCCTCTCATACAAAGACAAAATACATGAACTTTAGTAAGATGACTTATTCACCATAGTTAATATTTACCATACCTAACTTAAGATCTTGAAGGAACTTATAAAAGATAAATACATTTTTAAGGATCAAAGTTATTCGCCTTTACTTTTCTTCATTGTCTGACCCAGATCACAATGAGAACTTTTCCCAGCCACTGCATGTTTCTGCCGTTTGCTGCCCTCTTAGTGCACCACACAGTAACAGTGCCCCCAGTGCACCCCAACACAATAACAGTGCCCTCTGTATATTCCCACACAGCAATACTGCCACTTAGCTGCTCTCACACAGTTAACACCATTCCAGTACTTCTGCTAACATTTGTGTTTTCAACACAGTTATTGTTCTGTCCACACAGATATGGTCATCCCTTAGTGTACACACACAGTAATAGCTCCTCCTTAGTGCCAGAAAAGTTATTGGGGCTTCTTCATGCCCCCATTCAGAAATAGCACCCCTTAACTTACTTACTTCCATCTTATGTTGGGTAGTCCAAAGTGGACTGCAGAGGGAGGACAATTGGTCACTGCTCTTCTTCTTTCTTTATTCTTACCCTTGAGCTCAACATATTTCTCACCAACGTTAGTTCCTTGTGGCAAATATGTTCCAGTTTTGCCCCTAATGTAAGTGTGGCCTGAGTGCAGCCACCAATTCCCCTCCCAATAGCTACACCACTTATTTCAGTGCTCATGCACGCAGCTTTACTACAGCTCCGATTAGTATAGAACTATAGGAGGGGGAGAATTACTCAGTACATACGCAGTGCCTGAATTGGGTACTTTATACAGTAGTTGGGTATTTGTTAGCTGTATGAATGTGCACCATATGGAAAGTTCACAAACAGAAGATACTGCACAAGACATTATGTAACATAAGCTTCAACCTGTACTAGCAGCACTCGATAAAGTCTCATACACCAAATGCACAGCCTGTAAGTGACCCTCCATCCTGGCACTGAAAGTGACTGTACATTTACCATTAATAGTCACCCCTCCTGGTGGCATCTGTTTGTCTCTCGTTGCCCCTTCCCTGTTGGCCTCTCTTTTCCATTTCCACTGAGACCTATGTTCCAGTCCTCCTGCAAGCAACATGCCACTGTAGGATTTCTAGCACAGTAGTAAGTCTGAACTATGTCTAGCTTTGGCATTCCTTGAGATCTGAAGTCATGGTTCAGACTTACTACAGTATTTCACACCCCATACTATCATGGTGCCATTTTTTATCCAGGAAGACCGGAACTCATTCGATGAGACCACAGGAGGAATAACAGGGTACTGGGTATGGTGACTATACATGGCAAATATATAGTCACATTTCAATGCCCGAGTTGGGGGGTCACTTTAACATAGCTTGAATGTAGATTTACACAGGCAGATTTCTTCCCATATGTGTGGATTGACAATTTAACAAGTCGATCAGTGCTCATTCGCTAGGTTAATGCGACTGATGGAGCCCCATATAGATTGCTAGATGGAGGGCGCTCATGTCGCGATGGGGGCAGGCTTTGCAGCGTTGAAAATCTCTCCCCCCATGTGCTCACCCACCTGTTGTGAGTTCCGTTCTGGAGCTCCCTCCTGTGGTTGCTAATTGTATGTTTGCGAGTTCTGCCCTTGGGCTCCCTCTGGTGGTTTCGAGTGGAACTGCTGCTACGTTAGGTAGCTGTAGCAGCTGCCTTCACTAATCGCCTTGCCTGGGTTTGTTATTTAAACCTGCTCTGGGCTTTAGTCCATGCCTGCTGTCAATGTTCTTGGTTGGATTTGATTCTTCCCTTGGATTTCTCATATGGCCAGTCCTTGGCTGCAAAAGATAAGTTTTGCTAGTTTGTTTGTCCATTTGTTTGGACTCTATTGCTTTGCATTTTGTCTCTTTTGTCCAGCTTGTCACTATCTCTAAACAGCAAAAGTACAAAAAGAGGATTCAGAGATCCTCCAAAAATGAGAAAAAACAGCAAAACACGGCAGAGGTTCTTACCTGCCTAGGCCTCCAAACAAATGCACTAACAGGATGCAGTGGACCCATGTGGTAAAATAGAAACGCAGGTGCAGCATAACCGATGACGCAGCCACTCACCAGCTACCAAACTAATGGAGGGGGTGGCTGCTTGGCACATAGCTGCACATAAAAACTTGTATGTGGCGCTGTTCACACAATGGAGATGCACAGCATCCAGGCAGGCCTCGTAGTGACACCCTTCTATTAGATCAGGCGGGCCTGCCCAGCGCTATCCAAATGCATCCCATGTGCACAGACACCACAGTTTACAAGCAGAAAATGGGCCCAACTGCACCCCGAAAAAAAGTGCAAAAAATACATAAACAAAAAATATTATGTGAGGTATTGGTTTATATTCTGGCCAAAATACGCAAGCTCATAACCCACGTCAAGGGTCCTCACGCTTATGAGTCCTATCTCTAAACAGCAAAAGTACAAAAAGAGGATTCAGAGATCCTCCAAAAATGAGAAAAAACAGCAAAACACGGCAGAGGTTCTTACCTGCCTGGGCCTCCAAACAAATGCACTAACAGGATGCAGTGGACGCATGTGGTAAAATAGAAACACAGGTGCAGCATAACCGATGACGCAGCCACTCACCAGCTACCAAACTAATGGAGGGGGTGGCTGCTTGGCACATAGCTGCACATAAAAACTTGTATGTGGCGCTGTTCACACAATGGAGATGCACAGCATCGTTATGCTGCACCTGTGTTTCTATTTTACCACATGGGTCCACTGCATCCTGTTAGTGCATTTGTTTGGAGGCCTAGGCAGGTAAGAACCTCTGCCGTGTTCAGCTTGTCACTATGTCTTATTTAGGCTAGCTGGAAGCTCTGGGAAAGCAGATTTGCCCCTCCACACCGTGAGTCGGTGTGGAGTTCATTTTTGTAAACTCTGCGTGGATTTTGTAGTTTTTTATACTGACCGCACAGTATCCTTTGCTCTCTGTCTATCTAGTTTAGTATTGGCCTCCCCTTTGCTGAATTCTAATTTCATTTCTGTGTTCGTCATTTCCCTCTCCTTTCACAGTCAATATTTGTGGGGGGCTATCTTTCCTTTTGGGGGTTTCTCTGAGGCAAGATAGCTTTCTATTTCCTTCTTTAGGGGTAGTTATATCTTAGGCTGTGACGAGGTGTCTAGGGAGTGTCAGGAACATCCCACGGCTATTTCTAGTTGTGTTGTTAGGATTAGGGACTGCGGTCAGTAGAGATACCACCTTCTCAGAGCTCGTTCCATGTTGCGTTTTAGCCACCAGGTCATTTCAGTGTGGCCTCTTAACCACCAGGTCATAACACCCACCTATCCACTCTCTCTTTCCCCATGTGCTGACTTATCCCGCCGGTGCTCTCTTCTTTGACCAGTCTACCCCAAGTGCTATCCCCCTTGTCTGCTGTCTCTCTCCTTCCTGTGCTTTGTTCTCCCCTCAAAGACAATACTGGTAAAATATTTATTAAAAACAGTCAGTGAAATATTTTACCTGACAAAATGAATCCACTGTGATCCTCTGCTGGAATGTCAGTATTGTCTTTTGCTTCCTCCCCTGCCCAGGAGATGTGGAATGCTCCGTACACGGTAAGACACAGACAATTTTTAAAAAGAACTTTCTTTCGTGGGAAAACCCCTTTAATGTGACCGGCTTTGCAACACCCCAGGTGACCGGTTGTTGCAGGGACGTTGCCTTCCTTTCGGGGAGGGTGATGTCACGCTTGGAGGCAAGGGAGATTCTCTCTATCAGGTAAGGCACTCACATTCAACACATCTGAATCTAGGCCAGGAGGGGGAGCTCAGGACCCGGATTCAGGGGAGCTTCCTTACTCTTTATGTAACCTGGTCTGGAAAAGGAGCCAGTCAGTCGGAGGGAGTCTGAGAAAGGAGAGGAGAGCAGAAGGACGTCTGGAGCAGACATAGGGGTCGAGCAGCCACGAGGGAGCTGCTACCTCTCGAAAAAGGGAGAATCTGAAGGAGAGTTGAACAAAGGAGGAGCTTAGAAGAAAGAAGCACAGAGGAGGTAGAGGCTCAGTAGGGGAACAGTGGAAGGACACCCTAGGAGCCAGAGCGCAGAAGCCGGGTACCGGGAGCCAGAGGTCGTGTTGTTCTCCAGGACGCACGGCAGAACCAAGGGCATAAGACTGTATGTCAATTGCCTGCATCAAGTCTGAGGTGAAGCAGTAACCTTAGAGCCTGGGTCATGATAGAGACCCTATAAACAGGCTTGAACTGCCTATTGTACAGACATCTGTCTTAGGACAGGAGAGAGGGGACTTGCAGATCTCCTATTGCCTCCAAGCCGGCTGGACCACAGCTACCCTGCACTTAGTACCCTGAACTGAGGACTATTACTATCAGTAAACCAGGTAAAGACTGCAAACCTATGCCCTCGTTCTTTGCCATACCATCCACCACATCATCGGTGCCCTACACTTGGGAAGCCCTGGGGACCTCGCTTCACCTGAGGGAAGCGTCACCATCTTGCTGCATAACATCACCCCAGAGGACCCCTTTAAGCAGCGTCGGTCCCCACTGACCGAACACCACAGGTGGCGTCACGAATAATAGACTTTATTCACAAATCCCCTTAAAGACCTTTCCCTTTAATTGGGCGTCCAGGGCCACGGCCCGGGTCACAGCCACCATGATGTTCCCTTTAAGAGCGGCTGGACCCAGTACCGAGTACCCCGCTGCCCTGACGGGTGCTCCAGCTTCCTCTGCCTGTAGACACGTCATGCATCTGCCGCCAGGATCAGACGAATGATTCACTACGCCTGCGTGGAACTGCGCAGTAAATCAGACCGCTGCCATCTTTGTGCAGACAGATAGCGGCGGTCACAATAAAACTGTGCATGCACTCCTCCTGTACAAAGATGGTCAGTGAATCATTCGGCTGATCCCGGCGGCGGCGTGTTCGCGATGGTGTTCAGCTGGTGGTACCGCGCAAGAGGCTGCGTACGGCGTATGCAGTGTGTGTGTGTGTGTGAGAGGCGTATGGCGTATACAGTGTGTGTGGGGGGGGACACACAGCATATACAGTACAGTGTGTATTTGTGTGTGTGGAGCGTACGGCGTATACAGTGTGTGTGTGTGGTGTGACGGTGTTCTGCTGGTGGTACAGTGCAAGAGGCTGGTACCACCAGCAGTTTCCATATTGAGACACCCATCACTTGGGTGTCCCAATATGGAGGTCGTTGAACTTCCACCGCTTGGAACTCTGAGATCCGGACACATCTGGGCAGAACAGGATGTGAAGACATTACAAGGTAAGTACAGCATATTAAGATTGTCCGCAGGACATTCCAATTATACCCGAGATGTCTTTTGCACTTTTTTTCTATTCACACGCCAAATTTGAAAATGGGCAGAAAAAAATTCTCCATGAGACAATGTTTATGCCAAACGTACAAGGCAAAGTTAAAGGGAACCTGTCACCCCCAAAATCGAAGGTGAGCTAATGCCACCGGCATCAGGAGCTTATCTACAGCATTCTGGAATGCTGTAGATAAGCCCCCAATTTATCCTGAAAGATGAGAAAAAGAGGTTAGATTATACTCACCTGGGGGGGGCAGTCCGATCCCATGGGTGTCGCGGTCCGGTCTGGGGCCTCCCATCTTCATAGGATGACGTCCTGTTCTTGTCTTCACGCTGCGGCTCTGGCGTACTTTGTCTGCCCTGTTGAGGGCAGAGCAAAGTACTGCAGTGCGCAGGCGCCGGGAAAGGTCAGAGAGGCTCAGTGCCTGCGCACTGCAGTACTTTGCTCTGCTCTCAACAGGACAGATAAGTACGCCTGCTCGGGAGCGCAATTCCAAGCAGACTGTGTGGATGATGAAGGGATGCGTCATCCACACGAACCACGAACCTGTTGAGGGCAGAGCAAAGTACTGAAGTGCACAGGCACTCAGCCTCTCTGACCTTTCCTGACGCCTGCACACTGCAGTACTTTACTCTGCCCTCAACAGGGCAGACAAAGTACGCCTGCGCCGGAGCGTGAAGACAAGAAGAGGACGTCATCGTAAGAAGATGGGAGGCTGCAGACTGGACCACGACACCCATCGGACCGGACCGCAGCGGGAACGCCCCTGGGTGAGTATAATCTAACCTCTTTTTCTCATCTTTCAGGATACATCGGGGGCTTATCTACAGCATTACAGAATGCTGTAGATAAGCCACTGATCAGGGCCGGACTGCCCATCGGGCAGTTCTGGCTAATGCCAGAAGGGCCGGTGGCAGTCATGGGCCGCTCCCCAGTGCCGACTCCCACCCCCCCGCCACCGCTGCCAACTCACCCCCCCGCCGCCGCATTCAACTATACCGGCGTCTGTGACGCCGGTACAGTTGAATGCAATGATGGAGGAGAGAGCGTCTGCTGACGCTCCCTCTCCCATCATTCCCCGCTTTGCCTGGCGCTGATACTGCGGGTGCACGATGACGTCATATCATCGCGCACCTGCTGTGTGACCGGGCAGACTGCAGCTACTGAGACCAGAGCCAGGAGCAGCGCTGGGCACGAGGAGAGGTGAGTGTTTATTTGTTTTCTTTTAAATATATCAATAAGTGATAACTGGATTGTGGGGCTATTGGGGGGGCTGCATTACATTCTATGGGGCTGTGCTGCATTACATTCTATGGGGCTGTGCTGCATTACATTCTATGGGGGCTGTACTGCATTACATTCTATGGGGGTTGACTGTATTACATTCTATGGGGGTTGTGCTGTATTACATTCTATGGTGGCTGGCTGCATTACATTCTATGGGGGGTGTGCTGTATTGCATTCTATGGGGCTGGCTGCATTACTTTCTATGGGGGCTGTGCTGTATTACATTGTATGGGGCTGTGCTGCATTACATTTTATGGGGCTGTGCTGCATTTCATTCTATGGGGGCTGTGCTGCATTACATTCTATGGGGGCTGACTGTATTACATTCTATGAGGGGTTGTGCTGTATTACATGCTATGGTGGTTGGCTGCATTACATTCTATGGGGGCTGTGCTGTATTGCATTCCATGGGGGCTGGTTGAATTACTTTCTATGGGGGCTGTGCGGTATTACATTCTATGGGGCTGTGCTGTATTACGTTCTAGGGGGGCTGTGCTGTATTGCATTCTATGGGGGCTGTGCTGTATTACATTCTATGGGGGCTGTGCTGCATTACATTCTATGAGGGCTGTGCTGTATTACATTCTATGGGGGCTGTGCTGCATTCCATTCTATGGGGGCTGTGCTGTATTACATTTTATGGGGGCTGTGCTGCATTACATTCTATGGGGGCTGTGCTGTATTACATTCTATGGGGGCTGGCTGCATTGCATTCTATGGGGGCTGCGCTGTATTACATTCTATGGGGGCTGTGCTGTATTACATTTTATGGGGGCTGTGCTGCATTACATTCTATGGGGGCTGTGCTGTATTACATTCTATGGGGCTGGCTGCATTACATTCCATGGGGGCTGGCTGCATTACATTCTATGGAGGCTGTGCTGTATTACATTCTATGGGTCTGTGCTGCCTTACATTCTATGGGGCTGTGCTGCATTACATTCTATGGGGGCTGGCTGCATTACTTTCTATGGGGGCTGGCTGCATTACATTCTATGGGGGCTGTGCTGCATTACATTCTATGGGGGCTGTGCCGTATTACTTTCTATGGGGGCTGTGCTGTATTACATTCTATGGGGGCCGTGCTGTATTACATTCTATGGGGGCTGTGCTGTATTACATTCTATGGGGCTGTGCTGTATTACATTCTATGGGGGCTGTGCTGCATTACATTCTATGGGGGCTGTAAGGTATTACATTCTATGGGGGGCTGTATTACATTCTATGGGGTTCTGTATTATATTCTATGGGAGGGCTACATTACATTCTATGGGGGCTGTGCTGTATTACATTCTATGGGGGCTGTACTGTATTACATTCTATGGGGGGCTGTATTACATTCTATGGGGTTCTGTATTATATTCTATGGGAGGGCTACATTACATTCTATGGGGGCTGTGCTGTATTACATTCTATGGGGGCTGTGCTGTATTACATTCTATGGGGGCTGTGCTGTATTACTATTACGCTACACGGGGGTGAGGTGACGAGACGTAGTGAACCCAATAGTGGACCCTCTGGGTCACGGTCCCAGAGCCCCCCAGGGCGAGCAAACCTGATAGATGCACCCCCTATACAGGGAGTGTTAGGAGCAGGCCCAAGGAGGATGGAACCGCAACTGCTGGAGCCAAAGGGACAACTGGGTGAAGTAGCGGAGCCGGAACGCAAAAGGAGATGAGGCGGAGGGCTGAAAAGGAAAAAACACAAATGTTAGAATAAGGCAGAACCAGGAACCAGCAGGAGCAGGGAACAGAGGAAAACCGGAGGAACAGGGAGAAACCGGAGAAACGGATCACAGAGAGGAATCCTAAGGATGGGCCCAAATACAACGCTGGCGCTAGCAGGAAAGCTACAGCGAAGATACACAGGCGCTTACCTGAGGAAGCGCCGAACAGAAATACCCGGTGGGCGCCGCCATATTGGAGGCGGAGCCACCGGGTCACAACCTCCCAGCAGGCAGAGCGGCGGAAGAGACCCTACGGCGCATGCGCGGACCGCAGATGCGCCGAGAAGCAGAGAAGCCGAGCCGACCAGAAGAAGGAGGGACGTTGGGAGCGCGCCGGCCGGACAGGTAAGTATCGGCGATCGTAACAGTACCCCCTTTCTTACTCCTCCTTCTTTTAGAGCTGGAAAGAAACCTCTTCAAAATATGGGGTGCATTGATGTTCTCTCGAGGTTCCCATGATCTCTCCTCAGGACCAAATCCCTTCCAGTCAATTAGAAATAGCGTTCGGCCCTTAACCGTCTTTTGAGCTAAAATATCCCTCACCTCGAACTGATCGTCGGAAGAGGAAAAGGATGGGACAAAAGATGACGAAGAGTGAAAACGATTAAATACAGCAGGTTTAAGGAGCGAGACATGAAAGGCATTAGGCACACGTAAAGAAGCCGGTAATTTTAACTTATATGCTACCTCATTGATTCGGCTAGAAATTTCAAAAGGACCAATGTAGCGAGGACCTAATTTATGAGAAGGGATCTTTAGCCTAATGTACCGAGAGGAGAGCCAAACCTTATCCCCTGGTAGATATGGAGGAGCATCTAGTCGTCTTTTAACTGCAAACCTTTTCATACGATCAGTAGCCCTTAGAAGTGACTCCTTAGTCTCTAGCCAAATCTTGGAGAACTCCAGGGACAGAGAATCAGCCGCCGGTACGCCTGAAGTGCTGGAAATGGGAAAAGGAATGCCAGGGTGTTGCCCAAAGACCACAAAGAAAGGAGATTTAGAAGAAGATTCATTAGGATGATTGTTATAGGCAAATTCCACCCATGGAAGCAAGGAAACCCAATCGTTATGATGAGCATTGGAGAAATGTCGTAGATAGGACGTGAGAATTTGATTGACGCGCTCTACTTGGCCATTAGACTGAGGACGATAAGCGGAGGAGAAATCTAGAGTTACTTTCATTAAGCCACACAGAGCTCTCCAGAATCGAGCCGTGAACTGGACTCCTCGATCCGAAACAATATGAAGAGGGAAGCCGTGAAGTCGGAAGATATGGCGGATGAAGATCTTCGCCAGTTCGGGGGCAGATGGCAAACCATGGAGTAGAAGGTACTGGTAGCGGATGTAAGAGACCAGAAGGTAATTGCCGGGGAACCTTGTTTTTAGCACAAGAAGGACACGAAGCGATGAAATTGCGGACATCTTGACGAAGGGACGGCCACCAATAGTGGCGAGTAATAAGAGAAAGGGTCTTCTTAACTCCAGCATGTCCAGCAAGTTTGGAAGAATGACCCCAGAGTAGAACTCTCTTTTTGTCCTCGCTTGCCACGAAGGTCTTCCCCGGGGGTAAAGAGATTACTTCTAAAGGAGTAACGGAAATGATCCTAGCAGGGTCAATAATATGTGCAGGAGTCTCCACTTTATCCAATGGCTGAAAGGACCGTGAGAGAGCATCAGCTCTGACATTCTTGTCACCAGGACGAAAATGGAGTTCAAAATCAAAACGTCCAAAAAACAGAGACCATCTTGCTTGTCGAGGATTAAGTCTTTGAGCCGACTGCACATAGGCTAGATTCTTATGGTCCGTAAATATAGTGAAGGGGTGGACAGCCCCCTCGAGGAGATAACGCCACTCCTCTAAGGCCAACTTAATGGCTAACAGTTCCTTGTCTCCGATGGAGTAGTTTCGTTCCGAAGATGAAAATGACTTGAAGAAGAAACCACACGTGACGATACGTCCAGAGGCTGACTTTTGTAAGAGGACTGCTCCGACTCCCAAGGAAGATGCATCCACTTCAAGAACAAAGGGTCTGTTGACATCAGGACGATGAAGCACCGGAGCTTCAGGAAATCTTTGTTTCAAAGTGAGAAATGCATTTTGCGACTCTGCTGACCAGTTGTTGGAATCAATTCCTTTGCGAGTAAGAGCCGAGATGGGCTTGGTTAATGAAGAAAAATGTGGGATGAATTGCCTATAGTAATTGGCGAAGCCGAGAAAACGTTGAATGGCTTTAACTCCGACTGGTCGTGGCCAATCCAGAACCGCAGACACTTTGGCTGGATCCATTTTCAGACCGGCATCGGAAACAATATATCCCAGGAAAGGTACACTTGACTGTTCGAAGACACATTTTTCAATCTTGGCGAAAAGATGATTCTCACGGAGACGTTGTAAAACCAGACGGACGTCACGTCGATGAGTGAAGAGATTCGGAGAGAAGATGAGAATGTCGTCTAGATAAACCACGACACTAACATACAGACAATCTCTGAAGATGTCATTTACGAATTCTTGGAAAACAGCAGGAGCGTTACAGAGTCCAAAAGGCATAACCAAGTACTCATAATGGCCGTCTCGAGTGTTAAACGCGGCCTTCCATTCATCTCCTGCACGAATTCGTACCAGATTGTATGCACCACGGAGATCCAGCTTAGTGAACACTCGTGCTCCTCTTAAACGGTCAAAGAGCTCAGAGATTAATGGCAATGGATACTTGTTTTTCACCGTTATGTTGTTCAATCCTCTGTAATCTATACATGGACGAAGAGAGCCGTCTTTTTTCTTGACGAAAAAGAAACCGGCTCCTGCTGGCGAAGAGGATTTTCGAATGAAACCTTTGGCAAGGTTCTCCTGAACGTACTCCGACATGGCTTGAGTCTCTGCAGGGGAGAGAGGGTAGATTCTTCCTCGCGGAGGCATGGTACCAGGAACCAGGTCTATAGGACAGTCATAGGACCGATGTGGGGGAAGACTCCCCGCTTCCTTCTTATTGAAAACATCAGAAAAAGAAGAGTAGACAGAAGGCAGACCAGAAAGAACAAGGGAAGAGGAAGAGTCACCCACAGGACGTACCGACGACAAACACCGAGTCCGACAGGAATCCCCCCAACAAAGAATATTGCCATTATGCCAATCAAATGCGGGCTTGTGGGTCCGTAACCAGGGTAAACCTAAAAGGACTGGATGAGAAATATTGGCTAAAAAGTAAAACGCAATTTTCTCCTTATGTAAAACCCCTACTTGCAGCTCTACTACCTGAGTGACTTGGGTAACAGTCTCCTGCAAGGGTTTGCCGTCCACCGAAGCAAGAAAAAGTGGACTTTCTAGGGTCCTAACGGGGACAGAAAATCTAACAAACTCCTCTTGTCTAATAAAATTCCCGGCTGCACCCGAGTCAATGTAGGCAAGCAAAGAATAGCGTTTATCAGAGACATGAAATAAGACGGAAAGCGTAAGGGGTTGAGAGGTATCACAAGCACCTAGGGAGGCCTCTCTTACCTGACCTAGGCGGAGGAGTTTTCCGGACGATCAGGGCAAGCACGGAGGAGATGGGAGGCACTACCACAGTAGAAACACAAGCCTTGGGTACGCCTCTCCTGGCGCCGTTGCTCAGACATCTTGAGCCAGTCCACTTGCATCAGCTCAGGCGCTGGTACAATAGTAGATGCCCTGGGTCTGGGACTAGATGGTCTTCGTAATGGCAGGGAAGGACGAGGAATCCTTCTCTCACGCGCACGCTCTTGAAATCGGAGGTCTATACGGGTAGCCAGGGATATTAAATCCTCCAAATTGGTAGGAGTATCTCGACCCGCCAACTCATCCTTAATGCGTCCGGACAATCCCCGCCAAAATGCCCCCACCAAGGCCTCATTATTCCACCCAAGATCAGACCATAACGTGCGGAACTGAATAGCGTACTGACCCACGGATAGAGTCCCCTGTTGTAAGCTGAATAGAGACTCGGTAGTAGAGGCCAGACGACCAGGTTCGTCGAAAACTCGACGGAAGGTTTCAAAGAAATCGGTTAAATGAGACATAAGATGGTCGTCACGCTCCAAGAGAGGATATACCCACGCCAACGCATCCCCCTCAAGATGAGAAATTATGAAAGCTATCTTAGCCCGATCGGTGGGATATTGTAAGGGCAAGAGCTCAAAGTGGAGACGGCACTGATTTAAGAAACCCCGACATAATTTGGGGTCTCCATTATAACGTGGGGGTTTGGCCAGACGAGGTGGTGCGTGAGAAGCGGGGACCGGAGCGGGAGCAGATGCAGAAGTCTGCAGAGTGAGGAGGCGAGAATCTATCGCAGCCATATAAGACAAAATTTGCGTTTGTGTGTCGCGCTGCTGCGCCAGTTCTTGCTGCAAATTAAGCAACAAAGACACATTCCCGGGATCGGAAGACTGAAGTGAGGACAAACGGGAATCCATAGACTTCATGAAGGCCATCATACGGGACTGATTCTCACGAAGAAAGAGCAATTCTTTCTGAGCAGCCGAGGCTCCAGCGGGATCCATCGCCTGTGTATACTATTACGCTACACGGGGGTGAGGTGACGAGACGTAGTGAACCCAATAGTGGACTCTCTGGGTCACGGTCCCAGAGCCCCCCAGGGCGAGCAAACCTGATAGATGCACCCCCTATACAGGGAGTGTTAGGAGCAGGCCCAAGGAGGATGGAACCGCAACTCCCGGAGCCAAAGGGACGACTGGGTGAAGTAGCGGAGCCGGAACGCAAAAGGAGATGAGGCGGAGGGCTGAAAAGGAAAAAACACAAATGTTAGAATAAGGCAGAACCAGGAACCAGCAGGAGCAGGGAACAGAGGAAAACCGGAGGAACAGGGAGAAACCGGAGAAACGGATCACAGAGAGGAATCCTAAGGATGGGCCCAAATACAACGCTGGCGCTAGCAGGAACGCTACAGCGAAGATACACAGGCGCTTACCTGAGGAAGCGCCGAACAGAAATACCCGGTGGGAGCCGCCATATTGGAGGCGGAGCCACTGGGTCACAACCTCCCAGCAGGCAGAGCGGCGGAAGAGACCCTACGGCGCATGCGCGGACCGCAGATGCGCCGAGAAGCAGAGAAGCCGAGCCGACCAGAAGAAGGAGGGATGTTGGGAGCGCGCCGGCCGGACAGGTAAGTAACGGCGATCGTAACAATTACATTCTATGGGGCTGGCTGCATTACATTCTATGGGGCTGTGCTGTATTACATTCTATGGGGGCTGGCTGCATTACATTCTATGGGGGCTGTGCTGTATTACATTCTATGTGGGCTGTGCTGTATTACATTCTATGGGGGCTGTGCCGTATTACATTCTATGGGGGCTGTGCTGCATTACATTCTATGGGGGCAGTGCTGCATTACATTCTATGGGGGCTGGCTGTATTACATTCTATGGGGGCTGGCTGCATTACATTATATGGGGGCTGTGCTGTATTACATTCTATGGGGGCTGTGCTGCCTTACATTCTATGGGGCTGTGCTGCATTACATTCTATGGGGGCTGGCTGCATTACATTCTGTGGGGGCTGGCTGCATTACATTCTATGGGGGCTGTGCTGCATTACATTCTATGGGGGCTGTGCTGTATTACATTCTATGGGGGCTGTGCTGTATTACATTCTATGGGGGCTGTACTATATTACATTCTATGGGGGGTTGTATTACATTCTATGGGGTTCTGTATTATATTCTATCGAGGGGCTACCTTACATTCTATGGGGGCTGTGCTGCATTACATTCTATTGGGGCTGTGCTGTATTACATTCTATGGGGGCTGTGCAGTATTACATTCTATGGAGGCTGTGCTGTATTACATTCTATGGGGGCTGGCTGCATTACATTCTATGGGGGCTGTGCTGTATTACATTCTATGGGGGCTGTGCTGCATTACATTCTATGGGGCTGTGCTGCATTACATTCTATGGGGGCTGTGCTGTATTACATTCTACGGGGGCTGTGCTGTATTACATTCTATGGGGGCTGTGCTGTATTACATTCTATGGGGGCTGTACTGTATTACATTCTATGGGGGAGAGCTGTATCACATTCTATTGAGTTCTGTATTATATTCTATGGAGTGGCTGCATTATATTCTATGGGGGGCTGCATTATGCTCTATGAGGGGGCTGCCATATATTATATATGCAGGGGCTGCAATATAGTATATGAGGGGGCTGCATTATATTCTCTGGGGGGTTACATTATACTCGGGTCTACAATATATTCTGTGGGGTGGCTGCATTATACTCTGGGATGGCATCATTATACTATATGTGGGCTGCATTATACTGTATCGAGGACTATGGGGAATACATTATACTATATGAAGAACTATGGGGTGCATTATACTATGGGAAATGAATTGTACTACATGGATGTCAATGGCGGGGCATTATACTATATGGAGCACTATGAGGAATGTATTACACTATTTGGAGGACTGAGGAATGTATTATACTATATCGAGGAATTGTAGTGTATTTTAATATATGGAGGTCTATGAGGAGTGTATTATACTATATGGAGGACTATGTAGAGTGTATAATACTATATGGAGGACTGAGGAGTGTATTATACTATATGGAGGACTGAGGAGTGTATTATACTATATGGAGGACTGTGGAGTGTATTATACTATATGGAGGACTGAGGAGTGTATTATACTATATGGAGGACTGAGGAGTGTATTATACTATATGGAGGACTGAGGAGTGTATTATACTATATGGAGGACTGAGGTGCACAATATAATAAATGGAGGACTATGGGGTGTATTATACTAAACAAGCAAAATGCTGCCTATTCATCGAGCGATTGGATTGTTTATGTGGGAACAGAAATCCTTGTTCTCAGCAGCACACACCACCACCGCAGACACCAGTATCATCACAGCTACAGCCCCGAACGGGACTCCTACACCCACCCAGGGATCTATGTCCTTCGCTCCGCTTCTACAATTCTAAGGTTTGAGAAAGACCCTGTGGGTCGAAACGTTACCTACCTTGCAACACTGCGGTGCTACCTTTATTTTGGTGTTTGTAATAAAGAAAACCACAATTTTTTGAGACAAAAACCAAATCTCCAAAACCTTTCTTTGAGTGCGACTGTTTTTGTATGTCTATGATACCGTATTGGGACAGATTGATCTAATTGTGATTGTTCTGTTCCCTTCATTCTTTCTCAGTTGGTGTAAAGAGGCCGGGAAACAAGCGAACGACTTCATTATTGTCGACCACACTCATTTAGTGGCCTGAGATCAGCGCATGTAAATACAGCAGAAATGCTTCGCAGGGAGACCAGGCAAGGATGATGACAGTTGTAGTTAGCACCCGGCGCCTGGGAATAGCGCTAACTTGACTGATTTTCCCAGCCGTCAGAGCATTTAATTCTTGTATGTGTAATGATTTTTAGGGTTGATGTCAGCTGCGTAATGTCAGCTGCTATCAATCCCTGGTGTAAGTAATGGAGAGGTGTCTATCAGACACCCCCACTACTAGCCCAGACCTGACGAGACCCAGCGACTCTGAAGAGCGGTGATGGTAGTAACAATACCGCTCTTCACAGTCGCCGAGCTCAGGGCAAGACCCGGAATATCTGAAGAGCGGTGACGTTACTGATGTCACCACTCTTCAGAGTCACCGGGTCTTTTGCTGCGCAGCGGAACCAATAGTGGCTGTAGGCAAAGTTTATGGAGCATCAGAATAAGGTTTCATAGCTTTTGGTCGTCTCATCCCTTCATTATCTACGAGATCTAGTTATGTAGGTATAGTAGCGGCTTTTCTTGGTACTGCAACTAAAAGCAATAAATAGGACTGAGCTGTAATGCTGGATACAGCTGTGATTATATGTTATATAGTCGTGTTACTCTCCCCTCACTTCTTGTAACCTACAAGTGTACAAAGATATTATACAGTCACCATGTGACAAGTGGGCCTGCGTAACTTCAAATGCCAGGGATGAATTTTAGTCCCAGTCTGGCCCTGCTCCTGATGCCGATGGGCTTAGCTCACCGTTGATTTTGGGGGTGACAGATTCTCTTTAAAGAGAAATGGCGGTAATTTATGTTGAAAATTTACATCTGCTCATAGTGACTGTACAAACATATGCAGCTTTTAATTTATTAGACCTACACATAATGCGTAGAGATGAGCAAACCTGAACTGTAATGTTCTGAGCTCACACCAGACCCCTAATGTCCGATGCTGAACTTCGAATACAGACTTCTCCCAGAAGTCCGTTTTAGTGACTCTGTGGGGGTACTCTGCTTCCTTTGGCAGCCCCTTAGCCCTTACTATGGCCATTTTACAGCACCAAAGTTTGGGTCCCCTTTGACTTCTATGGGGTCGGGTTCAAGTTCGGGTAGAGTTCTGGTACCTCAATGTGACTTTGGACTAAAGTTTGATCGAACGCAACCATTCAGGGGTCCGCTCATCCCTAACAATGGTTATCCTCTCCTCCCGAGGATATGTTCACACTGTGTCTTTTCACATCATTTTTTTTTTTTGCCTGGCTCCCTCCATACAAAACATAGTAAAAAGCGCTCAAAAGAATCTTCCTATTCATTTCTATGGAAAAGCAACCTGATGTTCATACATTCAGACTTTTCAAATTCTTTAAGGCACGATCTGGAACAGCACTTTGGGGGCAGTGCATGTTCACTGGGCCCAAAACGTTGCCATCTATTGAATGCAGGTAAATCCGCATGTGTTCACTGAACTATGCGGATTCCCCGCGTCCAAAACATTCTATTGGTGGAATTTCTCTAGCATCTCCGCAAGGGAAAATGACATGGTACGGTCTTGAAAGACGCACCACATGACTGTGCAGGGCCGTATTTGCCACTAGGCACTTGAGGGCACGTGCCTAGGTCCGCAGGATGCGGGGGGCGCACTTGAACAAGGTTTTTTTTTACTAAAGTCTGGGGTCAAGAGCCCGCCCCCTCCCTGAAGACTTGATACTCACCCTCCTCCAGTGGTGCCTGCTGCAACTCCATCTCAGCGCCTGCAGCTTGTCCTGTCCTCAGTGGTCACGTGGTACTGCTCATTAAGGTGATGAATATGAACGCATATTCATGACCTTAATGAGCGGTACCACATGAATGCTCACGCAGGAAGAAGGTGCTGTGCCGGGAGTTGGGACTGAGCTAGAGGGATGTTTGGCGCGGCCGCGGGGTGTGGGAAAGGTGAGTATGAGGGATGGGGGGATGAAGGAGGACAGTAAGCCGATCCATGCAAGATGGGAGCAGGAGCGGGAGCAGGGGGGGGTTGAGAGATGAGCCATGCATACAGGAGGGGAATATGAGCCATGCATCCAGGAGGGGGGGTGAATATGAGCCATGCATACAGGAGGGGGGGGATATGATTCATGCATACAGGAGGGGGGGGAATATGAGCCATGCATACAGGAAAGAATATGATCCATGCATACGGGGGGATATGAGCTATGCATACAGGTGCTGTGGGGGAATATGAGCCATGCATATGGGATGGGAGGGAGATGAGCCATGCATACAGGAGGGGGGGAAATGAGGCATGCATACAGGTGGGGGGGAATATGAGCCATGCATATGGGATGGGAGGGAGATGAGCCATGCATACAGGATGGGGGGATATGAGCCATGCATACAGGATGGGGGGAGATGAGCCATGCATACAAGATGGGAGGGGGGCATTATACAGTATTGAGCATCATGTGTGGCCATTATACAGTATTGAGCATCATGTGTGGCCATTATACAGTATTGAGCATCATGTGTTGCCATTATACAGTATTGAGCATCATGTGGGGCCATTATACAGTATGAGGAGCACTGCGTAGCCATTATACAGTATAGAGCATCATGTGTGGCCATTATACAGTATTGAGCATCATGTGTGGCCATTATACAGTATGGAGCATCATGTGTAGTCATTATACAGTATGGAGCATCATGTGCGGTCATTATACAGTATGGAGCATCATGTGTGGCCATTATACAGTATGGAGCATCATGTGTGGCCATTATACAGTATGGAGCATCATGTGAGGCCATTATACAGTATGGCGCATCATGTGTGACCATTATACAGTATGGGGCATCATGTGTGGCCATTATACAGTATGGAGCATCATGTGTGACCATTATACAGTATGGGGCATCATGTGTGACCATTATACAGTATGGAGCATCATGTGAGACCATTATACAGTAGGGAGCATCATGTGTGACCATTATACAGTATGGGGCATCATGTGTGGCCATTATACAGTATGGAGCACTGTGTGGCCATTATACAGTATGAAGCATCATGTGTGGCCATTATACAGTATGGAGCATCATGTGTGGCCATTATACAGTATTGAGCATCATGTGTTGCCATTATGCAGTATTGAGCATCATGTGGGGGCCATTATACAGTATGTGGAGCACTGTGTAGCCATTATACAGTATAGTGAGTAGAAAAGACGTGAGCACAGCAACTTGGTGCACGGGTAGGTTCCCAGGCCGTACATATATTATACAAAGAACCCGGCACTCAACTTTTATTCAAACTGGTGGTATTTATTTTTGTAGTACGAAAAACGTGGGCTTCTCTTCTGACAGCGGTGGACACCGCGTCCGGACCCGTTGCACATTCAGCCTGTAATCGCGCCATTTATTGGAGACTTACATTGCACAAGGGTTATCCCTGTAATCTACTACGCTTACGCAACACTTCCCTATGACATCGCTTAGTACGTAACTGACGAAGGCCAGACCTTGGCCGAAACGTTTTTCGTACTACAAAAATAAATACCACCAGTTTGAATAAAAGTTGAGTCCCGGGTTCTTTGTATATTATACAGTATAGAACATCATGTGCGGCTATTATACAGTATGGAGCATCATGTGTGGCCATTATACAGTATGGAGCATCATGTGTGGCCATTATACAGTATGGAGCATCATGTGTGGCCATTATACAGTATGGAGCATCATGTGTGGCCATTATACAGTATGGAGCATCATGTGTGGCCATTATACAGTATGGAGCAATGTGTGGCCATTATACACTATGGAGCATCATGTGTGGCCATTATACAGTATGAAGAACTGTGGGTGGCCATTATACAGTATGCAGCATCATGTGTGGCCATTATACATTATGGAGCATCATGTGTGGTGGCCGTTATACAGTATTGAGCATCATGTGTGGCCATTATACAGTATGGAGCATCATGTGGGGCCATTATACAGTATGGAGCATCATGTGTGGCCATTATACAGTATGGAGCACTGCGTGGCCATATTTTTGTTTGCTTATAATTATTGTATATAAAACAGTGTGATCAGCAGTGCTAAATGGCTGCGGTTGGGACGTGGATATGGGTGTGACTAGTTGTGAAATGGGTGTGGTCAGAGGCGTGGCCTAAAATTTGCCGCGCCGCACTACGCGCGCCGCAAACTTTATACCTCTTTCCCTTCTTCAAAAGTTGGGAGGTATGGTACCACATTTGCCAGATCACAGCAAGTGCCGCAAATCCTATAGGAATGAAAGAGGCTGAACACAGTGTTGCCGTAAGTGATCTGTTACGCAGCAGATGCAGAAAAACTGCCCGATCTACTGCAAAAGGCGACTTTCACATCAGCGATTTTTGCCAAAGTCACTGCCGATAGTGTCATACTCACCAATGGGGGAGGCAGCACTAAAAGTGCCAAGGGCAGCAGAAACTCTAAATACGGCCCTGGGTCCATGTCCGCAGGTGAGCCGCAGGCGCATGGTGGACATGGGATTTCTAGAAATCCCATCCACTATGCTACCAATAAAAGTGTAGTCTATCCATTGTGCAGGCGTTTTCTGCACACCTTACAGTGTAAGTCAATGGGAAGGATAAAAAGACACCTTTTTGAGAAGCTTTGTCAGCATTTTCACCTCAGAAAAGATGAGCGTTTTATTCCCTGCTTAATGGATTACAAAAAAAAGTCAGAAAAACACCAATGCTGAAAAACGTTTAACAAAACGCTGCAGAAGAAACCCAGTGAGACTTGTAACTGCTAAGTGTGAACACACCCGTATAAGTGATGTTTGGAGGACCCTCTCTTTCCCGGCCGGCGGCTTTCTCTGCTCGCTGACCCCGGCTCCATGCTGCAGCCCTGACTGGAATGTGAGGAGAGGAGGAGGAGGATGGCCGCTCCACCCACATGGGCTTTCCCTCACACAAGGGGAGAGGACAGGGGATGGAAGGGCCTCTCTCATCAGCCCGGGAGCATCACATAGGCGAGAGGAAGGACGGCACAGGAACATGGCATTAGGGGAGGTGAATGAGCATCCTGGCAGCAGGCACTGCCCGCCTCAGGGCCACGGCTCGCTAGCACCGCTCCCCGGCCATTGTACCGAGTGAATGGGAAGAGTGGGGCACATCAGCGAGCTGTACCTCCAATTGCCATTCCCCTGTGATAGCTCTCATCGGACTGCCACCTGGGCACACATCATGGGGGGCTGCTGACCACTTTCTAGCCCATGTGCCACATGCGCAGCTGCAGTAGCCACACACTCTGACCAGTCTGTAGTGAAGTAGAGCCATGGATGGAGATGCTGAGGTGGACAGGCTGGAGGCCAGCGATGATGACAGGGGGCCAGACAAGGGCACTGTGGGCATGGTGGAGCAGATGAACCTGTCCTCGCCATCCCATTCACCTTCAGAGGAGGAAGACGCCCCACAGCTGGCACCCAAACAACATGGGGTCAAGCGGCACCATCACAAGCACAACCTGAAGCACAGGTACGAGCTGCTGGAGACCCTGGGCAAAGGCACCTATGGCAAAGTCAAGAGGGCGATAGAGCGGTTTTCGGGCCGAGTGGTAAGTGTATCCCACAACCTGTATCTAAGCTTGTCTCGTGGTACTCGCCATGATTGTGTCCAGATCATCTGCCTAGTGGTCTTATTGTAGAAAACTGCCAGTGCTCGTGCCACATCTGCCCGGGCGCCCAGGCCGCCGTACATCACCATCGCAGACACTTTCAGTTTTTCAGGAATATCCTTATAAATCGGGGCTTTCCAGTATGATGACGAGTTGTGCATTTTTCTGATGCCTCCGCTCCATTTCTTTGTGTCTCAGATCCCATTCATTTGCAGGATTCTGCTTGCTGTCAGTGAAGGGGAACTCTGTTCTTTACACCCAGACAGTAAGGGTATGTGCACACGTTGCGGATTTCACAGCGGATTTGGCGCTGCGGATCATCAGCAGTTTTCCTTGAGGTGTACAGTACCATGTAAACTTATGGAAAACCAAATCTGCAGTGCACATGCTGCAGAGAAAAACACGCGGAAACGCAGCGGTTTATATTCCGCAGCATGTCAATTCTTTGTGCGGATTCCGCAGCGGTTTACACCTGCTCCTCAATAGGAATCCGTAGGTGTAAAACCGCAGGTGGAATCCACACAAAAACCACGTAAAAACCGCGGTAAATCCGCGGTAAATGCGCAGTGCGATTTACCTGCGGATTTACCAAATTCAGCGGGGAAAAATCCGCACACCATTCCGCAGCGTGTGCACATAGCCTAAGGTGTAAAGCAGCTGCACATGTCTATACCCTGATGATTTGTTACTGGGTAGAAAACATTATATTCCTTGTGTTGTTTATAAAATACATTGCCTAAGTTGGATACAACTGTAACAAGCTCTCCGCGCTATCAAAAATAATAATAAATAGCTCTGGACCTGAACAAGATTCTATTCACTGATGTCAAGCAGAGGTCTTGACTGGTGAGGAGTCGAGCAGTAAGTTATCAGCGTGAGGAGTACTTTAGGAAAAGGTGTTACGGTATAGGACGGTGACCCTGCTTTTCTTTTGGACGTCGTCCTGCCTAGCATTCTCCATCACATGAAACACTCTGTGAGGTCTCACTACAGCTTATCTAACCTTTGGACCCAATCGGGCTCCAGGCAGAGCTGTACAGTAGTGTGGCTGCGGCCCCCAGTCAGTATAATGCCAAGGCTACAGCGTAGATGTGACCAGCCAAGGGGGTGTCAGGTGAAAGCATCTAAGGGAGATACGTGCAGTGACGTCCGTCACTCAGCCTCCCGCATGCCGGAAGGGATGACTGGAGAGCAGGGGCATGTTGAGTGTATTTTGAGATAATCTTCTAAATATGTGGCCTGTGATGCTGCCAAACATGCACGATATGACCTATTAAATCCTGTTGATATAACAGTCACTCACTTGCAATCCGCTTAGCAGAAGTAGTTAAAGCGGTTCTGTCAGGAAATTTGACAATACTACCTATATACATCAATAAATAGATCTTGTAGACCTGACGAGACTGGTGTACACACTTTGAAAATCCAAGTCAGATTGGCTGTATAATTCTTTGTAATAGTTTCCCTGCCTATTAAAATTAGAACTTTTTTTAAGCGTACCTCTAGCTGGGCTCATGAAATGCTCTTTTTACTTTGAGGATTGCATTTATGTTCACAGTAAGTACACCAGCCTCATTAGGTATGAGATCTGTTTAATTACATATACAGCGTGTATTCGCTTTCAATGATGTGGGCTTTCTCACGAAGACAACTCAGCATGGAAATTGGGGTTGGTCTGGCTTTTAAGCCCCATAGCGAAATGCTGTTTTCTGCCGTTGTCAGTATATTCCAGTAAAGTAAGACCATGGTACATGAATGGTTTTGAGAATTGCTGTTCATTAGTAGTTCCCAACTCTAGCTGATAAGTCGTTTGAGCAGAGACCTCCACCCAAGTAAGATGACCTTAGGGTATATGTACATAAATTATCATTAGTACATAAAAAGGCATTTCAGCTGTTATATAAATGTCGAAACTGATCTCAGATTGACAGGTCACAATTGCAAACCCAAAAAATAAGACAGAAACGGCAATTAGCGCTTACCATGTGCCACCAGGGCACACACCAATGGCATCTGCATAAAAAAACAAGATATTACTAAATGGTCTTATTGCGCATTAACCAATTACATTCCGACACTCATTTTCCCTGTGCAGATGAGATAACAGAAGGAATGGTTAGACTTTTTACTTGGAATAGCTGCCCACTATGTACATGCTGGCCTGTATACAAATGGTGTAGCCTTGGAAGTCAAATTCACTCCCATGCTCTGATGTGTAAGGGGAACCAAAGAACCCAATGCCACTTTGGATGACCAGGCTACTATAAATAGTTAAGAGGGTCTGGCACAGACTTTACACCAAGACCCATGAGGCTTAATGAACAAAATACTATAAAAGAAGGAATATAAACCAGCTCACCCGTGATGCATAAGCCAAATTTCGGGAGCACGGACCCGCTGTGTCCAGGCGTGTAGAATCCAAAAGAAGAAAATGTCCAGCTTCACCAAATCCGTGAAAAAAAGTTTTTTTTATTCACAAACTTAAACATGGAGGATACAAACCTCAGCACAAACCATATGGGTAAGAATCTCAATGCTTTTCTGGAGACCAAGCTCCCTTATTCATGACCTTAATCATGGTTAAGGGAGCTTGGTCTCCAGAAACGCGTTGAGATTCTTACCCATAAGGTTTGTGCTGAAGTTTGTATCCTCCATGTTTAAGTTTGGGAATAAAGAAAACTTTTTTTCACGGATTCGATGAAGCTGGACATTTTCTTCTTACAAAATACTACTATAGTCTGTCAAGCAAAAATGAGCAACTTTTATAGTCACCACAACTTGGTAGAAAAGTACCCAGCTTTGGGTCCCTGAGTCCATTGTGCTCTGGTGTCCTTCTTCATCCCCAGTGATGTCAGGGATTTATAGTGAAGTCACTACATGTATGATTACATCATAATGCAAAAAGCATGTTACATCATTATCAACTGTTATATAGGTATAGATGTGGTCATTAGAATAATATTGTATTAACCCACCTGATTTCATCAGACCATATGACTATCCGGTGGGTATGAAGGCCTTCCGAATCTCACTTGGCAATGGAACTCATTGGAGAGAAGGATCAGGCAGTTAGAATTCAAGATGCCTGATCCTTTCGTTCTTAGGGAAGATAAGTCACCGCTGAAGGAATCTGGCAGCAGCTTATTCCCCTTTACCCATTTAGATCACGCGCACACACATGGGCGCTGCGGGCTGACAGCAGTCTAAAGTGTATGGCTATTATCTCAAGTGTGGTCTGCACCCTACTACACCAATGCAGTTCACTTTGATTGGACATCCTTATCCATTACTGAAGTATCTGCATTGCATGATATTTTAGACAGTTTCCTCACTTTTTCAGTAGCTGCTATACATACAGCTTCTAGTTGTACTTAGAAAGACAACAGGCTCTAAGCATCAAGAACATGAGGCATTTTAATGCCTAAGCAAATTAGGAAGCTGGCCTGTTGTTATAGCAACATGACGTTTTCTGCCAGAGGTATTACGGTATATTGTATAGCAGTGTGAGACTGTGTAATTATGACATTAGTCAAGAAGAGAAACCTATCATAAATATGGATTCAGCATCTGATGCAGATCATGTGCTTTTAGACAATGATGTGATTTTTTTGTCTAACCTATTTGGCCTGAAATTAAGTACGCACAGCATCCTTCTGGTAATCTTCCTCTTCTCTCTGTGATTTTTTGGATAACATGTACAGAGAAGGGTATTCTCCCAACAGTGTTTTCATTGAAGGCGATCATAACATTTTGTTGATCCGCCGACGTACCGACGGACGTTGTGAAACTACTGCACGACGTGGGCAGCGGATGCAGTTTTTCAAAGCATCCGCTGCCCATTCTGCAGTCCGGGGAGGAGGGGGCGGAGTTTGGGCCGGGCATGCGTGGTTGAAAATGGCGGACGCGACGCACAAAAAAAGTTACATTGAACATTTTTTGGGACGACGGTCCGCCAATTACCGACGCATCCAGTGCACGATGTATGGAACGTGTGTCCATACGTCTCGATGCATCGGTAATACAAGTCTATGTGCAAAAAACGTATCCTGCGGGCAACTTTGCAGGATGCGTTTTTTGCACAGAACGACGCATTGCAACGTCTTCAAAAAGACGGAAGTGTGAAAGAGGCCTAAGGGTATGTTCACACGTTCAGGATTTCCATCCTTTTTTTTTCAGGACAGTTTTTTTTAAAAACTGCAGCTCTTGGCAGAAAACGCAGGTCCTTTTTTTGTCCTTTTTTGATGCGTTTTTGATGCGTTTTTTGATGCGTTTTTTTATCCTTTTTTTACTGTGTGTTTCCTAGGAAGCTTTTTAGGGCTAAAATGGCTGAAAATACCCTAACCCTACCCCTAACCCTAACCCTACCCCTACCCCTAACCCTACCCCTAACCCTACCCCTAACCCTACCCCTAACCCTAACCCTACCCCTAACCCTACCCCTAACCCTAACCCTACCCCTAACCCTACCCCTAACCCTACCCCTAACCCTAACCCTATTCTAACCTTAGTGAAAAAAAAAAAAAAAAATTCTTAATTTTTTTATTGTCCCTACCAATGGGGGTGACAAAGTGGGGGGGGTGTCATTTACTATTTTTTTATTTTGATCACTGAGATAGGTTATATCTCAGTGATCAAAATGCACTTTGGAGCGAACCTGCCGGCCGGCAGATTCGGCGGGCGCACTGCGCATGCGCCCGCCATTTTGCAAGATGGCGGCGCCCAGGGAGAAGACGGCCGGACGGACACCGGGACGCCGGGTAAGTATAAGGGGGGGAGATTAGGGCACGGGGGGGGGGCATCGGAGCACTGGGGGGGGGCATCGGAGCACGGGGGGGGGGCATCGGAGCACGGGGGGGCGGGATCGGAGCACGGGGGGGGCAGCCACACTCCGCCCACGCACTTCCGCCCGCTCCCCCGCACTTCCTGCTGCAGCGGTTCTGCACATCAAATCGCAGTAAAACCCGCAGATATATTTTTGATCTGCGGGTTTTACTGCGATTTTGACCTCACAATGGAGGTCTATGGGTGCAGAACCGCTGCGGTTCAGGAAGAAGAATTGACATGCTCCTTCTTTTTTCCGGGAGCTATTCAGCGCGGCTTTTTTTTTACAATTTCCGGACCATGTGCACAGTGTGTCCTGTTTTCCATAGGGTACAGTGTACTGTACCCTGCATGGAAAACAGCTGCGGAACCGCAGCGGCAAAACCGCCGCGGTTCCGCGGTAAAAAACGCACTGTGTGAACATGGCCTCAAAGGTCTTGAACCAAGATTATCTATTGACGGTTTGACCTCTGCTCCATTTAGATGCACATTTAGGAGCACCGTTCTCCGGATGTCTTGGGGACTAATTAGTGAAATATGCAGCAATCAGTGAGTTACTCCCTATTCTGTGGATTGGAACAACTTTTAATCTTGGTCTGGATTCACACTCTCTGGTAGGCATTAGGTAGCGTTCACACAAGCATGAGACAGGCACAGGACTCTTGGGTCAAAACAATATCATGTTTATCAACTGATTGCACGGTACCAAAACAAAACCATAAACGCAAAATCCCTAGCCTTGTCCAGGTGCTAACTAAACAAAATAGACTACTCAAGGCTGAGCTATTCCCAGTTCGGTCGAGCACAATGGCTATTGTCCATAGCAACATGTGATACTTGCAGTTTTGTAGGACTTGTGCAGACTCTTCTTAGAGTGGGATTCTGACTTGTCTTTCTTTCTCCAGCTCCAATACAATCCACTCTGGTCAGCTACCCCCAGCTGGCTGACTAAGATGAACCCCCAGACTGGTTATATGCAGAGCCAGCCAGGCGCACCTAAACAGAACCTATAGAGCTAAGATTTTTACCCTAGCCTACCTGGCTTTGCTACACCCTTTAAAGGAATACTCTAGTAAGATGTTAGTAGTTAAGGTACCTTCACACATAACGATATTGTTAACGATATCGTTGCTATTTGTGACGTAGCAACGATGTCGTTAATGAAATCGTTATGTGTGACAGCGACCAACGATCAGGCCCCTGCTGGGAGATCGTTGGTCGCTGAATAAAGTCCAGAACTTTATTTCGTCGCTGGATCTCCCGCTGACATCGCTGGATCGGCGTGTGTGACACCGATCCAGCGATGTCTTCACTGGTAACCAGGGTAAACATCGGGTAACTAAGCGCAGGGCCGCGCTTAGTAACCCGATGTTTACCCTGGTTACCATGCTAAAAGTAAAAAAAAACAAACACTACATACTTACCTACCGCTGTCTGTCCTCCAGCGCTGTGCTCTGCACTCCTCCTGTACTGGCTGTGAGCCGGAAAGCAGAGCGGTGACGTCACCGCTCTGCTTTCCGGCTCACAGCCAGTACAGGAGGAGAGCAGAGAAGCAGAGCGCAGCGCTGGAGGACAGACAGTGGTAGGTAAGTATCTAGTGTTTGTTTTTTTTTACTTTTAGCATGGTAACCAGGGTAAACATTGGGTTACTAAGGGCGGCCCTGCGCTTAGTTACCCGATGTTTACCCTGGTTACCGGCATCGTTGGTCGCTGGAGAGCGGTCTGTGTGACAGCTCTCCAGCGACCAAACAGCGACGCTGCAGCGATCCGGATCGTTGTCGGTATCGCTGCAGCGTCGCTTAATGTGAAGGGGCCTTAAGTTAGTAAGATCACCAGACAATAGACTTCTAGATCTATTAGTTTCTTATCATACATTATGTAAATTAGTGATAATTTCCTCTTACTTGAATTTCCTCATATTGACTTTTAACTGCTAATCCCCAGGAAGATACCGTAATCCAGCACCAGAGGTGTCTATCACAATGTTATTCCCCTCTCCCAATATAGAACACAAGCCTATTGTATGTAGGGTGAGGGTACCGTTACACTATACGATTTACCAACGATCACGACCAGCGATACGACCTGGCCGTGATCGTTGGTAAGTCGTTGTGTGGTCGCTGTCACACAGACAGCTCTCCAGCGACCAACGATGCCGAGGTCCCCGGGTAACCAGGGTAAACATCGGGTTACTAAGCGCAGGGCCGCGCTTAGTAACCCGATGTTTATCCTGGTTACCAGCGTAAAAAAAAAAAAACACTACATACTTACATTCCGGTGTCTGTCCCTTGCCGTCTGCTTCCCGCACTGACTGACTGCCGGCCGTAAAGTGAAAGCACAGCACAGCGCGCTGTGCTCTGCTTTCACTTTACGGCCGGCAGTCAGTCAGTGTGGGAAGCAGACGGCAAGGGACCTGACGGACACCGGAATGTAAGTATGTACTGTTTTTTTTTTTACATTTACGATGGTAACCAGGATAAACATCGGGTTACTAAGCGCGGCCCTGCGCTTAGTAACCCGATGTTTACCCTGGTTACAAGCGAACGCATCGCTGGATCGGTGTCACAGACACCGATCCAGCGATGACAGCGGGAGATCCAGCGACGAAAGAAAGTTCCAAACGATCTGCTACGACGTACGATTCTCAGCAGGGTCCCTGATCGCTGCTGCGTGTCAGACACAGCGATATCGTATGGATATCGCTGGAACGTCACGGATCGTACCGTCGTAGCGACAAAAGTGCCACTGTGAGACGGTACCCTGAGGTGGGATAGCTATTGGATTATAGCTATCTGATATGTATGGCCACATTGAGATTTTAGTAGACACTACTTCACTGATGCCAGAAGAGAAATTTATATGACTTATTAGGATACTTTACATTTAATCATTAATCTATAACCAATATTATAGCCATTATTCTAATAGAAAACGTCACTTTTTAGTTCTGTACCCTCACAAAGTACAGTCTAATTAATTGTCTAAGGGCTGGATTAGTCCATGGAAATCAAACCCACGGCCAAGTTACTTGGTTTCCAAATTGTCTCCTGATGTGTGTACCAACTATATAGTATACAGAGATTGTCACTCAACAGTTGGGTACAGTTGCTGATTTGCCATGTGAGATGCCAATTAGAAACGGATACATTGCCTCCTGACAGAGCACTAGTCTGGGCTAACATTCAGTTCTGTACAGCAAAAAGTTGCACAACTTGCAAATAAAAGGAACACAATTCCATACAGTATCTCAGAAAAGTGAGTCCACCCCTCACATTTTTTTTTAAATATTTATGATATCTCTTCATGCGACGACATTGAAGATATGACACTGTGATACAATGTAAAGTAATCCGTTTACAGCTTGTATAACAGTATAAATTTGGTGTGCCCTCTACAAAACTCACCACACAGCCTTTAATGTCTAATCCACAGGCAACAAAATTGAATACACCCCTAAGTGAAAATGGCCAAATATGCCCGAAATATCAATATTTTATGTGGCCACATAAAAGCTCTGCTTTAACTCTCTTGGACATGGAGTTCACTAGTGCTTCACAGGTTGCCACTGGAAAGTTCTTGAACTCCACCATGACAACATCACTTCGCTGGTGGATGTTAGAGACCTTGCGCTCCTCCACCTTCCATTTGAGGATGCCCCACAGATGCTCAATCGGGTTTAGACATGCTTGGCCATGACATCACCTTTACCGTAAGTCTCTTTAGCAAGGCAGTGGTCATCTTGGAGGTGTGTTTGGGGTCGTTATCATGTTGGAATACTGACCAGCGGCCCAGTTTCCAAATGGAGGGGATCATGATCTGCTTCAGTATGTCATAGTACATGTTGGCATTCATGGTTCCCTCAATGAACTATAGCTTTCCACAGCTGGCAGCTCTCATGCAGCCCCAAACCATTACACACCCACCACCATGCTTGACTGTAGGCAAGACAGACTTATATTTATACTCCTCACTTGGTTGCTGCCTCACACGCTTGACACCATCTGAGTCAAATAAGTTTATCTTGGTTTCATCAGACCGCAGGACGTGGTTGCAAAATCCATGTTGTTAAGGTACCGTCACACATAGCGACGCTGCAGCGATACCGACAACGATCCGGATCGCTGCAGCGTCGCTGTTTGGTCGCTGGAGAGCTGTCACAGAGACCGCTCTCCAGCGACCAACGATGCCGAGGTCCCCGGTAACCAGGGTAAACATCGGGTAACTAAGCGCAGGGCCGCGCTTAGTAACCCGATGTTTACCCTGGTTACCATCCTAAAAAGTAAAAAAACAAACGCTACATACTTACCTTCTGCTATCTGTCCTCGGCGCTCTGCTTCTCTGGTCTGGCTGTGAGCGCCGGGCAGCCAGAAAGCAGAGCGGTGACGTCACCGCTCTGCTTTCCGGCTGACCGACGCTCACAGCCAGAGCAGGAGGAGAGCAGAGCACAGCGCTGGAGGACAGACGGCTGTAGGTAAGTATGTAGTGTTTGTTTTTTTACTTTTAGGATGGTAACCAGGGTAAACATCGGGTTACTAAGCGCGGCCCTGCGCTTAGTTACCCGATGTTTACCCTGGTTACCAGCAAAGACATCGCTGAATCGGTGTCACACACGCCGATTCAGCGATGTCTACAGGGAGTCCAGCGACGAAATAAAGTTCTGGACTTTCTTCCCCGACCAGCGATCTCCCAGCAGGGGCCTGATCGCTGCTGCCTGTCACACTGGACGATATCGCTAGCGAGGACGCTGCAACGTCACGGATCGCTAGCGATATCGTCTAGTGTGACAGTACCTTTAGTCTGCTTGTCTTCAGCAATGTGTTTGCAGGCTTTCTTGTGCATCATCTTTAGAAGAGGCTTCCTTCTGGGACGACAGCCATGCAAACCAATTTGATGCAGTGTGCGGTGTATAGTCTCAGCCCTGACTGGCTGACCCCCCACCCTCTCTTGACCTCTGCAGTAATGCTGGCAGCACTCCCGTTTATTTTGAAAAGACAACCTCTGGCTATGACGCTGAACACGTACACTCCACTTCTGTGGTTGACCATGGCGAGGCCAGTTCTAAGTGGAACCTGTCTTGACCACTGTGGTGTAGTTCATTTTCAGGCTGTTGGCAATCTTACAGCCTAGACCAGTGGTGATGAACCTATGGCACATGTGCCAGAGGGGACACACGGATCTCTCCCATTGGGTGCATTCGCAATCTCCTCAGCACTACCACTGCCGCCACTCTCCTCTGCACGCGTTCCATCCCCTGATCACTAGCGCCAAGGCCGCCATCAGTCTCCTTTGCATGTGCATCAGCCCATCGGGCGATGTGCTGAGAAGGGTGAGGGTGGTGGCACTAGTGCTGAGGAGATGGTATGCATGTAGAGGAGAGTGGCAGCGCCGGTAGTTCAGAGGAGATGGTGTGAATGCACACATTTTAATGTGGGGCAATTATACAGTATGGAGCACTATGCAGGGCCATTATACAGTATGGAGAATCATGTAGGGTCATTATACTGTATGGAGAACTATGTGGGGCCATTTATCCTGTATGGAGCACCATCTGGGGCCATTATACTGTATGGAGGACCATGTGGGACCACTATACTGTATGGAGCCCCATGTAGAGCCATTTTACTGTATGGAGCAGCAAGTGGGGCCATTATACTGTATGGATCAGCATGTGGGGCCATTTTACTGTATGGAAAATCATGTGGGGCCATTGTACAGTATGGAGCACTATGTGGGGCCATTATACAGTATGGAGCACTACGTGAGGCCATTATACAGCTCTGGTAAAAATTAAGAGACCACCACATCAAAACCCTGTCATGGGCAGTCCAATCTTCAGACCTGATTCCCATTGAAATCTGTGGAATATAATAAAGAGGATGATGGATAGTCACAAGCCATCAAACAAAGAAGAACTGCTTAAATTTTTGCGCCAGGAGCAGTGTGAAAGACTGGTGGAAAGCATGCCAAGATGCATGAAAGCTGTGATTAAAAATCATGGTTATTCCACAAAATATTGATTTCTGAACTCTTCCTGAGTTAAAATATTATAGTACTGTTGTTTCTAAATGATTATTAACTTGTTTTCTTTGCATTATGTGAGGTCTGAAAGCACTGGTTATTTTTTTAAATTTTGACCATTTCTCCTTTTTGGAAAACAAATGCAAAATTTATTGCTTGGAAATTCGGAGACATGTTGTCAGAAGTTTATAGAATAAAAAAAACAATTTACATTTTACTCAAAAATATTATTATGAAGAGAAAAATCAGACAGACTGAACATTTTGCTGTGATCTCTTAATTTTTGCCACAGCTGTACAGTATGGAGCACTATGTGGGACCATTATACAGTATTGACCAATCTGCGGGGCCATTAGACAGTATGGACCACTCTGCAGGGCCATTATAGAATATTGAGCACTCTGTGGGCATATGGGGCCATTATACTCTCTGGGGCAATATGTGGAGTCATTATACGAAATGGAGCACTATGTGGGGCCATTAAACTGTATGGAGCACTATGTGGAGCGATTATACTGTCTGGAGCAATATGTAGGGTCATTATACGAAATGGAGCACTATGTGGGGCCGTTATACTAAATGGAGCACTATGTGGGGCCTATTATCCTGTATGGAGCACTGTGTTGGGCCTGTTACACTGTATGGAACACTATGTTTGGCCCGCCCACAACATTGTATGGAGGACTTCTTGTGCCCATTACCCTATATGGAGGACTATGTGGGGCCATTATTCTGTATAGAGGACGTTTTGTGCCCATTATACTGTATGAAGGGCTGTGTGGGGATTACAGTAGGAGAATCATACTGTGATGGGATGACCATTCTTTTATGGGGGAATTTGGGGAAGGGGGTTACAGTAGGGTCATTAAACTGTACGTGTGGAGGATACTGTGGAGGAATTGATAGTGGGGCTATCATAATCTGTTTGGGGGCACTTTTGTTTGCATCATACTTCATTATCTGTATTATTCAAGATTTGCTATCCTCTGTTATTACATATTTAAATTAGGCCATTGGGCCATGTGCTTTTCATTGCTCTTATATAAGATATTACATTATTCCATTATATTTTCAAAAGTTAGTGGTTTTATATGATAAGGAAAAACTTCCTCAATTGTAGACAATTTTTTTTTAACAAATATCAAGGTAGACCCCCCCCCTCCGTCTTTGTCCAAGCTTATAATTTTGGACCGCTGTTTCATCATGATAACGGGCTACCATTGCAAAGAAGTTGTAAAAACAAAATAACTTTGCAATTTTACTTTTGATTAAAAATCCTCGCCATTCTCAAGAACAGACCTCCACTGCAGTCAGTGGCTAGTATCTTAGGCTTGGAGTGCAGCACTTACAAGCACTTTGCTATTATAGACTATATCGCGCGTTAATGTAAGAGTTGTTATCCCCAACTAAAACCTCAGTACTCAGGTTAAATTGCTGTATTGGCACTTTGAAATTAATAAGTGGGTCTTGGATTGCAGTTTGGGCACTCTGTCTCTAAAAGGTTTGCCTTCACTTGACTAGGCCATCTTTATCGAGAGTAAGTATTCTTTTTTGAATCCTCAGAGGGTTCTTTGCAGTAAGGTGCCATGTTGAACTTCCATTGACCAGTGGAAGAGAGTGTGAGAGCAATGACATCAAATTTAGCACAACTGCTCCCCAGTCACACCTGAGACCTTGAAACACTAATGAGTCACATGACATCGGGGAGGGAAAATGGCTAATTGGGCACAATTTGTCCATTTTCACTTAGGGGTGTACTCACTTTTGTTGTCAGCGGTTTAGACATTAATGGCTGTGTGTTGAGTTATTTAGAGGGCACACCAAATTGACACTGTTATACAACACTGACTACTTTACACTATATCAAAGTGTCAGATCTTCAGTGTTGTCCCAAGAAAGGATATGATATTTACAAAAACGTGAGGGGTGTACTCGCTTTTGTGGTATACTGGATAACCTAGTCTGTGAGATGTACACATAATGTATTATAAAATGTAGGACTATCCAGATCTAATCCTTTTGCGAGATAACACATACTATAACATTTCACATAGGCAGGCAGTAGCTTTACTTGAATATTATACATTCCATAATTTGTATGATGTCACAGAGAAAGTATGCGACCTAAGCTATTGTTATAGGTGAAATACGAGTGATTTAATACATAAACAGTCTCATTTCAAGTATTACAGTTCTTTCTGTTATTCACCAGCATTAAATACTTGTAACACTTAGAATAGAATTTGTGTGATGAAAGGTAGGGGGCCCATTTCCAGCAGGCATAGTGGAACTGCAGAAATAGTATGTGACTTTTTTCAAAACTATATTTTTCTTATTCTTAGGCCAGAATTTTTTTAATTCTTAGTTTTCCCCATCCGAGAACAGATGCATGCTGCCAGTGGTACAGTCACATCCAATCCAGAGGCGGTAACTTAAAGCAATTATACCCCAGTTCTCAACGTAGGCCTTTTGTTTTCCATCCTCTGACTGAAGAAGTCAGGATTTTCTAAAGTAAATTCATAAGCTCTGGCAAAAATAAGAGACCACTGCAAAATGTTCAGTTTGTCTGCTTTTTCTCTTTATAGGTATATTTTTGAGTACGGTAAAATGTAAATTGTTCATTTATTCAATAAACTTCTGACACAATGTCTCCGAATTTCCAAGCAATAAATTTTGTAATTTTTTTCTTAAAAGGAGAAATGGTCAAAATTAAAACAAAATAGTGCTTTCAGACCTCAAATAATTAAAAGAAAACAGGTTCATAGTAATTTAGAAACAACAATACAAATGTTTTAACTCAGGAAAGTTCAGAAATCAATATTTTGTGGAATACCCATGATTTTTAATCACAGCTTTCATTCGTCTTGGCACGCTTTCCACCAGTCTTTCACACTGTTTTTGGGTGACCTTATGCCACTCCTGGTACAAAAATGTAAGCAGTTCTTCTTTGTTTGATGGCTTGTGACTATCCATCATCCTCTTGATTACATTCCAGAGGTTTTCAATGGGGTTCAGGTCTGGAGATTGGGCTGCCCATGACTGGGTTTTGATGTGGTGGTCTCTTAATTTTTGCCAGAGCTATATAATAAATAAATAAAGGGAACACTTAAACAACACAATGTAACACCAAGTCAATCACACTTCTGTTCAACCTGTCCAGTTATGATGCAACACTGATTGTGAATCAATTTCTCCTGCTGTTGTGAAAATAGAACAGGCCACAGGTAGAAGTTATATGCAATTATCAAGACAACCCCTATGAAGGAATGGTTCTGCAGGTGGTGACCACAGACCATTTCTCTGTTTTCACCCTTTTTGGCTGTTGTTTTGGTCTCTTTGTGTCATTGCTCTCACCCCTAGAGGTAAGAATAGTAGCATGAGGCAGTGTCTACAACCCACATAAGGTGCTCAGGTAGTGCAGCTCATCCAGGATGACACATCAATGTGAGCTGTGGCAGGAAGGGTTGCTGTGTGTGTCAGCACAGTGTCCAGAGCATGGAGAAGATGCCAGGAGACAGGCCAGTACAGCAGGAAACGTGGAGGGGGCCATAGAAGGTCAACAGCCCAGCAGCAGGTCCTCTATCTCCTCCTTTGCACAAGGAGGAACTGGAGGAGCAGTGCCAGAGTACTTCAAAATGACCTCCAGCAGGCCAGTAACATCCATGTGTCTGCTCAAACTGTCAGAACTAAACTCCATGAGGGTAGTAGGAGTGCCCTAAGTGAATGTTGTGCTTACAGCTCAACAATGTGCAGAGCGATTGGCATTTGCCAGAGAACACCAAGATTGGCAGATTCGACATTGACACCTGTGCTCTTCACGGATGAGAGAAGGTTCACTCTGAGCACATGTGACAGACATCAGAGTTTAGAGATACAGCGGAGAACGTTCCGTGTGGAGAGGCATTTCTTTGGAGGGCTGCAGAGCCCTCCATGTGCTAGCCAGGAGTATCCTAACTGCCTTTAGGTACCGGGATGAGATCCTCAGACCCCTTGTGTGACCATATGCTGGTGTACTGGGCTCCTTCTGATGCAAGATAATGCTAGGCCTCATGCGGCTGAAGTGTCAGCAGTACCTGAATGATGAAGGCATTGATGCTATGGACTGGCCTGCCCATTCTCCAGACCTGAATCTAATCGAGAACATCTGGGAAATCTAATATATATACTGTATATATATATGACAGTGTTCTTGTTCATCCATTGATGTCCCATTTCTGCTAATTTAAACCCTAGTCCTGTCCCATTCTAAGGGCTTGTTTCCATTTGCGAGAAACACGTCCGTGTCTCGCATGTGAAAACCAACCTCTGGCGCCGGCACTTGGGAGCGGAGCGTGCAGCTCCATGTGTTGCTATGCAGCCGCACGCTCCGCTCTGGTGTGCTGGCCCCAGAGCTTAGTTTTCACATGCGAGACACGGACGTGTTTCTTGCAAATGGAAACAAGCCTTTAATCTAAAAGTGACACGGTTTGTTCTTTTTCATCTACATAGTATCGGTATTTATTTTGTGCATCTTGTTTCCTTTGGTTCCTAATATTCAGTATCTTAACAAACAGAGGTCTGTTTTTATGGCACTCACCTCCAAATTCCCTGCAAAGACACAGACTATAGTAGATTTATGTTGCCCAAGCATGAAATACCAGCAGTCTATTTTATTACATACAACTATGATGTACTTTGAAATTCTATGGTGTTTCAGACAAAACATGGTGTGTAAAAACAAGCCAAACATAGGGAGAAGAATCGCCTGGGGTCCTACCTATGACTTCCACCCTGATGACTCCGCTTGATTGATAAGTATTTTTCTGATTTTTTTTCTAATCTATTTTTATTTATTTATTTCTGATTTTAGATTTTTTTCTCTGTTCTGTGAATGATTACGGCAGATTTTGCTGTTACAGCATTCAGTAATTTGCTTTACAACAGCTACAAGGATTGCAAGAGCATAGTACAATAATTTGTACAAGTTAATTGACTTCTCAGTAAAAATTTTTGAAGGCATACTCTGACGTGTACAGAGTCAATTTTCTCTAGTCTACAAACTTAGGATGTACAGAAATTGGCTCTGTTCCTCCTAATCCAGCCATACAGACATGTGACTACTGCAGACAATCACTGGCTGCAGCAGTGATGCGCTGTTCACCGATATGGACAGAGTTAGCTTATCCCATTCTTGCTGAAAGAGAAAGCGCGGAGACTGATGGGGAACTTGGGCAGCACCACAATGAAATAGGGAGGGAGATATGTATAAGTTATTATTTATCTTTAGACCATGCAAGGCTGTTGTTTTAATTTTTTGTGGCTTGATTTCAGCAATAGGTCATTTTCCAATAACACATTCCTATAAAATGTTTAGGCAGCTACCTGAAAGCAATGATGTCTGTGATCAGATCACAAGTAGCATATGGCTACTGACTTTGCTCTATATAGCCCCATTGTTAGTATGTCTCCTGTAGAGAAAATGTGCAGTATGCTAATCAGCCGGTATTCATATTTATCATATAGTTCCATACTATTCTAGATCACCGATCAACTGATTTTTGTGTTAATTTGAGCTTTAATTAAAAGATAATTTTATTACAGATTCAAGCAGACAGGAGGAAGCCTCTAAATAATGTAAAACTGACGGATGCATTATTCATGATTTCCCATTACGGCCACCAAAACAAAACTCTAGTCCTGGTACTCATATATTCATGAGTCGTCAACGTCAGTTTATAGATTCTGTAGTTTATACACTTCATATAGGAATAAATATTTGGAAATGTCACTTTTAAATGTAACCACTAGATTACGTAGTGCTTACAATGGCTTTAACGCAATAAGATTACCCTATCACTGCTAATATGTGATTCTAAAATACATATGCACACTTACAACTTGTTTTTTTAAAACAATGATCATAGAATGGATTGTATATTTTGACTTGATACATACGGTTTTATATCTGTGGAACTATATGATGGATGAAAAATAAATACGAATAAAAAACAGAGAGCACGTGAGAGAGAGAGAGAGACTTTTTCCCAGACTTTAAAATCCTTCCGGGCATGCTCACAAGGGAAAAACTGGATCCGTCGCTGGATTCCTGTGTGTGACGGTCAGCGGCAATCCTGCGTCCATAGGCCATGTGACGGATCTGAAAAGACGGAAGTGTGAAAGAGGCCTTCCTAGCAAATAACTGTCACAATATCAATGTTCCTAGCCATGGTTACCTAAGGTCCTGCTATGCCCACACATGAGAACACAGACACAGCGAATCACAGGAACTATACTACATTTCTAATTGGAGGTATTTGCTAATATTATTTTTATTACACCAACTACATATTGGGATAGTATCTTGGAGATGGGAATACCCCTTTAACCCCTTCAAGACGCAGCCCTTTTTCGTTTTTGCATTTTCGTTTTTCACTCCCCTCCTTCCCAGAGCCACAACTTTTTTATTTTTCTGTCAATTTGGCCATGTGAAGGCTTATTTTTTGCGGGATGAGTTGTAATTTTGAACAACACCATTGGTTTTACCATGTCTTGTACTAGAAAACGGGAAAAAAATTTCAAGTGTGGTGAAATTGCAAAAAAAAAGTGCAATCCCACACTTGTTTTTTGTTTGGCTTTTTTTCACTAAATGCTAAAATTGACCTGATATTATGATTCTCCAGGTAACTACGAGTTCATAAACACCAAACATGTCTAGGTTATTTTTTATCTAAGTGGTGAAAAAAAATTCAAAACTTTGCTAAAAAAAAAACAAAACGCCATTTTCCGATACCCGTAACGTCTCCATTTTTCGTGATCTGGCGTCGGGTTAGGGCTTGTTTTTTGTGTGCTGAGTTGACGTTTTTAATAATACCACGTTTGGGCAGATACGTTCTTTTGATCGCCCGTTATTGCATTTTAATGTGATGTCGCTATATATATAAAAACATAATTCTGGCGTTTCAAATTTTTTCTTGCTACGCTGTTTAGCGATCAGGTTAGTGCTTTTTTTTATTGATAGATCGGGCGATTCTGAACGCGGCGATACCAAATATGTGTAGGCTTGATTTTTTTTATTGTTTTATTTAGAATGGTGCAAAAGGGGGGTGAGTTAAACTTTTATATTTTTTTATTTTTGTCATATTTTTAAAAACATGTTTTTTTAACTTGTGCCATGCTTCAATAGCCTCCATGGGAGGCTAGAAGCTGGCACCACTCGATCAGCTCAGCTACATAGCAGCGATCATCAGATCGCTGCTATGTAGCTGAAATGCAGGCTTGCTATGAGCGCCGACCACAGGGTGGCGCTCACAGCAGGCCGGCATCAGTAACCATAGAGGTCTCAAGGACCTCTAAGGTTACTGTCCTGACACATAAGATATTCACTGTATTTCTCAGTTTATTATTCTCAAATTCATGGCATCCATTATCGCAATTAAATCTATTATTGCCGTCTGGAGCAGTTCCTGAACAATATAAAACACAGCACTTTTTCTATAACAATGCCAATGCAGTACAGATTGCTGCTTATGTTCCCCTCCCCTCCTCATACTGAGCGTTTTCCTGTACAGGTGCCCAGTCGTGAATGTGATTGATCTCATCAATCATAGCAGCTAAAGCCCAACCCCTATAACTGAATACACCGATCAGATGCTGCACTCATTGTTTGCCCTGGGGATGTAGGAGATTACCAAATTTTGATAAATCTGATTTTCTGGAATCATGTAAATATGTGTCAATTTCATCACAGCAACTCATAATGTGTGTATGACCCCTACGTACGCATTCCCAACAAAATCTGGTAATGTTCCTGATGAGATGGGAGATCGCGTCCTTGAGGGATGTCTTCTAGGCCTGGATCAGGACATCACTGATTTTCTGGACAGTCTGTGGTGCCACTCTGTGGCATATGTAACCATAGATAATGTTACATAGGTTCTCTAAGATTCAGTTCTGGGGAGCGTGAGGGCCAGTCAGTGGCATCAGTGCTTTCTTCATCCAGGAACTGCTCACACTATGGCCACATTTGGCCCCACATTGTCGTCTACCAAGGAAGCTTTTATCAGATACCTAATAGCAATTTAGGTACCTTTGGCTATCACAGCAATGTTTGTGTGACCTTTTGAAAATAGGCCTTATCAGATCATCGCTGACATGCTGTATGACGTTGAAGGCAGCAAAATATTCACAATGGCGTCTCCAGACTCTTTCAAGTCTTTCACATGTGCGCAATGTGAACATACACTGCTCTCATTTGTGAAGAGAATTTGGGTGTCACGGGGTTACCGCAAGTGAGCGGAACCAGGAGACCACAGCATCTGGTTGCTCCTACTCCACCGCTGAGAAAAAGCTCTCCTCCAGTGTATTAACATGTTTATTTCTTCCAGCAGAACAGGGGTTAATCGACTATGTTGGAAATCCCTGTGTTCAGCTGTGTTCAGTTAGCCACTCCTTTTCCTTATAAAATCGGAACTCTTACCAAGTGTTTGTCAGAGTTAGCTCTTGCTGCATGACAAAAGGAAGGGGAGAAGTTGGTATGAAAAGGAGTGCCAAAAGAGTTATAAGCGACTGTTGTTTGGTTTGTATGCTTGATATTCCCTTATCCTTCCCTGTTTTTCTTTTTTCCCCTTCCTACACACCCTGGTGGATTCCTCTGTTTAATGTGAGTGAATATTTTGTATGTGTGGAGTTTTCAGTTTCCCCTTGTCTTTGTTGCCCTGTTTGTCGGGTTGATGTACTGTGGTACACAATAGTGCTCCCTCTTCCCTGGGTGGGGGAAGGGGACAGACAAATGGCTAACTTAGGAGATAGGGCAAGAGTGGAGGCCACGGTTTCTTCGCCATCTGAAGTTTTCTGGGGAACAGGGTGAGCTAGGGCACCCCTAGTGTTAAGGCCAAGAAAGGAGCCCCTGGTCCCAGGTCACTCGACAGATGTGTCGTGACAGTGGGCCTGCCAACTCTGGTCGTCTCTGGATAATGTCAATCGAATCGCAGAATGCTGGGCCATGAGGACTGATCTCACTTCAGGAAGCTGTACCCTCACGCCACCCTCATGGAATCTGTTTCTGTCTGAAACACCCCAATTATTTCTAGATATTCCCTAGGCATGGAACCTAACAAAGAAGTAATACAATGGAGTGTGCTTTTAGTTAGATGAGTTTTATTAGGTCTTCAATAGACAAACTCATATTTGTGCAAGATATAAAGAAATGCCTCATTTTGTACAGATGGTAGTAAAAGCGTCTTCTGAGTTTGTGATTTGTGAGTTTTACTATGAAATTGAAGAATGATTTAATTATTGGTACTGTGGTTGAGAATCCAAGTTGTGGATTTCTCTGAGAAGTTTAGAAAGATTTCTGCAACTTTCCTGAACTTTGACAGTCTTCAGCCTTTATGATGGAATATACCATTAAATACAATTTTAGTCTAATTTTTTTAGCTGAACAATACAAATAATAACTATGCAGAATTCCAGATGTGTCTTGAAATAAAACATTTAGCCAATAATATTGTAATAGCTCTGTTTAGGATTAAGCCTTTATTGAACAGTAACGCCTAGATCCTATGGGATTAGCAAACTGTATTATTATTATTCAGTCTTTGTTACTTTTGTTACTTGGAGTTTAACTATATTTTTTGCATCTGTAGTTATAAAGTAAAAATGATAGACATTTTCTTTAAAATAATAATCAGTTTCTGGAGTCAATGTAAAATTGAAAATGGAAAGTTTTGGTCCTTTTCTTAAATCGGACCTGTCAGCAAGATTTTGCAAAGTAAACTGCAGGCATTGTCATGTTGCTGCGGTTATACTGACTTAAATGACACCAGGGGTGATGACATCTGTCTTGTGGTTCTTGTGTAATCAGTGAAAGAAGTTTTCAGTTAACCCCTTTCCGACATCGGCGTAATAGTATGGCGATGTCGGACTGCCCCTGTTTGGTTGTGCTCCGGCGCTGAGACCACACCTTTCCGGGCACATGACAGCTGATATATACAGCTGACATGTGCCCGCAACAGCCTCGGGTGGAATCGTGACCCACCCGCGACTGTTAAACCTTTTAAATGCCACTGTCAGTCTCTGACATCAGCATTTAACTCATGCTTCTGGAAATCCCACCCATCGGTGACCCGTCACTTGATCGCGGGTCACCGATGGGTTGGCATGACAACCAGAGATCTCCAGCAGCATAGATTGCTATGAGCGCCATCGGTTGTACAAATAATAATGAAGTTATGGCTCTGGGAAGAAGGGGAGCAAAAAACAAAACTGCAAAAACAAAAATACCCCTGGTCGTTAAGGGGTTAATGATATATCTGTGCTCCGGGGTGGGACTGTAGGCAGAGTCTTATCTTCCTGTTCTAAGCCAGAGAAACCAAGGAAAGACCTGCAGAGCCGAACAGGTTGTGGCAGCTTCTAGTCTCCTATGGAGACTATTGAAGCATGCCAAAAGTTAAAGAAAAATGTTTTTAAAAATATAAAAAAAATATAAAATTTCAAGTCACCCCCCCCTTTCACCCCATCTAAAATATAAAGCTGAATGTGTGTGTGTGTGTGCGTGTGTATATGTATGTGTGTATGTCCGGGATTGGCATCTGCACCGTCGCAGCTACAGCCACAAAATTTTGCACAGTCACACGTCTGAACCCCGAGCGCATCATAGGCTATGTTGTGAGGCGAAATTTTAACCCTGCGCGTTCCAATTCACCAAACAATTTTGCCCCTATCTACATAATAAGGGAAAAAAGTGAAAGGAAAAGTGTTGGAGGCAAATTGACAGCTGCCAGATGTGAACAAGGGGGACTTGAATGAGAGCGATGGCACCAAAGGGTATATACCGTACAGTTGCTAAGGTGGGGCCCCGACATGGGATACTCACCACACACGGGGATATGAACACACACACAAAATGCGCCACACACTACCACGTGCTTGAACACATATTCCACCCTCAGCACACATTTCACCACACATACACCAACCTCGCCACATAAAAGTCGAAACACAGAAGTCACCGCTCAAAACTCGCCACGCGCAAAATTCGCCACATGCAAAACTCGCCACATGCTAAACTAGGCTCACGCAAAACTAGCCACACGTGCAAAACTCACCTCATGGTAAACTCGCCGCACACAAAACTTGCACACGCGAAAAAATTGCCACATGCACAAAAGTTGCAACACATGCAAAAGTTGCCTCACACAAAACTTGCACATACTCAAAACGCACCACACATAAAACTCGCCACGCGCAAAAGTCGCCATGCGCAAAGCTTGCTGCACACAACTTGCTACACTAACCTGTCACATGCAACTTGACACACAAAAAGTTGCTACACGCATGTCGCCACACAAAACTCATCTCACAAAAGTCGCTACATGCATGTCGCCACACACAACTCAACACACACAACTTGACACATGAAACTCGCCCTAAAACACACACAAGTCTGGTATTATTCTTCAAAAACAAAAATCTGATTAATAAGCAGACAAACTACAAGAGCAACAAATCTACCATATAGGAAATACGGCAGCTGTCAGTCACATGACCTGTCTATTATGTGTATGCGTGAGCTAATATGTACTGCCAGGGGGGAGGGCTTCCTGTTGGCTGGGGATTTATCAGGCTGCCAATTTAGCTTACAAATGCTGAGGTAAAAATACTGACCAAATAACGTGTGAACGCGGTCTAATACAGGTGGAGATGACATACAGATATATACTATATATAGGAAGAGATGACACACAGATATATACTTTATACAGGAGGAGATGAAACACAGGTATATACTATATACAGGAGGAGATGACTTATAGGTATATAGCTATTGAACCCGTTCTACGCCCGGGTGGCGAGCATTTATATTGGTATATGGACTCTATCCTGGTATGTGCTGCTCCATCCTGCATCCCCATCCTGTCATGTGCTGCTCCATCCTGCATCCCCATCCTGTCATGTACTGCACCCATCCTGCGCCCCCATCCTGTCATGTGCTGCTCCATCCTGTGCCCCCATCCTGCCATGTGCTGCCCCCATCCTGTGCCCCCATTCTGACATGTGCTGCTCCCATCCTGCGCCCCCATTCTGACATGTGCTGCACCCATCCTGCGCCTCCATTCTGACATGTGCTGCACCCATCCTGCGCCTCCATTCTGTAATTTGCTGCTCCCATCCTGCACCCCCATTCTGTCATGTGCTGCTGCCATCCTGCACCCCCGTTCTGTCATGTGCTGCCCTATTCTGTCATGTGCTGCTCCCATCCTGCGCCACCATTCTGTCATGTGCTGCTCCCATCCTGCGCCACCATTCTGTAATTTGCTGCCCCCATCCATATGCCCCATACGCTGCTCCATTATGGTTGATGGCCGCCATAAGATGCTCCATAGTATATGCCCCGTATGCTGCCCCATTATGGTTGATGGCCCCCATAAGATGCTCCATAGTATATGCCTCATATGCTGCTCCATTATGGATGATGGCCCCCATAAGATGCTCCATAGTATATGCCCCGTATGCTGCTGCATTATGGTTGATGGCCACCATAAGATGCTCCCTAGTATATGCCTCATATGCTGCTCCTTTATGGTTGATGGCCCCCATAAGATGCTCCATAGTATATGCCCCGTATGCTGCTGCACTATGGTTGATGGCCCCCATAAGATGCTCCATAGTATATGCCCCGTACACTGCTCCATAAAGGTTTATGGCCCCCATAAGATGCTCCATAGTATATGCCCTGTACACTGCTCCATAAATGTTGATGGCCCCCATAAGATGCTCCATAGTATATGCCCCGTATACTGCTGTGATATATAAAAAAAAAGTAACATACTCACCTATCGTCGCTGGGCGCCGAGTGCTGGGGGGCCTGAGCAGGCGGGGACACCGGCGCGCTGTGGGGCTCAGGTGCCGGAGTCACCGCTAGCTCAGGCCCCCGACACTTGCTATAGTCACCTGGCCCTGATCCAGCGCTGCGTGCCACTCCATGTTCCGGGTCCTCTGGCTGTGACTGTTCAGTCAGAGGGCGGCGCGCATTAAGCACGTCATCGCGCCCTCTGAACTGTGAACGTCACAGGCAGAGGACCCGAAAGATGGAGCGACATGCAGCGCTGGAACGGGACAGGTGAATATAGCTTATACTCACCCTCCTGCCACATCCCTGCTTTTCTGTTGGAGATCGCGGTGTGCGTTCAGTGCTTACGCATACCGCGATCTCCTGGGCTGCGTCACTCTGTGGGGTCCAGACTGCGCCAGCTCTTGCGCTTGTGCAGTCTATAAAGGCTTCGGACAGAGTGACGCTCCCAGCCTTATATTATAGATACAGGAGGAGATGACATACAGGTATATACTATATATTGCCGGAGATGACATACAGGTATATACTATATATAGGAGGAGATGACACACGTATATACTATATACAGAAGGAGATGACATACAGGTATATCTATATATATAATTGTCTAAGGGTTTTTCCGTCTGTCTGTCTGTCTGTCTTTCTGTCTGTCTGTCTTTCTGTCTGTCTATCTGTCTGTCCTGGAAATCCCGGCTCTCTGATTGGTCGAGGCCGCCAGACTTCGACCAATCAGAGACCGGCACAGCATCGACGCAGAAATCCCGCGTCTCCAATCAGCAACGGGCACAGCGACGATGATGTCATAAAGGACATAGACATCCTGCGTCTCTGATTGGTCGAGGCCGCCAGGCCTCGACCAATCAGCAACGGGCACAGCGACGATGATGTCATAATGGTTGCCATGGCGACGATGATGTCATAAAGGTTGCCTCGACTAATCAGCGACGGGCACAGTCTGCCGCGAATTTTGGAATCATCATTGTCTATATACTAGATTGTGGCCCGATTCTAACGCATCGGGTATTCTAGAATATGCATGTCCCCGTAGTATATGGACAATGATGATTCCAGAATTCGTGGCACACTGTGCCCGTCGCTGATTGGTCGAGGCAACCTTTATGACATCATCGTCGCCATGGCAACCATTATGACATCTACGTCGATACTGTGCCCGTCGCTGAATCAGAAACGTGAGATGTCTACGTCCTTTATGACATCATCGTCGCTGTGCCCGATGCTGATTGGTCGAGGCCTGGCGGCCTCGACCAATCAGACGCGGGATTTCTACGTCCTTTATGACATCATCGTCGCTGTGCCCATTGCTGATTGGTCGAGGCCTGGCGGCCTCGACCAATCGGAGACGCAGGATTTCTACGTCAATGCTGTGCCAGTCTCTGATTGGTCGAGGCCTGGCGGCCTCGACCAATCAGAGAGCCGGGATTTCCAGGACAGATAGACAGACAGACAGAAAGACAGACAGACAGAAAGACAGACAGACAGACGGAAAAACCCTTAGACAATTATATATATAGATTACAGGGACATGCATATTCTAGAATACCCGATGCGTTAGAATCGGGCCACAATCTAGTACTATATAAAAGTGGAAATGACACATAGGTATATAGAGGAGGAGATGACATACAGCAGGTATATACTATATACAGGGGAGATGACATACAGGTATATACTATATACAGGAGATGACATACAGGTATATACTTTATATAGGAGGAGATGACATACAGGTATATACTATATACAGAAGAGATGACACACAGGTATATACTATATACAGGAGGAGATGACTTACAGGTACATACTATATACAGGAGATGACACACAGGTATGTACTATACACAGGGGAGATGACATACAGGTATCTATATATATAATTGTCTAAGGGTTTTTCCGTCTGTCTGTCTGTCTGTCCTGGAAATCCCGGCTCTCTGATTGGTCGAGGCCGCCAGGCCTCGACCAATCAGAGACCGGCACAGCATCGACGTAGAAATCCCGCGTCTCTGATTGGTCGAGGCCGCCAGGCCTCGACCAATCAGCAACGGGCACAGCGATGATGATGTCATAAAGGACGTAGACATCTCACGTTTCTGATTCAGCGACGGGCACAGTATCGATGTAGATGTCATAATAGTTGCCATGGCGACGATGATGTCATAAAGGTTGCCTCGACCAATCAGCGACGGGCACAGTCTGCCGCGAATTCTGGAATCATCATTGTCCATATACTACGGGGACATGCATATTCTAGAATACCCGATGCATTAGAATCGGGCCACAATCTAGTATACTATATACAGGAGGAGATGACATACAGGTATATACTATATACAGGAGGCGGTGACACATAGGTATATACAATATACAGGAGGAGATGACATACAGCAGGTATATACTATTTACAGGGGAGACGACATACCGGTATATACTATATACAGGGGAGATGACATACAGGTATATACTATATACAGGAGATGACATACAGGTGTATAGTGTATATATAAGGGAGATGACAAACATGTACAGTTAGGGCCAGAAATATTTGGACAGTGACACAAGTTTTGTTATTTTAGCTGTTTACAAAAACATGTTCAGAAATACAATTATATATATAATATGGGCTGAAAGTGCACACTCCCAGCTGCAATATGATAGTTTCCACATCCAAATCGGAGAAAGGGTTTAGGAATCATAGCTCTGTAATGCATAGCGTCCTCTTTTTCAAGGGACCAAAAGTAATTGGACAATGGACTCTAAGGGCTGCAATTAACTCTGAAGGCGTCTCCCTCGTTAACCTGTAATCAATGAAGTAGTTAAAAGGTCAGGGGTGGATTTCAGGTGTGTGGTTTTGCATTTGGAAGCTGTTGCTGTGAGCAGACAATATGCGGTCAAAGGAACTCTCAATTGAGGTGAAGCAGAACATCCTGAGGCTGAAAAAAAAGAAAAAATCCATCAGAGAGATAGCAGACATGCTTGGAGTAGCAAAATCAACAGTTGGGTACATTCTGAGAAAAAAGGAATTGACTGGTGAGCTTGGGAACTCAAAAAGGCCTGGGCGTCCACGGATGACAACAGTGGTGGATGATCGCCGCATACTTAATTTGGTGAAGAAGAACCCGTTCACAACATCAACTGAAGTCCAGAACACTCTCAGTGAAGTAGGTGTATCTGTCTCTAAGTCAACAGTAAAGAGAAGACTCCATGACAGTAAATACAAAGGGTTCACATCTAGATGCAAACCATTCATCAATACCAAAAATAGACAGGCCAGAGTTAAATTTGCAGAAAAACACCTCAAGAAGCCAGCTCAGTTCTGGAAAAGTATTCTATGGACAGATGAGACAAAGATCAACCTGTACCAGAATGATGGGAAGAAAAAAGTTTGGAGAAGAAAGGGAACGGCACATGATCCAAGGCACACCACATCCTCTGTAAAACATGGTGGAGGCAACGTGATGGCATGGGCATGCATGGCTTTCAATGGCACTGGGTCACTTGTGTTTATTGATGACATAAGAGCAGACAAGAGTAGCCGGATGAATTGTGAAGTGTACCGGGATATACTTTCAGCCCAGATTCAGCCAAATGCTGCAAAGTTGATTGGACGGCGCTTCATAGTACAGATGGACAATGACCCCAAGCATACAGCCAAAGCTACCCAGGAGTTCATGAGTGCCAAAAAGTGGAACATTCTGCAATGGCCAAGTCAATCTCCAGATCTAAACCCAATTGAGCATGCATTTCACTTGCTCAAATCCAGACTTAAGACGGAAAGACCCACAAACAAGCAAGACCTGAAGGCTGCGGCTGTAAAGGCCTGGCAAAGCATTAAGAAGGAGGAAACCCAGCGTTTGGTGATGTCCATGGGTTCCAGACTTAAGGCAGTGATTGCCTCCAAAGGATTTGCAACAAAATATTGAAAATAAAAATATTTTGTTTGGGTTATGTTTATTTGTCCAATTACTTTTGACCTCCTAAAATGTGGAGTGTTTGTAAAGAAATGTGTACAATTCCTACATTTTCTATCAGATATTTTTGTTCAACCCTTCAAATTAAACGTTACAATCTGCACTTGAATTCTGTTGTAGAGGTTTCATTTCAAATCCAATGTGGTGGCATGCAGAGCCCAACTCGCGAAAATTGTGTCACTGTCCAAATATTTCTGGACCTAACTGTATATACTGAGGGGAAAATGAGAGGTGTGAGGTGAAAATGAGGGGTGTGAGGTGAAAATGAAAAGGTGTGAGTGCAAAATGAGAGGAGTGAGGGAAAATTGTGGAGTGATCGGAAAATTACAGATTTGAGGTCCAAATGACAAGTGTTAGGGGGGAATGAGAGGAGTGAGGGGGGAATGAGAGCAGTGCGGGAAAATATGAGAGATGTGAGGGGGAAAATGAAAGATTTGAGGGGGAAAATGAGAGGCGTGATGGGAAAATAAGAGAAGTGAGGTGCTATAACTAACCACAGATATTTACTATGCCCAGGCAACGACGGGCTGTTCAGCTAGTTTAAGATAAAACAATAAAAAAATCAAACAGACACATATTTGGTATCACCGCATTGAGAATCGCCCGATCTATCATAAAAAAAGGATTAACCTGATCACTAAACGGCATAGTGAGAAAAAAAAGTCAAAACGCCAGAATTACGCTAAAATTAAAATGCAACAACGGGCGATCAAAAGATCGTATCTGCACAAAAATGTTATCATTAAAACGTGAGCTCAGCGCGCAAAAAATAAGCCCTCACACAACCCAAGATCACAAAAATGGAGTTGGTACAGGTATCGGAAAATGGCACAATTTTTCTTGTTTTTTAACAAAGTTTGGAATTTTAGATACAAAAGAACCTTGACATGTCTGTTGTCTGTGAATCATAATGGCAGGTCAGTTTTAGCATTTAGTGAACCTAGTAAAAAAGCCAGACAAAAAACAAGCATGAGATTGCACTTTTTTTGCAATTTCATTGCACTTGGAATTTTTTCCCCGTTTTCTAGTACAGGACATGATAAAACAATGGTGTTGATTAGTGATGAGCGAATATACTCGTTGCTCGGGTTTTCCCGAGCACGCTCGGGTGATCTCCGAGTATTTGTAAGTGCTCGGAGATTTAGTTTTTGTTAATTCAGCTGCTTGGTTTACAGCTACTAGCCAGCCTAAGTACATGTGGGGGTTGCCTAGTTGCTAGGGAATCCCCACATGTAATCAAGCTGTCTAGTAGTTGCAAATCATCTAGCTGTGGCAAGGAAAACTAAATCTCCGAGCACTAACAAATACTCGGAGACCACACGAGCGTGCTCGGGAAAACCCGAGCAACGAGTATACTCGCTCATCACTAGTGTCGATCAAAAGTGCAACTCGTCCCGCAAAAAACAAGCCCTCACATGGCGATATTGATGAAAAATATAAAAAGTTATGGCTCTGGGAGGAAGGGCTAGTTGGTCAAGCTGCAATGATGTCTCCCATACACCAAACACAGGAAAAGAGGGATTACTGGATTATATGTATAAGTATATAAGGGGACAACACAAATATCTCGCTGAGGATCTGTTTATACCAAGGAAGGTGACGGGCACAAGGGGGCATTCTTTGCGTCTGGAGGAGAGAAGGTTTTTCCACCAACATAGAAGAGGATTCTTTACTGTTAGGGCAGTGAGAATCTGGAATTGCTTGCCTGAGGAGGTGGTGATGGCGAACTCAGTCGAGGGGTTCAAGAGAGGCCTGGATGTCTTCCTGGAGCAGAACAATATTGTATCATACAATTATTAGGTTCTGTAAAAGGACGTAGATCTGGATATTTATTATGATGGAATATAGGCTGAACTGGATGGACAAATGTCTTTTTTCGGCCTTACTAACTATGTTACTAAGTTACTATGTTACTGTTCTTCTTATCTTTGGTAGCACACAAACAGATGCAGCAACAGCATGGAGGAAATTATACAGTAAATACCAAGCAGTGTAGCTGTGAATACAGCACTGTGATAAGCTAAGCAGAATCTGCACAGCTGTTTCCCAGCTTCTCCATCATAGTGTCTCATATTTAGAGAAGGAAGCAGAATTGTCTGATAAGATATATTAAAGGGACACTGTCACCTGAATTTGGAGGGAACAATCTTCAGCCATGGAGGCGGGGTTTTGGGGTGTTTAATTCACCCTTCCCTTACCTGCTGGCTGCATGCTGGCTGCAATATTGGATTGAAGTTCATTCTCTATCCTCCGTAGTACATGCCTGCATAAGGCAATCTTGCACAGCGCAGGCGTGTACTATGGAGGACAGAGAATGAACTTCAATCCAATATTGCAGCCAGCATGCAGCCAGCGGTTAAGGAAAGGGTGAATCAAAAACCCCAAAACCCCGCCTCTATGGCTGAAGATTGTTCCCTCCAAATTCAGGTGACAGTGTCCCTTTAAGTTTCTGATATATTCTTGTACTTTTGAATAATACAAAGTCTCTTGAAAGTGCAGTTCTTATTTAGGAATCCCATCCAACTTTTAAAAACTCTTTGGCTACACCTGCAAATGTTATAAAATAACAAAATAAACAATATTCACCGCTTCTTCACCTGGATATTCAGCGCGGATACTTCAGCAGTTTTCTAGGTTTTTGCTTACAAGCGGTTTGCATTTGATGCTTATAGCCAGTCCACTGATTAGCTGCAGCAGTCACATGCTAACCGCTTGTAAACAAAGAGAGGACTGATAGATCATCACTACAAGTAGAAGACCATATGAGTATAATATGTATTTTGTTATTGTAGCTGTTCAAAAAAGGTAAATGAATGAATTGATTTTTCTAAAATAAATCCTGGTGGAGTCGGAACAATTTGTAATTGTAGGATGTACCTGTGCTGTACATTAGTGGTTCTGGATGTACTTTTAGCCACAGAGTAAAAAATTGGATGGTTTCTTCTCTCCTCATTATTGTGAAATGAGAACTAAGCTCCAGGTTTTTGGACAGTTGCATTGAAGGTTTTCTGTTCTTCTATTTTGGATTTTGAGAGAGAACAACAGCCCTTCTACACTCTATATGATATATTATTTTATTTAGGATATATTTTATCTGTTTGTCAATCTTCTATCCATCCACTTTATAACAACCCGGTTTTCTTTCTTTCATAATCAGGTGAGGTAATGGAAATCGTGGAATTCACTTAGCATGTAACATTATCCAAGCAATGCAATACCAAACATTGTTCATAATAAGACAAAGTATGCGGAGTACAATAGTGTTTTTGTTTCCTATCAGATTCTTTTGACAATGGGCTATGGTAATATATGCCTACTTTTACTTAGTGTTTGCTAAACAGTCAAGCAATGCATCTAAATATGGCGCTTGCACAAACAAGTAGTGTGCACATACAAGTCATGTTTGTTCTGCACACATTTTAGTCTTCTACCTTGGCGTCTGATACTATTTGTGAGTTTGATACAGAAACTACTTCTTTGTCTGTGAAGGGTCTTGATGGCAGACTGAATATATTTTTAGTAGTGTGTTTAGATAAATTGTGATGATGTTGATCTAGAAGTTTAAAGGGAATCTGTCACCCCAAAAATGGCCTATAAACTAAGGCCACCGGCATCACGGGCTTATCTACATCACTAGATGGTGGCCCGATTCTAATGCATCGGGTATTCTAGAATATGTATGTAGTACAGTTAGGTTCATATATATTTGGACAGAGACAACATTTTTCTAATTTTGGTTATAGACATTACCACAATGAATTTTAAACAAAACAATTCAGATGCAGTTGAAGTTCAGACTTTCAGCTTTCATTTGAGGGGGTATCCACATTAAGATTGGATGAAGGGTTTAGGAGTTTCAGCTCCTTAACATGTGCCACCCTGTTTTTAAAGGGACCAAAAGTAATTGGACAATTGACTCCAAGGCTATTTCATTTACAGGTGTGGGCAATCCCTTCGTTATGTCATTCTCAATTAAGCAGATAAAAGGCCTGGAGTTGATTTGAGGTGTGGTGCTTGCATTTGGAAGGTTTTGCTGTGAAGTAAACAGGCGGTCAAAGGAGCTCTCCATGCAGGTGAAACAAGCCATCCTTAAGCTGCGAAAACAGAAAAAACCCATCCAAGAAATTTATACAATATTAGGAGTGGCAAAATCTGAGAAAGAAAGAAAGCACTGGTGAACTCATCAATGCAAAAAGACTTGGGCGCCCACGGAAGACAACAGTGGTGGATGATCGCAGAATAATCTCCATGGTGAAGAGAATCCCCTTCACAACAGCCAACCAAGTGAACAACACTCTCCAGGAGGTCGGCGTATCAATAGCCAAATCTACCATAAAGAGAAGACTGCATGAAAGTAAATACAGAGGGTTCACTGCACAGTGCAAGCCACTCATAAGCATCAAGAATAAAAAGGCTAGACTTGACTTTGCTAAAAAAAATATAAAAAAGCCAGCACAGTTCTGGAAGAACATTCTTTGGACAGATGAAACCAAGATCAGCCTCTACCAGAATGATGGAAAGAGAAAAGTATGGCGAAGGTGTGGTACAGCTCATGATCCAAAGCATACCACATCATCTGTAAAACACGGCAGAGGCAGTGTGATGGCTTGGGCATGCATGGCTGCCAGTGTGATGTGTCACAGGACAGAAGCAGCCGAATGAATTCTGAGGTATTCAGAGACATACTGTGTGCTCAGATCCAACCAAATGCAGCCAAACTGATTGGTCGTCGTTTCATACTACAGATGGACAATGACCCAAAACATAAAGCCAAAGCAACCCAGGAGTTTATTAAAGCAAAGAAGTGTAATATTCTTGCATGGCCAAGTCAGTCACCTGATCTCAACCCAATTGAGCATGCATTTCACTTGTTAAAGACTAAACGTCAGACAGAAAGGCCCACAAACAAACACCAACTGAAAACCACCCCAGTGAAGGCCTGGCAGAGCATCAAAAAGGAGGAAACACAGCGTCTGGTGATGTCCATGAGTTCAAGACTTCAGGCAGCCATTGCCAACAAAAGGTTTTCAACAGAGTACTAAAAATGAACATTTTATTTAAAATTATTGAATCTGTCCAATTAGTTTTGGTCCCTTTAAAAACAGGGTGGCACATGTTAAGGAGCTGAAACTCCTAAACCCTTCATCCAATTTCAATGTGGATACCCTCAAATGAAAGCTGAAAGTCTGGACTTCAACTGCATCTGAATTGTTTTGTTTAAAATTCATTGTGGTAATGTCTATAACCAAAATTAGAAAAATGTCTCTGTCCAAATATATATGGACCTAACTGTATATAGCACAGTCCATGTAGTATATAACACAGCCCACGCAGTATATAACACAGCCCACACAGTATATAACAGCCCACGTATTACATTACACAGCCCATGTTGTATATTGCACAGCCACAGTATATAACACAGCCTATGTAGTATATAACACAGCCCACGCAGTATATAACACAGCCCACGCAGTATATAACACAGCTCACATAGTATATAGCACAGCGACATAGTCTATAACACAGCCCACGTAGTATATAGCGCAGTGACGTAGTATATATCACAGCCCACGCAGTATATAACACAGCCCACGCAGTAAATAACACAGCCCATGTAGTATATTGCACATCCACGCAGTATATAACACAGCCCATGTAGTATATAGCACAGCGACGTAGTATATAACACAGCCCACGCAGTATATAACATAGCACACGTTGTATATAACAAAGCTCATGCAGTATATAGTAATGTGGGCACCATATCGCTGTTAAAAAAAACAATTAACATAAAAAATAGTTCTATACTCTATACTTCTTTCTGTCATGGATATTTATTGGTCGCGGACTCTGTCTGTCAAGGAAATCCAAGTCGCTGATTGGTCGTGGCAAAACAGCCACGACCAATCAGCGACGGGCACAGTCTGGAAGAAAATGGCCGCTCCTTACTCCCCGCAGTCACTGCCCGGCACCGGCATACTCCCCTCCAGCCACCGCTAACACAGGGTTAATGCCGGCGGTAACGGAACGCGTTATGCCACGGGTAACGCACTCCGTTACAACTTACCGCCGCTATTAATCCTGTGTGTCCCCAACTTTTTACTATTGATGCTGCCTATGCGGCATCAATAGTAAAAAATGTAATGTTAAAAATAATAAAAAAACAAAAAACCTGCTATACTCACCCTCCGTTCTCCGCAGAGCCGGCGATGCATTGCGAAATTACCCAGAAGACTTAGCGGCCTCGCGAGACTGCTAAGTTATCTGGGTAATTTCACAATGCATCCTGGGAACGGAAGATGGCGGCAGCCGTGCGCTCATCGCCTGTGCCAGATCCGAAGGTGAGTATGTTAGAACTACAAGGAGCCCTCGGATCCGAAGGTGAGTATGTTTATTTTTTATTTTTTAACCTGTGACATACGTGGCTGGGCAATATACTAAACTCTTGGAGCGCCTGATATACTCCCGCCTTACCCGTTACCTCTCCACTCACTCCCTCCTAGACCCTTCACAGTCCGGTTTCCGCCCCCTACATTCGACAGAAACTGCACTCATCAAAGTGACCAATGACCTTCTGACAGCAAAACGTAATGGTGACCACTCTCTGCTCATTCTTCTCGATCTTTCTGCAGCTTTTGACACTGTTGACCACCCTCTCCTTCTCTCTAGGCTCCAGTCACTAGGCATTAAGGACACTGCTCTCTCCTGGTTCTCCTCCTACCTTTCTGACCGCTCCTTCAGTGTTCTGTTCTCTGGCTCCACTTCATCTCCTCTTCCTCTCACTGTTGGGGTACCTCAGGGCTCAGTCCTTGGCCCCCTTCTGTTCTCTCTCTACACGGCCCCAATTGGACAGACAATCAGCAGATTTGGCTTTCAGTACCATCTTTATGCCGACGACACACAACTATATACGTCATCCCCTGTCCTTACCCCCGCTGTACTACAGAACGCCACTGACTGTCTGTCTGCAGTCTCCAACATCATGTCCGCTCTCTATCTGAAACTCAACCTCTCCAAAACTGAACTTCTTCTGCTCCCACCATCTACTAACCTCCCTAAATCTGACATTTCCCTCTCCGTGGGTGGCACCATAATAACACCCCGGCAGCAGGCGCGCTGTCTGGGTGTTATGTTTGACTCCGATCTCTCCTTCACCTCCCATATACAATCTCTTGCCCGCTCGTGCCGCTTACACCTAAAGAACATCTCCAGAATCCGCCCTTTTCTCACCATGGAGACAGCTAAAACCCTCACTGTCGCCCTGATCCACTTCCGCCTGGACTACTGTAATGCTCTATTAATTGGCCTCCCCCTCACTCGACTTTCCCCTCTCCAGTCCATCCTTAATGCAGCAGCCAGGGTCGTCCATCTGGCTAATCGTTACTCGGACGCGTCCGCTCTTCGCCAGTCGTTACACTGGCTACCCATTCATTACAGGATACAATTCAAAGTACTTGTTCTCACCCACAAAGCTCTCCACAGTGCGGCACCCCCTTACATCTCCTCCCTCATTTCTGTATCAGCCTAACAGACCACTGCGCTCTGCAAATGACTTTCGATTAACCTCTTCACTAATCCGTACCTCCCACTCCCGACTCCAAGACTTCTCCCGTGCTGCGCCAATCCTCTGGAATGCTCTACCCCAAGATATTAGGACCATCCATAATTTGCATAGTTTTAGGCGCTCGCTCAAAACACATTTGTTCAGAGCGGCCTATCACGTTCACTAATCAAAGTTATGTTATGTTTGTGTGTGTGTAGCCCATTCACTATCCCCATCTATTCCCCAACCCCTGAAGATGGCTGGACCATGATTGTAAATACATCATTGTAAATACACACCTGTACTTTGCATCTCCCCCACCTCATTGTAGATTGTAAGCTCTCACGAGCAGGGTCGTCTTATTTTGCTTTAATTATTGTATTGTTAACGTTGTTACTTATGACTTTTGTGTTTGAAACTGTTAAACTGTAAAGCGCTGCGGAATATGTTGGCGCTATATAAATAAAGATTATTATTATTATTACTACGTAGCTGGGCAATATACTACGTGACTGAGCAATATACTATGTAGCTGGGCAATATACTACGTCGCTGTGCAATATACTACGTCACTGGGCAATATACTACGTCGCTGTGCAATATACTACGTGGCTGGGCAATATACTACGTGTCTGGGCAATATACTACGTGGCTCTGTGCTGTATACTACGTCACTGGGCAATATACTACGTCACTCGGCAATATACTACGTGGCTGGGCAATATACTACGTGACTGGGCAATATACTACGTGGCTCTGTGCTGTATACTACATCACTCGGCAATATACTACGTCACTGGGCAATATACTACGTGGCTGGGCAATATACTACGTGGCTGGGCAATATACTACGTGGCTGGGCAATATACTACGTGGCTGGGCAATATACTACGTGACTGGGCAATATACTACGTGGCTGGACAATATACTACGTGGCTCTGTGCTGTATACTACGTCACTGGGCAATATACTACGTCACTGGGCAATATACTACATGGCTGTGCAATATACTACGTGGCTGGGCAATATATTACGTGGCTCTGTGCTGTATACTACGGCGCTGTGCAATATACTACATCACTGGGCAATATACTACGTAGCTGGGCAATATACTACGTGGCTGGGCAATATACTACATCACTGGGCAATATACTACGTCACTGGGCAATATACTACGTGACTGGGCAATATACTACGTGGCTGGGCAATATACTATGTCACTGGGCAATATACTACGTCACTGGGCAATATACTGCGTGACTGGGCAATATACTACGTCACTGGGCAATATACTATGTGGCTGGGCAATATATTACGTGGCTCTGTGCTGTATACTACGGCGCTGTGCAATATACTACGTCACTGGGCAATATACTACGTAGCTGGGCAATATACTACGTGGCTGGGCAATATACTACGTGGCTGGGCAGTATACTACGTGGCTCTGTGGTGCATACTACGTTGCTGTGCAATATACTACGTCACTGGGCAATATACTACATAGCTGGGCAATATACTACGTGGCTGGGCAATATACTACGTGGCTGGGCAATATACTACGTGGCTGGGCAATATACTACGTGGCTGGGCAATATACTACGTGGACATGCATATTCTAGAATACCCGATGCGTTAGAGTCGGGCCACCAGCTAGTATATATATAATTGTCTAAGGGGTACTTCCGTCTGTTTGTTTGTAACTTCCGTAACGGAAATCCTGGGTCGCTGATTGGTTGCGGCCGGCCCCTTTTTGCCTCAGATTAACGTGGATTAACGTGGATGGGGGCCATAGAAGGGCAGCAACCTTGCAGCAGGACCGCTACCTCTTCTTTGTGTAAGGAGGAGCAGTGCCAGAGCCCTGCAAAATGACTTCCAGCAGGCCACTAACATCCATGTGTCTGCTCAAATTGTCAGAAGCAGACTCCATCAGGGTGGTATGAGGGTCTGATATCCACAAGTGGGTATTGTGCTTACAGCCCAACACTTTGCAGGGCAGTACCAGAGAACACCAAGATTGGCAAATTCGACATTTGCACCCTGTACTCTTCACAGATGAGTGCAAATTCACACTGAGCACATGTGACATACGTGACAGAGTCTGGAGACAACTTCGAGAACGCTCTTCTGTCTGCAACATCCTACAGCATGACCGATTTGGCAGTAGGTCAATAATGGTATGGCATTTCTTTGGAGGGACACCCAGTCCTCCATGTGCTAGCCAGAGGTACCCCGACTGCCATTAGGTACCAAGATGAGATCCGCAGGCCCATTGTGAGACCATATGCAGGTGCACTGGACCCTGAGTTCCTTCTGCTGCATGACAATGTTAAACCTCAGGCTGAAGTGTGTCAGCAGTTCCTGCATAATGAAGGCATTAATGCTATAGACTGACCTGCCTGTTCTCCAGACCTGAATAAAATCAAGCACATCTGGGATATCATGTCTCGTTCCAGCCAGCAACCCCATGTTGCACCATAGACTGTCCTGGAGTTGCCTGATTCTTTAATCCAAGTCTTACAGGAGGCGCATGCCCAGGCCTTGTAGGGAGGTCATGCATGCACTTGGAAGCCACATACACTGCTGAGCATCATTTCCTTTTTTTGAGGCATTTCTGATTTTGAGTATCATTGCAAATCCAGACCTCCATGGGATATTAATTTTATAATACTTGATTTGCAATTTTTCACAGGACATTAGATTGTCTTGATCATATAAATCATTAACCGAGGAGACACCATGTAGGGTCCAGATTTGAGTAGACGGGTGAATTAATAGCCCCAGGAAGTACATATCTATCTATATAATCGTGTAAGGGTCACTTCTGTCTGTTTGTATGTCACGGAAATCCCGCATCGCTGATTGGTCGCGGCTGGGTGCGAATTCGCCCTTCCCTACTCCCCTCCAGTCAGTGCCCCCTCCCTACTCCCCTCCAGTCAGTGCCCCCATAGCAGTTTAGCAGTCCGTTAAACAGACTGCGTTACACCGCGGCATAACGCAGTCCGTTAACGCTGCTATTAACCCTGTGTGACCAACTTTTTACTATTGATGCTGCCTATGCAGCATCAATAGTAAAAAGATCTAATGTTAAAAATAATAATAAAAAAAATCATTAAATTCTCACCTTCCGGCGCCTTTCCCGCTCCTCGTGATGCTCCGGTCCCAAGAATGCAATTGTTGGGACTGTGGCGTCGTGAGGAGCATCGCTAAATGCCTGGGCTGGATCCGGGGGCTGCCAGAAGATGAGTATATACTGTATATACTCGAGTATAAGCCGAGATTTTCATCCCACTTTTTAGAGCTGAAAGTCCCCCCTCTTGGCTTATACTCGAGTCATACCCAGGGGTCGGCAGGTGAGGGGGAGCGGGGGCTGTCTAATTATACTTACCTGCTCCTGGCGCGGTCCCTGCAGGTCCCTGGCTTCCCGGCGCCGGCAGCTTCCTCCTGTACTGAGCGGTCACATGGTACCGCTCATTACAGTAATGAATATGCGGCTCCACCTCTCATAGAGGTGGAGCCGCATATTCATTACTGTAATGAGCGGTAGCGGTGACCGCTCACTACAGAAAGAAGCTGCAGCGCCGGGGAAACAGGGACTGCACAGCACCAGGAGCAGGTAAGTATAACTGGGAGGGGGAGCACTACGCGATACTCACCTGCTCCTCGTTTCGGCGCGCCCTCAGCCTGAACGTCAGTGCTGAAGATGGAGCGGCGGCGGAACGAACAGCACGTGAATATTGAAAGCGCCGGGGGCCTGAGCGACAGAGAGGTGAGTATGTGATTTTTTTTTATCACAGCAAATGGGGCAAGTGTCTGTATGGAGCATCTATGGGGCCATAACGTTTGTGCAGCATTATATGGGGCCATAATGTTTGTACAGCACTATAAGGGGCCATAACATTTGTGCAGCATTATATGGGGCCATAACATTTGTGCAGCATTACATGAGGCCATAATGTTTGTGCAGCACTATTTGAGGCCATAAAGTTTGTGCAGCACTATAAGGGGCCATAACGTTTGTGCAGTACTATATGGGGCCATAACGTTTGTGCAGCATTATATGGGGTCATAACGTTTGTGCAGCACTATAAGGGGCCATAACGTTTGTGCAGCACTATAAGGGGCCATAACGTTTGTGCAGCACTATAAGGGGCCATAACGTTTGTGCAGCACTATAAGGGGCCATAACGTTTGTGCAGCACTATAAGGGGCCATAACGTTTGTGCAGCACTATATGGGGCCATAACGTTTGTGCAGCATTATATGGGGCCATAATGTTTGTGCAGCATGATATGGGGCCATAATGTTTGTGCAGCACTATATGGGGCCATAATGTTTGTGCAGCACTATAAGGGGCCATAGCGTTTGTGCAGCACTATAAGGGGCCATAACGTTTGTGCAGCACTATATGGGGCAAGTGTCTGTATGGGGCCATAATCAATGTTTGTGCAGCACTATATGGGGCAAATATGTCTATGGAGCATCTTATGGGGCCATTATTAACCTTTATGCTGGATTATATGGGGCATATTTTAATATGGAGCATCTTATGGGGCCATAATGAACTTTATGGAGCATTATATGGGGCTCCTGATTCATTATGGATATTCAAAAACACTTAACCTACTGATGTCTCAATTAATAATTCTTTTATTGGTATCTATTTTTACTTTTGACATTTACCGGTAGCTGCTGCATTTCCCACCCTAGGCTTATACTCGAGTCATTAAGTTTTTCCCAGTTTTTGTGGCAAAATTGGGGGGGGTCGGCTTATACTCGGGTCAGCTTATACTCGAGTATATACGGTAATTATTTTTTATTTAAATTTTTTTTAACAGGGATATGGTGCCCACATTGCTATATACTACGTGGGCTGTGTTAGATACTATGTGGGCTGTGTTATATACTGCGTGGCCTGTGTTATATACTACGTCTCTGTGCTATATACTACGTGGGCTGTGCTCTATACCAGAGGTGTCAAACTGCATTCCTAGAGGGCTGCAGACAGGTCATGTTTTCAGGATTTCCTTGTACTGCACAGGTGATAATTTAATCACCTACACACATAATGATTACAGCACTTTGTGCAAAGCTAAGGAAATCTTGAAAACACGCATGGTTTGCGGCCCTCGAGGAATGCAGTTTGACACCCCTGCTCTATACTGCGTGGCTGTGCAATATACTACGTGGCTGGGCAATATACTACGTGGCTGTGCTATATACTACGTGGCTGTGGTATACTACGTGGGCTGTGTTATATACTATGTGGGCTGTGTTATATACTACATGGGCTGTGTTATATACTACGTGGGCTGTGTTATATACTGCGTGGGCTGTGCTATATACTACTATACGTATTCCAGAATACCCGAGGCATTAGAATCGGGCCACCATCTAGTTATTCCATAATGGCATTTCGGCTCTAATGCCATCAAAGTGGACCACGTTTTTTTTGCCTGTTTCGAGACCAAACTTGCTAACCGAAGTAGTGGTAGTAATCTAGGGGCATTGGGTCTATCTGCTTCCAAAAACCCTAACGGGCAATCAGTCTTCACAGCATGGGCCATTTACCCAGAGCCCTGATCTGTCTATCCAAATAATGCAAAAAAAATCCTGTAATGCCGCTCCCCCCATTTGTTTAGACCTACGTAGGGTGAATAATTTGAGTTTAGGTCTAGCTTTCCCACATATAAAGGACAAGGTTAATGAGTTTAGACTTGAGAAGAAAGAAGGAACCGGCACTGCTCTATGTTGGAGGGAGTAATTAAGCTTCGGAAGTAGTATCATTTTAATCAAATTTATACATCCAGCAGCGGGAGAATATTAAGTTGCAGATCAAGTCTACTGCACTTTGACACATTTATTCCTAAGTATTTAAAATTAGACATGACAGGCAATGGGGATAACATTTCAAGATGATCTGTTGGACCATGGGAGAGAGGCATTAAAGCGTATTTTTCCCAATTAATGTACAATCCCGAGTACTAAATCCATCTATAGTGGTGATCACATGCGGTAGTGTCTCTTCTACACGTCATCCATAAATATCACCATATCATCCGCATATAAGCCAATAATGTCAAGGCGGTCTGCTATACTTATACCTTTAATAGCTGCTCATACGCAACACTAGTGCTTCAATCGCAAGAGCAAAGAGGGCCGGGGAAAGAGGACATCCCTGACGCGTTCCCCTTTCCAAGGAGAGCGTCTCTGGCATAGAATTATTTATAATTATCCAGGCTTTTGGATTGATATACATTGCACAGATCCATTTTTGAAATTTAGGACCAAATTGATATCTCTGTAGACGTGTAGATAGAAAAAGCCATTCAAGAGAAACAAATGCCTTGGCCGTATCCAGCGAGGCCATAGCCCATTTGTTCTCTAATACCAGTGAGCGAGGCCATAGCCCATTTGTTCTCTAATATCAGTGAGCGAGGCCATAGCCCATTTGTTCTCTAATACCAGTGAGCTATATTGAGCTGATAATTCAACCCTTCTAATACTTATAGTTGTACTCTTCCCAGGCATAAATCCAGTCTTTTCCAGGTGTACTATCTCTAATATCACCGCGTTTAACCTAGTGGCCAGAATTTTAGTAAAAATTTTATAGTCCACGTTTACCAATGATATAGGGCGATATGATCCATATTCTAGGGGATCTTTCCCCTCTTTGTTTATATGTTTGTTTCATAATAGGAGTCTGGTAGAGAACCCCCCCCAACTCCCCTGAAACACCTTCAGAAAGAGTGGTACTAAAATATCTCCATATTTCCAATTCCTATACATTTCTATCGGGAATGCATCCGGACCGGGTGCCTTTCCAGAAGCCATATCCGCTATAGCTTTATTTATCTCCTCAAGAGTTAAATCTGTATCTAGAAAGGCTTGTTGAGTGGGACTCTATGTCTGATAAATAAGGCAAACCAAAGTACTAAAATACCCCTTGGATCTATATAACGTTTTGTAGTAATCATGAAAACATTGGAGTATTTCGTCTGTCGTAGACACTGTTGAACGGTCTGATTTCCGAATTTTAAGTATAGTATTGGATGTATTACGTTGGCGTACCATAAATGCTAAAAACTTACTGGATTGATTTCCCAGTTCAAAATACGCCTGTCGAGTAAAGAACAGTTCACGCTTAGATTTAGTGTCTGCATATTGATGATATAATCTATAAGAGTGCAACCACTCAGCTCTGTTCTCATTTGTTTGATTAGCTGTATAAGCTGCTTCTGACTCCCTCAAACGCTTTTCCATTGCATCATCCTCTTGTGAAGTCACTTGTTTAATGAAAGATAATGTGTAGGATAGATACCCACTCAAATATGCCTTGATGGCATTCCAAAACATATTAATATTTTGCAGCTCAGGGTGGGACGAGACGAAGCACTCCAATTGGTCTATGGTCCTGTCATTGGGGCCTATCAGCTTCAGCCAGAATGGGTTTAACTTCTAGACTAAGTTATGTTTTCCTTGGCCGAACCTAAGTTTAAGTATTACCGGGCTATGATCTGAAATACCCCTGTTCCCATGTTTCACCTCTCCCACCCACACCGCTAGGTTACTGGATCCAAATATGTAGTCCAGTCGGTACAGAGTACGTCTTAACGGATGAATGACTGGTGAATTCTCTCATGTCAGGATGGTGCATTCTCCACATATCTAGCCAACCACTACCTTCCATGAATATTGATAGTATGGGATATTAGGATATTAATTTTGATTTATATTTATCATTTTTATGTTTTATTGTTCACAGCGCATTCTGCTATGTAATGAATAAAGATTTGCAACTGGAATATTTCATTCAGTGGTATTATCAAGGATGTGGTGTTTTAGTGTTATCTATTTTTTTTAGCAATATCTACTATATAATTGTCTAAGGGTCACTTCCGTCTGTCCTTCTGTCTTTCTTCCTGTCTGTCTGGCTCGGATATTCATTGGTCGCAGCCTCTGTCTATCATGGAAATGCAAGTGGCTGATTGGTCTTGCCAGCTGCCTGTCATGGCTGCCGCGACCAATCAGCGACGGCCACAGTCTGATTAGTCCCTCCCTACTCCCCTGCAGTCAGTGCCTGGCGCCCGCTCCATACTCCCCGCAGTCAGCACCCGCTCCATACTCCCCTCCAGTCACTGCTCAGACAGGGTTAATGCCAGTGGTAACGGACCGTGATATGCCGCGGGTAACTCACTCCGTTACCGCTGCTATTAACCCTGTGTGATCAAGTTTTTACTATTGATGCTGCGTATGCAGCATCAATAGTAAAAATATTTAATGTTACAAATAATAGTAATAAAAAAAAAAACGTTATTCTCACCCTCCGACGTGCGCCCTCTCCTCGGCAGTGCAAGCTGCAAGTTCCGGTGCCGAAGATGCTATGCGAGAAGGACCTGCCATGACGGCACGGCCATGACGTTGCGGTCCTGCACTCATACCAACCCTGGGACCGGAAGCTGCCGCGTGCACCACACACAAGCGCCAGGGCCCCTGGGAAGGTGAGTATATGTTTATTTTTATTTTAAGTCTTTTTTTAACCTGTTACATACGTGGCTGGGCAATATACTACGTGACTGAGCAATATACTACGTGACTGGGCAATATACTACGTGTCTGTGCTGTATACTACGTCGCTGTGCAATATACTACGTGGCTGGGCAATATACTACGTGGCTGGGCAATATACTGGCAATATACTATGTGACTGGGCAATATGCTACGTGACTGGGCAGTATACTACGTGTCTGTGCTGTATACTACGTGGCTCTGTGCTCTATACTACGTTGCTGTGCAATATACTACGTGGCTGGGTAATATACTACGTGGCTGGGCAATATACTACGTGGCTGGGCAATATACTACGTGGCTGGGCAATATACTACGTGACTGGGCAATATACTACGTGACTAGGCAATATACTACGTCACTGGGCAATATACTATGTGGCTGGCAATATACTATGTGGCTGGGCAATATACTACGTGGCTGGCAATATACTATGTGGCTGGGCAATATACTACGTCACTGGGCAATATACTAGGTAGCTGGGCAATATAGTACGTGATTGGGCAATATACTACGTGACTGGGCAATATACTACGTGACTGGGCAGTATACTACATGTCTGTGCTGTATACTACGTGGCTCTGTGCTCTATACTACGTGGCTGGGTAATATACTACGTGGCTGGGCAATATACTACGTGGCTGGGTAATATACTACGTGGCTGGGCAATATACTACGTGACTGGGCAATATACTACGTGACTGGGCAATATACTACGTGGCTGGCAATATACTATGTGGCTGGGCAATATACTACGTCACTGGGCAATATACTACGTAGCTGGGCAATATAGTACGTGATTGGGCAATATACTACGTGACTGGGCAATATACTACGTGGCTGGCAATATACTATGTGGCTGGGCAATATACTACGTAGCTGGGCAATATACTACGTAGCTGGGCAATATAGTACATGATTGTGCAATATACTACGTGGCTGGGCAATATACTACGTAGCTGGGCAATATACTACGTGGTTGGGCAATGTACCACGTGACTGGGCAATATACTACGTGACTGGGCAATATACTACGTGACTGGGCAATATACTACGTGGGCTGTGCAATATGCTACGTGGACATGCATATTCTAGAATACCCGATGCGTTAGAATCGGGCCACCATCTAGTTATATGTATACATATACTGTATGTATATATATTGATGTTCCATTTCTACTAATTTAAACACTAGTCCTGACCCTTTATAAATCTAAAAGTGACACGGTTTGTTCTTAACAAACAGAGGTCTGTTTTTCTGGCACACACCTCCAAATTCCCTGCAAAGACACAGACTATAGTAGATTTATGTTGCCCAAACATGAAATACCAGCAGTTTATCTTACTATGTTGTACTTTGAAATTCTATGGCGTTTCAGACAAAACATGGTGTGTAAAACAAACTGAACATAGGGAGAAGCTGTGGTCCTCCCTAGGACTTCCACCCTCATGACCAGGCTTGAGTGATAAGTATTTTTCTAATTGAGTTGTTTTTTCCAGTTTGTTTTTATTTTCTGATTTTAGATTTTTTTCTCTGTTCTGTTAATGATTAGATTTTGGAGGCGGCCATCACAACATTGAGTAATAAGCTTTACAGCAGCTAGATTACAGGAGCATAGTACAATGAATTGGGTACGTTAATTGACTTCTGTGAGAAAACTTATGGTAGGCATGCTCTGATGTGTGCAGAGTCCATTTCCTCTTGTCTACAAACTTAGGATGTACAGAAACTGGCTGTGTACCTCCTAATCCGGTTACCGAGACGTGACTACTGCAGACAATCACTGGCTGCAGCATTGATAAAGACAGCGTTAGCTTATCCCATTCCTGCTGCAAGAGAAAGCGCGGAGACTGATGGGGAACTTGAGCTGCTATACAAAGAAATAATGAGGGATGATTTTGTGTATGATTTCTAACAATCAGTTTTAGTAAAATGTTTGATAATCTACTATCCTTAAAGGGGAATTTGATGTACTGCTGTTTGTATTGCTGTTGTAATACCGTAATTTCCCCCGGGATCAATAAAGTGTATGGTATCGTAATTCCCATCTCCAAGATCCTATTCTAATATGGATAGGATCTTGGAGATGGGATTTCTCCTTTCAGGATAATAGTGAGAATGAGGCTCCCATAGACTTGCATTGAACGCTTGTGACCGTTACTTCTGACTGGCGCTCAGTCAGATGATGGCGGCAATCTCCTACATCACTTAGACAAGCATGTCTTGTTTCTGTGCAGTTGAAAGACGGATCTGTGCATCTGCAATTTACTTTCTTTTCTGTAAAGACATTTTCTGCCCATGCAACCTGGCATTAGAAAACAGGTAACACACATTTATTATATTTCTCATCAACCACACACAAATTGCCTAATTGTAAAGAAATTATTTCACTTTTACCGTGTCTTAAATTTTCACATATAAACCATTGACTTATTTTTGTATTTTGGGGGCATATAACCTTATGTCTATAGAAGAGCTATTTATGAAATTTGCAAATGTGTTAGTGAAGACTGACCACCAATGGAACCACACTTTAGACACATAGCTGATTAATTGTACAAATATGTAGCCAGCGGTGACAACACTTCCTGATCCTTCTGTAAGACACTAGATAAGGGAGAAATTGTTGCCCTCTAGTTGTTTGCAATGTCACCCCACACAGATCTTTATGTTAACTTGTCAGCAGGACTGAACCCATTCATCTGCCGCTGCCAAGTGACATCCCTCACGCCCAGCAGGAAATAATTACAGGCATTTTTAGCCTTCCTTCTGACATGTAAATCTTATTGTATTAACCGCACATCTTTGGCTTTGTGCATGAAATTTAGAGTGAAATTAATATATAGTACTAATGTAAGGATCCCTTAGTTGTCTATTATGTGAGCAGCCAGCAAACAGACGTAGCTATGGAACATGTGTTATACCGAATGACCCACTCCCAGCATCTTGAACGAGACAGCAGAGATGAGAGGTGTGTATTTTCTTATAGCCTTCCTATATCCTGGATTCTTACCAGAAAAAGCCTAGCAGATGTTTAATGCTTGCTGGGTGTTTTCCCCGAGAAGACCTTAGAAGTCCATTTTGTGTTTCACTCTGGGTGGTATTTAACATTGGGGCTGTTATATTTCCTACATTATTGAAACATTTTATCTTGCTAAGAGAAGTAGCTGAATATTACAAAATCATAATACATTTAAAGTGAGCCTGTTATGGCTGTTAAAGTTAATCTGCAAGTTAATAGAATTATGTAGGTGCCCGGCTTTTTTTCTGAAAGTTTGGCTCCCTTGAGAAAATTAACTTTATTTCTCTTAGGAGCTGCTGGATTTCAGTCGTTGCTTAAGTTATCACTTACTATGCTGTAAGCAGCAGCTGTAATAACGCCATGGCACTTTCACTGACAGTCGACTCTGCAGTGCATGAATGCTGCGCCAGCTGTCAGTCAAAGTGCCCGGGTGTTCTTCTGGCACTGTAAACTGAGCAATGACTGAAGCCGAGCCAGTATGCCTTCATGACTGAAAGCCAGCAGCTCCCAGGAGAAATAAAGTAAATTTTCTCCCTGGTGCCGCAATTTCCGTACAATGGCCAGGCACCTTTCTGACACCATTAACCTGCAGACTAACCCAATATCTGCAGGTTAGTACCATTATCAGCCATGACAGGTTCCCTTTAAATTTGTCCTGTATTTATTGTGTTGTCTTTTATGTATTATACGACTACCCATAAAATTAAAGCCACCAACCTATTATTGTCTTTCCATCCAAGGGCTCCACCTAAAATTTTGCAAGCTTCGAAGTACAGATGCTCAATGGGATTGAGATCTATGAAATCTGAGGCCAAGTCAGCACACCAAATTATATGTAAAGTTCCTCAAATCATTCTTAAACAACTTCTATAATGTGAGATTCCACATTTTTTTGATGAAAGAGGCCATTGTCATTCGGGAATACCATTGCCAGAAAGGGGTCTACTTTCTCTGCAACAATCCTATGGTGGTGTCAAATTAACAACTGCATGAAGGCCAGGACTTCTCTCTGGGCTTGACTAAGCTTGCTGGAATATGGTGAATATGGGGCTTGAAGAGAAGTGTGCTATGGACATGTTGGGTTGTATAGGCAGTACAAGAAATGTGGTGCACTCCGCATGGAAAAAAGGTGCAGGCTTGGGTTGTATCTCAGGAATTTATGGATTGAGCTCACGTTATCGATGCGCTGTTGTTTTTAAACCAACATGTGCAATTGAATTAAATCTGTGTCTTGTCATACATCGAGGATTGTACTGTATATGTCCGTTTAGATGTTAACAGTTAATGCTCCTCTACAGCAGTGACATATTTAATACCAGTAGTAAAACATCCATTGTCAGTTTATGAAACATGTCAATGTGTTTCAGCACCAAATAAACCTTGCACTGTATAACTATTGTGGCTCCCTACAATCGGACCTGTGTAATGAGGCCGACATTCTTGTGGATCTCTGCATCTAACTTGATGAGAAATTGAGGCAGAGAGAAGCCTTCCAGAATTAGCCTGGCACACGTCCTTGTCATTCAATCGAGTTGGCTTCAATGTTCCAGCAAAGCAGAAAGTTTTATGAGTTTCATGAATTAACCATAATATGTTTTTCCAGCTTAGGCAGCAGTCTGGGACACCGCTGATAATTTTCCACTCATCATTATACCTGTCTTCCAAAAATGTAAATATTTCATAGACAGAACGGTAGAAGTGGAAATGTCAGTGGAATATATGCAACATGAAACTCTAGCTTTTCAAGCATGACATCACTTTTTAGAAATACCAATGTCTTGATACAAAGGGATACAGGGCTCGGGGGAATTTACATTTGCCATCATTACCTTTAGTTGGTATTATTTTGCTATTGTTAAAGTTAAAGGTAACTGATCACCAGTTTTTTTGCCTTTATAAACCATGCCAATTATCTTTAAAAACATGTAAATAGGGTTCCTACAATCCCATTATACCCTCAGAGGTGCCCCTGCATACCTATAAAAAAGTGCTTTATTTATGTCCTGCGCTGCATGCAAATTAAGTGGTCCAGTCCGATGGGTGATAGGCATTGTTTATAAGGCAAAAAAATGTTGACAGGTTCCCTTTAAAGGAGTTTTTGAGTTTAGAAACAAACTTTCTTCTAATAGCAGCATTAGTGATGAGCGAATGTACTCATTACTCGGGTGTCCTCTGAGTATTTGTTAGTGTTCGGAGATTTAGTTTTCATCGCGGCAGCTGAATGATTTACAGCTACTAGCCTGCTTGATTACATGTGGGGACTCCCTAGCAACCAGGCAACCCCCACATGTACTCAGCCTAACTAATAGCTGTAAATCATTCAGCTGCCGCGATGTAAACTAAATCTCCGAGCAGTCATAAATAATCGGTCACCCGAGCGTGCTCGGGGGGGGGGGGGGGGGAAACCTGAGCAACGAGTACACTCGCTCATCACTAAACAGCATCACACTTGTCTATGAGCCAAGTGTGGGCCGAGCTGCAATACCACTTGCAAGCCTTGTATAGGCTGAAATCTACACAAACTTTCTAAATGCAGCAATGTCCTAATCTTACATCTATACGATGATCCCATGTAAGAACATGCCCTGAACGTTACATTCTGATTTTCATTTTTTTCAAGTGCAGAAACACCTGTACTAAAATTATATCACATGTGGCATATATTACAATTGTGCCAACAACAGTTCATGTTTTTCACATAAAATATATGGTAAATATGGCTACTCAACTTCTTACATTTTTTTAGGCGGTTCGAGTTTTCCGCAACCAATTTTGAGTTTCCAGTTACGTCGGAAACCCTGTTCATCCTCCTATTCTCTCTTGTCTCCATGCCCTATACATTTTCTGAAAATCTCTTCCTCATGTCAGACATTCCTCTTCTCAAACATTCACAGAATTTTAATGACTTTTATCGTTGTCTCTGAAATCTTATCTGAACGTACCTCCATCATACCTGTCCTCCATTGCTTAATGTATCAGACTTGGGCTCCCCACTTTAATATTTTTTTTACATGTTTCCACTTGGCTTATCTCATCATTTCTAGAGATTCACATTTCAAGTGTTCATTGTTAGTTTTAGTAATATATACTTCGTACCATGCCTCAAGAGATGTTGGTACTGTGTAAACCATATTAATAAATGATAAAACAAAGTTGATAACTGTCATAGGAGAACAAAACCTGTGTAATGTTCTTCATACTGTATATTTTTTGTTTTTAGCATTCTATTGCCTAAAACTATTTTAGAAGAATATATTATAAGAGTTCTTCATTTTGGACAATCCTAACTTGTTAGCAAGGTCTCTGAACTATACACAAAGTGTTCCCCTGCTTGGACTTCTAGTGTTGAGTTCTTATTTATGGCAGTAAGTGTATACCGTAATTTCCCTTCAGTGCCACTACAGGAGGAATTAGAGGAACTGTCGTGTATGTGTACATCGAGAAAAGTACAATTTTTGGCCACTATGACTCTATCCTACATTTTTTCTAATTGTTCCATTACAGGCTCTATCTCTTAATTTGAAATTGGCTTTGACCTGGTGGGTGAATACTAAATGCTATCATGTCTTCCATACAGTAAAGACAGAAAATGCAATCCTGCTTTTTTTCCCATTGGTAGCACACAGACAAAAGCTGCATATACATGGATGACTCTATCCAGTAGTATAGAGTAGTGTAGCGGTGAATCCAGCTAGAATCTATACATCTGTTTCTCTGGCTCTAATTCTTACTTACTTTTCAATCTGGTCCTGGCTCCTTCCCTCTGTTTAGACTTAAATTTTCTCTGTAAAAAATACCTCACTGTGCTTTCCGTCAATTTTGAGAAATATGTATTTAAACTGTTTTTTTAAATGAAAAATCGTGAGTATAGGAGGCAGGCAAGAGGCGGGAAATGGCTCATAATTGGTGAAAGAAGCCTATTTTTTTGCTAAGTTGTATTACAAATTTTCTTCGATTTCTTTATACTTTTGATTTATATTCAAAGTCCAATTCACATTTAGGCATTACATAGTACCCATCCATATCAGAACAGATCCTCTATATCAGTGATTCCCAAACTCCTGTCCTCATGGCCCCCAACACATCACGTTTTCATGATTTCTTTAGTATTGCACAGGTAATGGAAATATTATTCAGGCATCAGAAATAGCCAGAGGTTCTGTCATCTGTACAATACTAAGGAAATCCTGAAAACATGATGTGTTGGGGCCGTGAGGACGGAGTTTGGGAAACACTACTCTAGATAGAGAACTGCTCTTATATAACTACTCTTTGCTCTGGTCAAGTGATGAGACTTGTGAACAGAGGACCTCTATATTTCCTAACTTGGGTATATGAAAATAACTTTCTAAACTGGAGAACCTGTTCGTTTTTGCTATCATTCGTATTGATCTCATTATATCTCAAAACACAGCTGCAGTGTTCTTAGAACATTGCTATCAGAAGACGGCAAGAACGTAGAGGTGCCATTTATGTGATGCCTATTGGTGCTTACAGCACCTATTATATAGCCTTGTGAGCCATAATTAAAGCACCACAGTGGCTGGTTTTTTTCCAGCGCTGAAGTGGCGCTTTAAATGTAAGTACCATGCCCCTGTCATATACTCACCCTGCCGTGTCTTCACCAACTTTGGCATCACTCCAGTCCTGCAGCACCATTTTGTGAGTTGAGCGCAGCTTCTGACTGGCCAGAAGTCAGAAGCTACGTCACAAGCTCTCAATGCAAATCTAGGAGAGCCAGAACGAGACTCTCATAGAGATGTATTGAAAGGTGACGTACTACAAGAAACACTGGAGCTGTGCCTGCTGGCAGGTCTCTTAGCCGGAGACCGACGGGAATGACTCTGGAAAACGATGAAGGCAGCGGGTGAATATGAGTCAGGGCAGCGGAATTCCATTTAAAGTACCACTCCAGCAGTGCGATAAAAAAAACTAGGCGGAGTGGTGCTTTACTAGGTGTCGAACGTTCATATCTGTTTACATTACTTAGCTCTTTGTTTGCTGCATACATTGTGAAAGCTACCAGCATAAAATGATAACATATATCTGGGGGGCTAAATATTCATGGGTTGGTGTATGTCAGAAAACTATTTTTTTTTCTTGTGTAGTCAATGGGGATAAGCAAATAAATTTCAGTGGAATTGAATTCTACTCAAAGTTAACAATAATTCGAACTGCTAAAGCTGCAATTTTCCTGAACTGTAAAGTGTGATCGAAAGGTTAAAAAATCATTTACCTTACTGCCCTCCTCTCCAGAACCTTTACTCCTCACCCTTCTCATCACCTGTCTGGTCCTTGTCACATCTTCTGATCCTGTTGCATACACTGAAATCCCCAAGGTCACGTTGCAAGTTTGACATTATGACTTTCCCTGGAAGTCCAGGCTGGAGAGGTAAAGGTGCATTTCTTATTTTCTGCATATTACGTTTATTATAGCTCTGGGATCTGTAAAGACACCAGAGCTTCTTAGGTGACATTATATTCAAGGAAAATAACTTCTATGTAAATCAAATTTCCTGGGAAAAAAGCACCCAAACAGGTTAATTCGAATTTTTCCTTATCTGCTCATCTCTAATAGTCAACTACCCTATTATACAGACGAAAAACAACAACTATGGTTTGTTTTTAACAGTAGGCGATGTATGCCATAGACTGTATGTCGATACAGTGTGTAAACCTGATGGAATGCTAAGATGTGATTTGAACAGTTGATGAATTTGATTGAAAGAGAGATGCTATGAAAAATGGATACTACCTAGGAAGATATAGTGATACTGTATAAAATCGGAGATAATGTAGAATTTTACAGACTTTTAACAGTTACTTTTGTGTATCATTGAAGGAGAAATGTTACCCCTTGGATCCAGGTCAGACGCCTCTCACCCAGCCAAACCAGATCTCACACTTTGCACTGATGAGGGGCAGCACCCCGAAACACAGTGTCTGCAAATTGAGATTCTGGTTTTGGCTTTTATCCTATGTTATGAGACAAGGTTCCTTAAAGGGTGACTATTGACTTTTAGGATTGCTACTTCCTATAGGTGACACTAGAGTTCTCCTCTTCCTCTCTGAAGAGACAATTTGCATCTTGAGTAACTGAATGGCACAATTCTGGTCTTTGTTATGGGTATGTCAATGTAAACCCCCTCATATCCACTTCGGCATTTACGATAGGAAATGCAGCCAAGCGCGTGGCTCATGAGAGGGCTCTTGCTAGGCAGCATGAACTTTATTCATGGCACAGCCACATTTTTGCTAAAATTTAAATGTCCTATTGTTGGATGCTTGTTTGAAAATCTTTATTAAAGTAAAAGAATTTCTTCTGTGACACAATCTTATGCAGCATTCTCACATTTCTCCTTAGTTGAACCCCAGCATGATCAACATGGAACAGATATAGTATATAATATACTGTATGAAAGATTTGTGTTCTACATGACTTTAATAACTTTATACGAAACAAAATCTAATCATAACCTTCTAATTTAAGGTTGTAGACAGGGCAGTTTGACCTGGGACACCTTAACATTTTCAAGAGGTTTCATTAAGTGTCTTGAATGGCAAGTATTGCTGATAGTTACACATTTATTCCACTACTTGTGACATGTGTTACACTTTTATAGCTTTTAGTCTACCTTCTTATCCAGTGATTGATTGCCTAACTTGCGTTTAACAGCCATCGTAAAAATATTTGAATGCTAAAGTCATGTAGCTTTAATGTAAACTATATATTACATGTAAAATACATTTTCTTTTATAAAAGAATGAGAGCAGCAATTATAACATGTTGTATTTTTTTGTTGAACTACATCTCCCAGCACTCACTTTCTGCAGTGCATCTGCATTATAGTACATAGTTCCCCCTTTTGTAGATTTCATGAATATAGCAGCATATAATAATTATGTAGACACAACTGAATTGGTTATTTAAATCTCATAAAGAAAAAGAGTGTCAAATGGGAAATTTTCAAATTAGAGATGAGGAAATTTATTTCAATTCAAACTCACCTTCAACAAATTTTTCACCAAAATGTAATTTGTAACAAATTGATCAACCATAAATTACAAATACTGCAAAGCCTCCACTTCCCCTGAAAAGATGCTTGAAACACTCTGAGGTCTCCTAGTACTGTATTCCACCCCTTTTGAGCTCTTTTATACAAACACAGCCTCAGTAATGTCAAAGTGACTTCAGCATATACACAAATAGTAATCAGTAGTACACAATATCGCGTTTAATAACACAGCTTAAGGACAGACTTTCATGTTGTTGATTTGCTTTGTCATTAAATTATTAAAAAACAGTCCAAAAATTATCCCTCTTTGTCTTCTCTGATCAGCCAAACCGTTCTGTCGCTGTCTGTGAGTCCAAGACAACTACTGAAATTTCCTGCTAAGGAACTGTTCCTAGGTCATCAAACCTGGTTTGACCTTGTATTTTATGAACAAGGCATGCATGGGCCTGGACTTGAGGATAACCATCAAATCTTGTATCAACGTTCTATCAACTTTATGTGTTGCTTTCTTTGTACATGGTAAAACATTGCAAAGTATAAAGTCAGGGTTTAACTCCTGGCTTGCTTACCCTCTAACTGTATGAGTTAGTTATGAGACATAATACTACATCAGCCTTTTATGGACCAGGTCCTAGACTGAGGCTCATCCTGCCCAGGGGCCTACTGAAATCACACTAGTCAAGGCACCAAAAATCCTCATTTTAGCCCATGAAGTTTTGTTTAACAAAAACAATTGCCTTTTGTGCCTAGTAAATTCCCAAAAAATTGCAAATTTTTGCAATAAAAAAATGTAAATGATGGTAAAGAAAATTGTACTTATGAATGGCTACCCATACATTTTAGTTTGAACTTTTTGTTTGCCTTTTGTTCACAATCAAATTGAGGATACTGTAAGAAAGCAGGAGGTAAAGGCCTGAATGGCAGGGGTAGTGTCACTGAGGCGGCTAGCCTCTGTAATGTAAAGTCTGTGCCAATAGCACTAGATTACTGAGAGGGTTTTTATTCCACTGGATTTTGGGTCCAGAAAGAGCCTGGGTGGGAAAGGTCACTCCCATACTCCTGTCCTGGTCTTGCAGGTATAATAAAAGACAGCTGTGGTAGCTTAGCAGAGTGCGTTGTGTTGGACCTGGAGAAAGACAGTTAAAGGTGGACAGTCTATGCTAGAGACTGAGAAGTGCCTGGAATGCCCATTGGTGAGACCGTTTTGATCTTCTTTGCCTTACACAGGGAAAGGACTGTTTTGTTATTCATTTGTGCTAAATAAAGGACCCTTTGTTTTTCATTTGTGCTGAAGAAAGGCTGTTTTCAAATTGGAGCTGTAAAGTTTATTAAGGACTTTCTTCTGTTTTCATATAAACTCTCTGTGCCTGCTCTGTGCCTGTGCGTTTCCATGAGGCTACCAGATAGCAGAAACCCCTACAGTGCGTATCTTATGCAATGAGCATATGTAACTTTGCTCTAGTACTGGGCAACCATGATGTTTTGGCATTATTGCCTACTAAGTTGCCTACTTGTAGTTGATAAAGAGCCATCTAGTGTGACATTGGATACAACATTCTGCGATTGCGTTTGGATACGGGAAAATGTTAATTAAGGAATATGTGAAATACACAAGGTGTGGAGGTGTCTTTAGTAAAATCTGAACCACTTGTAGTAGTGCATTGCCATTGTTCAAAGCACTGAGTCAATAATCATGAAAGTAATTTAAAGGGGTTTTCCGGTCCAAATCGATAAGTTTGCAGTCCATCTGTGTGACTGCAGACTTATAAATCCTCCCCAGCGCACACACTGCAGAGATTCGCCGGTTTCTGAGTTGGGACCGGAGCGTATGTATGAGTTCTACATACTCACACCCACTGGATGGCCATGTCACTGGACCAGGTGTGGCCTCGTTCAATACAAGAGTATGGAGCATGCCATGCCCTTTTGATGGGCTCTGGGCAGGAGTGACTGCAGACTTACCAATTTGGAGCTGACAAACTGTTAAGGACTGGCGGAACGCACCAAGTATAGAAGATATGAAACTAGGTGCGTTCGCAGTCCGAGGTCCACCGTGCAGGTAAAAACCCTGCTGCTAGTAAGACGGACTATATGGCGGTACTATAAGTATACACGCACGGGTTAACTTCACCCTGCGTGAAGGAAGCGATCCTGTTGAGCCACAGGACCGCGGTACCGCACATAGAACGCGAGCAAGAAGTCAGCGAACACAACCCCAACACAGGATTGAAGTCCGATTAGACCACTTGCTGGCACAACACCGCAACTGGGTGTGTAAGGAAACTATAAAAATAGTATATAAAGGCACGAGAGTGCATGCAGTGCCGCACTGACGGACGCCACTAACCACCCAGGCTTGGGTAAGGAAAGCGCAGAGGAAGCGCACGGCGCCGTACAGGCGGTCACAGCAACTAGACGCTGTTATGTGTGTAACGTGCTGTTGGATAAGTCGGGCACTAGATAGCAAACATACACCTTCCGCGAACAGTCATCCAATAGGGAGGGTATTTTAAAGAGCGACTCTCACTCACAACACACACAGCAGAAGACATAAAATTGCCCTCTGCCCCAGAATCCACGCAGAGCTCTACCGAGTGGGAGGATGAGCCAAAAGTAATTGTCCCCTTAAAGGACAATTTGGAGGCAAACGTCGCAGTGTCTAGTGCACCTCCACCTACTACCACTAGACGCTGACGTTTCCTCGACCGCTGATGACATCTGGTGGCAGGATGTCCTGACTGTTGGCATACATGGCAAACCTGGGGTGCACGAGCGGTCTGGGACTTAGATCCCGCTCGTGACACTACCTTAGGTTCATGGGGCTCAGGAGCCTGGACTGGAGATTCCAAAGGTTTGGCGAAGGTGGGAGCCAGCCGAAACCTCTGCCTACACTGGGCTCGCTCTAACCTCCGCTCGTGAAAACGGAGGTCAATATGAGTAGATACTGTTATTAATTCTTCCAGTGTGGCGGGAATCTCCCTAGTGGCCAGGGCGTCCTTAACGTGGTCAGCCAGCCCCCTCCAAAATGTAGGGATAAGGGCCTTATCCGAAGACTCCAGCTCAGATGCTAGAGTGCGGAAGTGGACGGCAAAAAGGCTGACCATGGACGAGCCCTGAGTCAATGCCAACAGTTGGAGCGCCGTATCATGGGTGACACGATGTCCTAAAAAGACCTGTTTCAGAGTGCTCAGGAATAACGGAGCACTCTGCACCACATGATCGCCACGCTCCCACAGCGGCGTAGCCCACTGCAACACCCTGTCCGACAATAAGGATATGATAAAGCCCACCTTAGCCCGCTCTGTAGGGAAACGAGAGGCCAGAAGCTCGAGATGTATTGAGCACTGACTCACGAAACCCCTACAGGACTTACTGTCACCAGAAAATTTCTCTGGTAGCGGGAGGCGAGATAGCGTCGGTACAGGGGCGGCGGTGGACAAGGTAGCTGCAGCCACACTTGCAGCCTGAACAGCGACAGCAGTAACATCCACCGCTGAGGTTGAATGCTCTAGAGCCGCCAACCTTCCCTCCAGCTGCTGGATGTACCGCCGTAAACGCTGATCGTCCGTCATTACTAGCCAGACCTTGGCGCTAGTATTATGTTAAGGACTGGCGGAACGCACCAAGTATAGAAGATATGAAACTAGGTGCGTTCGCAGTCCGAGGTCCACCGTGCAGGTAAAAACCCTGCTGCTAGTAAGACGGACTATATGGCGGTACTATAAGTATACACGCACGGGTTAACTTCACCCTGCGTGAAGGAAGCGATCCTGTTAAGTCACAGGACCGCGGTACCGCACATAGAACGCGAGCAAGAAGTCAGCGAACACAACCCCAACACAGGATTGAAGTCCGATTAGACCACTTGCTGGCACAACACCGCAACTGGGTGTGTAAGGAAACTATAAAAATAGTATATAAAGGCACGAGAGTGCATGCAGTGCCGCACTGACGGACGCCACTAGCCACCCAGGCTTGGGTAAGGAAAGCGCAGAGGAAGCGCACGGCGCCGTACAGGCGGTCAGAGCAACTAGACGCTGTTATGTGTGTAACGTGCTGTTGGATAAGTCGGGCACTAGATAGCAAACATACACCTTCCGCGAACAGTCATCCAATAGGGAGGGTATTTTAAAGAGCGACTCTCACTCACAACACACACACATATTATCAAGACAATACTAGCGCATGGCCGTGCGGTCATGCGCAGTTTATATAGTTGCAGCACAGGAAACAGCTACAGAAGTTTTGCCCTTTCAGGACCTGCCAAAAGGACCAATGGGATGTGCTGCAGTACCTGAGCATGTGACCCTCGATCTCCAACGGGAGATCTTGCCCTGGGCATGCTCAGTGTGTGCCAATAAGGACATAGTCCCAGGAAAGCCCGCTCGCCGCAAATCAGTGCAGGGTACAACAGGAGAGCCGGAAAAGGCAGCAGTAACCCTTTGCACAGAATCAGTCCCAGCAAGACGCTGGGAGCGACGCCTATGCTGAGCAGAGCCCACTGCGGCCGAAGCAGAATGGGAGACCGCAGCAGACACGGATCGAGATTCCCCCTGTGCAGCAGAGGAAACTCGACTCCTAACATTACCCCCCCTCCTAGGGCCCCCCCCTCCTTGGGCCTCGCTACGTTCGAAGGCAGCAATAAGCTGCGGAGCCCGAATGTGCTCAGCAGGCTCCCAGGACCTATCCTCAGGGCCGTAACCCTTCCAGTCCACCCAAAAAAAATTTTTGCCACGTACCACCTTGCACCCCAAGATAGCGTTCACCTCGAAATCGTCCGTAGACGAACCCGATGTCTCGGCAGATGACTCAGAAAACCGGGACATGTATACGGGCTTAAGGAGGGACACATGAAAGGTGTCGGTGATACCAAGGCGTGGAGGAAGGGCCAGACGGTAGACCACAGGATTAACCTATCCGAGGACCTTGAAGGGACCCAAGTAGCGAGGAGCAAACTTAGTGGACTCAACTCGCAGCCTGATGTTACGGGCAGAGAGCCACACCAAGTCGCCAGGAGCAAAGGTCGGCGGCGGAGGACCTCATTCTCTCCTTAGAGGCCCGAATGGCATCCTGAGTGCGGTCCCAAATATCCCGTGCCTCCACAGCCCAGTCTGCCACCCTGGAGTCTGCGGAAGACACGGGCATAGGCACAGGTACCCGTGGATGCTGACCATAGTTGAGGAGGAATGGGGTTTGTCCAGTGGAGTCGGCTACGGCATTGTTCAGTGCAAACTCTGCCCACGATAGCAAGGATGCCCAGTCATCCTGCCTGGCTGAAACAAAATGTCGCAGGTATGTGACCAAGGTCTGGTTGGCCCTCTCTACCAACCCATTCGTCTCGGGATGATAAGCGGAAGAGAGATTCAACTCAATACTGAGAAGACGACAAAGTTCTCTCCAGAACCGAGACGCAAACTGGGGACCCCGGTCACTGACAATTTTGTCAGGCATACCATGTAGGCGGAAGATGTGTTTAATGAACAACGCTGCCAAGGCCCGTGCAGAAGGTAACCGTGGTAGCGGCACCAAATGCACCATTTTTGAGAAATGATCGGTGATGACCCAAATGATGGTACAGCCGCGAGATTTGGGTAAACCCACGACAAAGTCCATCCCGACCATCTCCCAGGGCCTATCTGCCACCGGCAAGGGATAGAGCAACCCAGCTGGCCTTTGCCGCGGAGATTTATTTTTGGCGCAGGAGACACACGCCAGAATATAATCCCTGACATCCCGGACCATATGCGGCCACCAGTACGTCCTCGCCAGTAGCTCAGATGTCCTCTTTGTCCCAAAGTGTCCACCCACCCTGGACGAATGAGCCCAAGAGAGAAACTCCGGTCGCAAATTAATGGGCACAAAAGTCTTGCCCGGAGGCACAGACTCCAGCGAAACCGGTGCTACGGTTCTCAGAAGGGACAATAAGCCGAGGCTCCTCTTCCTCCTCTTCAGTTGACATAAGGGAGCGAGAGAGAGCGTCAGCACGAATATTCTTCTCCCCGGCGAGATAATGAAGGGAAAAGTGGAACCGGGAAAAGAACAAGGACCATCTGGCTTGGCGAGAATTTAGCCGCTGGGCTGTTTGCAAGTAGACCAAATTTTTGTGGTCCGTGTAAACTTGGAAGGGAAACCGCGCACCTTCCAGAAGGTGTCTCCACTCTGAAAAGGCCAATTTCATTGCTAGCAACTCCCTATCCCCGATGGAGTAGTTTCTCTCTGCTGGCGTGAAGGTCTTAGAGAAGAAGAAGCATGGATGCTTCCGACCTTGAGCATCCTTTTGATAGAGGACTTCTCCAGCACCAACGGATGAGGCATCCACCTCCATTAGGAATGGCTTATCCACATCGGGACGATGTAAGATGGGAGCGCTAGCAAAGTGGGACTTAATAGAAGTGAAGGCCTTGGAGACCTCTTCCGACCACAATTTGGGATTCACTCCCTTCTTGGTGAGGGCTACCAAGGGAGCTACCAGAGTTGAGAAGTGGGGAATGAACTGGCGGTAATAGTTAATGAACCCCATAAAGCGCTGCACCGCTTTAAGAGAATGGGGCTCTTGCCAGTCCATCACAGCCTGTAGTTTGGCAGGATCCATAGCCAATCCCTGGGCGGAGATGATATAGCCCAGGAACGGTAAAGACTCCTGCTCAAACATACACTTCTCCAACTTAGCATAAAGAGAGTTTGCCCATAGGAGGTCGAAGACTCTGCCAACATCTCTCCGGTGGGAGTCTATATCTGGAGAAAAGATGAGAATATCATCCAGATAGACTACAACTGAGGTGGAAAGCATATCCCGGAAGATGTCATTGACAAAGTCTTGGAAAACGGCTGGGGCATTACAGAGCCCGAAGGGCATCACCAGATACTCATAGTGCCCATCTCTGGTGTTAAACGCCATTTTCCATTCGTCCCCCTCACGGATGCGAATCAGGTTATAAGCACCCCGCAGATCTAATTTAGTAAACACTCTAGCTCCCCGAAGCCTATCGAAGAGCTCGGATATCAAGGGCAAAGGATACTTGTTCTTAACGGTGATAGCGTTAAGACCCCTGTAGTCTATGCATGGACGTAGTTCCCCATTCTTCTTCTGCACGAAGAAGAACCCTGCCCCAGCAGGTGACACTGACTTCCTGATAAACACTCTTGCCAGATTCTCTTGAATGTACTGAGACATGGCCTCCGTCTCCGGGAGAGATAATGGATAAACTCGACCCCGGGGAGGCTCCGCACCAGGCAAGAGATCGATAGGACAGTCATAGGGGCGATGGGGCGGAAGGGTCCCCGCCGCCTTTTTGGAGAACACGTCTGCGTAAGACCAATATTGCTTGGGGAGAGAGGATAGATCTGTGGGTACCTCAGTAGTAGCAACCTGAACGCACTCTCGGTGACACCTAGCCCCACATGATTCACCCCATCCCAGAATTCTGCCTGAGGACCACTCGATGTGAGGAGAGTGGTACCGTAACCAAGGTATCCCCAACAGGACCTCATCAGTCCCCTCAGGAATGATGAGCAGAGATATAATCTCCTGATGGGATGGTGACATGGACAGAGTAAAAGGGATGGTCTGATGTGTTATCTGTGCGGGGAGTGTCGACCCATTCACCACTCGTACCGTTACTGGTTGAGGTAGCATAACCAGGGGTATTGCGTGACGTTGGGCGAAAGCAGAAGACATAAAATTGCCCTCCGCCCCAGAATCCACGCAGAGCTCTACCGAGTGGGAGGATGAGCCAAAAGTAATTGTCCCCTTAAAGGACAATTTGGAGGCAAACGTCGCAGTGTCTATTGCACCTCCACCTACTACCACTAGACGCTGACGTTTCCTCGACCGCTGATGACATCTGGTGGCAGGATGTCCTGACTGTTGGCATACATGGCAAACCTGGGGTGCACGAGCGGTCCGGGACTTAGATCCCGCTCGTGACACTACCTTAGGTTCATGGGGCTCAGGAGCCTGGACTGGAGATTCCAAAGGTTTGGTGAAGGTGGGAGCCAGCCGAAACCTCTGCCTACACTGGGCTCACTCTAACCTCCGCTCGTGAAAACGGAGGTCAATACGAGTAGATACTGTTATTAATTCTTCCAGTGTGGCGGGAATCTCCCTAGTGGCCAGGGCGTCCTTAACGTGGTCAGCCAGCCCCCTCCAAAATGTAGGGATAAGGGCTTTATCCGAAGACTCCAGCTCAGATGCTAGAGTGCGGAAGTGGACGGCAAAAAGGCTGACCATGGACGAACCCTGAGTCAATGCCAACAGTTGGAGCGCCGTATCATGAGTGACACGAGGTCCTAAAAAGACCTGTTTCAGAGTGCTCAGGAATAACGGAGCACTCTGCACCACATGATCGCCACGCTCCCACAGCGGCGTAGCCCACTGCAACACCCTGTCCGACAATAAGGATATGATAAAGCCCACCTTAGCCCGCTCTGTAGGGAAACGAGAGGCCAGAAGCTCGAGATGTATTGAGCACTGACTCACGAAACCCCTACAGGACTTACTGTCACCAGAAAATTTCTATGGTAGCGGGAGGCGAGATAGCGTCGGTACAGGGGCGGCGGTGGACAAGGTAGCTGCAGCCACACTTGCAGCCTGAACAGCGACAGCAGTAACATCCACCGCTGAGGTTGAATACTCTAGAGCCGCCAACCTTCCCTCCAGCTGCTGGATGTACCGCCGTAAACGCTGATCGTCCGTCATTACTAGCCAGACCTTGGCGCTAGTATTATGTTAAGGACTGGCAGAACGCACCAAGTATAGAAGATATGAAACTAGGTGCGTTCGCAGTCCGAGGTCCACCGTGCAGGTAAAAACCCTGCTGCTAGTAAGACGGACTATATGGCGGTACTATAAGTATACACGCACGGGTTAACTTCACCCTGCGTGAAGGAAGCGATCCTGTTGAGTCACAGGACCGCGGTACCGCACATAGAACGCGAGCAAGAAGTCAGCGAACACAACCCCAACACAGGATTGAAGTCCGATTAGACCACTTGCTGGCACAACACCGCAACTGGGTGTGTAAGGAAACTATAAAAATAGTATATAAAGGCACGAGAGTGCATGCAGTGCCGCACTGACGGACGCCACTAACCACCCAGGCTTGGGTAAGGAAAGCGCAGAGGAAGCGCACGGCGCCGTACAGGCGGTCACAGCAACTAGACGCTGTTATGTGTGTAACGTGCTGTTGGATAAGTCGGGCACTAGATAGCAAACATACACCTTCCGCGAACAGTCATCCAATAGGGAGGGTATTTTAAAGAGCGACTCTCACTCACAACACACACACATATTATCAAGACAATACTAGCGCATGGCCGTGCGGTCATGCGCAGTTTATATAGTTGCAGCACAGGAAACAGCTACAGAAGTTTTGCCCTTTCAGGACCTGCCAAAAGGACCAATGGGATGTGCTGCAGTACCTGAGCATGTGACCCCCGATCTCCAACGGGAGATCTTGCCCTGGGCATGCTCAGTGTGTGCCAATAAGGACTTAGTCCCAGGAAAGCCCGCTCGCCGCAGATCAGTGCAGGGTACAACAGGAGAGCCGGAAAAGGCAGCAGTAACCCTTTGCACAGAATCAGTCCCAGCGAGACGCTGGGAGCGACGCCAATGCTGAGCAGAGCCCACTGCGGCCGAAGCAGAATGGGAGACCGCAGCAGACACGGATCGAGATTCCCCCTGTGCAGCGGAGGAAACTCGACTCCTAACACAAACCACTTTAAATTCGCTAGCCTTAATTGCTGATGTCTTGGTGGAGTAGACCTAGCAGCACAACATCCATTCAAAAAGCAGCCCATGGTCTCTACCATATGAGATTACAAAGTACGGATTTATTTCTTCAAGAAATAGTGGCAGATAGGTGTTTCAGAGCAATGCTATGCACATTCAATCATTTCGCAAAAAGCAGTACAATCTACATGGTACAACAGTGCTTGTGATGAACTTAGACATTATAACTTGAGTTTCCACACAAGTGGATGATTGTATGCTTCTTTCCTGGGCACACATATAGCTGAGTACGGAAAGCAATAGATGAGCAAGATGATGATAATAATGATGACACTACCAGACACTATTTGAGGAGGTGGCCTGGCTAAAAGAGAGATAAGCCTTGCTCTTATTGCGGAACAGCTTGCTTTTCCCATGTAATGTCACTTCATGTGCTGATGGAAAGCCATAGTTCCTAGTCTATTCGAGCCTAGATTTCCAAGATGTATTTTTCTCCTGCAGAGGCTGCACACTGCCAGGAACTTGGAAAATAATTCTCACAGCCAAGATGTCTACACATGGGACTCACCACAATCTTCTTTCAGGTGGTGTTGAGCACCCTCCACCAGCAGCTGTTGTTGTATCCTGCTCCCAAGCTGACTGAAGAAGAAGCCCCCAGAAGATTTTTTTCCAAACATAGGCTCCTCTCTTTGTTGTTGATACCATCACTCTCCTCCTCCAATGGCTTCTTTGTCACCCCAGTCTGGTTCCCAGGTCTTGTCCACCAAACAGTCATCATCATCCATTACTCGACTGATTGTTGCATCAGTGTGGGAAATGTCCAGAGTTCTCTGTGCCCCACCCACTTTCCACTTTTAGATTTGCCCTGACAGGGTGCTACTGCCACCTTGGCAACCAAAGCCACTGCCCCTAGCGCCACAGTTGAGAGCCGTCAACACAGCTAGACATTTGAATTGTGTTCTCCACCTTCTCTGACCCTAAGTCTTCTGAGTGTAAAGGCTGACTGTTCAACTCTTAGAGTCAACTAGAAGAAATATCTTCCTTAGCTCCTTCACCACCACCCTCCCCATGAAGTGTTGCGATTTAGGGGATAAAGATGATGTTACATTGTGATGGTCTCTGGTAATGAAGGGGGACCTCAAATTGTCCATGGAACTGGGACCCTAACTATCCCTGTCTCAGGGGTACACTTTAAGGTAGAGAGGCCGAGTCTCTTACCTTACTATGCTCCTGTTAAACCCTGATCTGTTCCCTCCCCCACCCCTTGAGGTATGGGGCAGAAATATAATCTAAGAAAGACACAGACAAAACGGGGATAGCAAAAAACCTCTTTTATACAAAAGCACTAACCAACAATAGGGAGGTCACTAGGGACAGGGAGGAATTAACTAAATGGAAACAGGTACCAGGAGATGAGCACACGTACTACAGCAAACCACAGGACACTTCTACAGCAACTCTACTTCATTCACTTAGCTTTCACCAGCAGGAACTAGAAGGCCTGACCAGTTTATATAGGAAGAGGTAATGACCTGATCAGAAGCAGCTGAAATGGAGCTGCATGTGTCTTACCAGCATAGAAAGGGTCATTAATCTCTTCAGCACCAGAAGAAACTAAATCCATTTAATATGGGACACAAATCACACCATCTCTAAAGAAGACCTGCGATTCATTACCCGATGTGACCGTTACTTCAGGTCTTCCAGGGGACCTCAATATACAAAAAACTCCGGCACACTAAGAGTCCAAAAAGAATTTAACTATTTCATATATTTTTTATTATTCAAAATGGGATTTCCAAAAGTAAAGAAGATCGTTCTGTACACTTGAATAGGACATATACAATTTTTCAACGTTTCGGCTAACAAGCCTTTCTCAAGAGATGTCCGTCTGAAACACACATATATATAAAAAAGAATCAATCAATACAGAAACAATAATATTACCAAAGAAACAGGAAAATAACCCCATTCACACATCCTATGGAGTATAGCATAATCTTATATATATGAGATCAAAAAACAAAAAACAAAAACGTCATCCGACCGATTGGAAATTAGGAAGAGGCTACCGACTTCAGTATAAGAAATCCTTCTTATATGGATATACCGGGACGCTCAGAAAAAGCCACCAACATATGTAAACAATGAAAAAACGAAAAAGGATCAAGAAAAAGAGACTAAATCCCATTCTAAAAACGAAACATGCGTCATATCACCACATGACCGTATAAGTGAACCGATATTCTAGATACATCCCCACTAATAATCCATCACCACCATAAGTGAATATCAAATAAAAGACCATACTTGCTAATACGCAGAACTAGGCAGGGAAATCCACTGTAGAAAACAAACAAACAAAAAGATAATCTACAACGGGCACCTATATCCAATCTGTGGAGGGGCGCCAGAGAGAAGCGCCACAGGGAAAACCCCAGGATAATTACCTTGTCAGCGTGTCACCAATGAATATCACACCTGATGCGGATGACCGAGGAACCGTGACCGCTATGTGAGAGGCACGAGTGTGAAAGAACCGGCGTGCGAACGGCTTTTACCTTATCCGGTGTAGTAACTTCCGGTTTAAAGGTCCGAGCACAGACATGCGCCGTGAGATCGGGTGAAAGCCGAGGGGACCGAGTAGTGCCGGAAATTGCCGAAATAGTGCGCACGCGCTGGGGAGACCCCGCCCAGAAACTACATGCCGCTGGTATGCTGAAAGAAAAAAAGAAAGAAGAAAGGGGATAAATACACAATTGAGCGCTCTAAAATCTTAATTAGAGAAATACTATATGGGCACCTGTAAGAAAACAATCACAGGACTTAGTAAAATAAAATGAAATGTATATACATTTTTATCCAGGTTTACATTGTTACATATAGAAAAGTATATAACTGTTTATACAACACAGAGGAACTTCAACTTTTAGAAAATTAAGCACAGAAACGGAATCCATACAGAATGGTGAAAGTACTACAATTAATCACATATTCAAATCGGAATATAGAAACTTTATGTCCAAGTTAATTCCACTAATACGAAACCTCATATTCTCTATTTAAACCATTTGGAAATAATGTCTGCAACGTGTAAATCCAGAAGGATTCACGCTCTTTCAACTTTTTGATCCTGTCACCCCCCCTCCTAGATAAAGGCACATGGTCAATAACTTGATACCTTAATTGAGCTACCGTATGATTATTATGCAAAAAATGGGACGGAATGGGTAAGAGAGTTCTACCACAACGAATAGTGGATTTATGCTTAGAAATACGGTCTCGGACATGCTGGGTGGTCTCCCCAACATATCCGAGACCGCAAGGACACTTTATCAAATACACTACAAATGAAGAATTGCAGGTGAAATGGCCTCTGATAGGAAAACGTTTACCAGAACGAGGATGTGTAAAAGAATCACCCTTGGTTATATTTGAACATTGGTGGCAACCCAGACATGGGAAGGTACCATTCCGTGGTGAAGACAGGACCCTCTGTATAGATCCCTTACTGCTAGGTCCCACGTCTGCTCTAACTACGTAATCTTTAATATTGGAGCAACGTTTATTACAGATAATTGGATTAACATTAAATTCTTTCACCTGAGGATAAGCATTTTTTAGAATATCCCAATGTTGAAGGATGCACTTATTAATGAAAGAATTAAATGGATGAAACGTGCTCACAAAGGCCAACCTAGGCACCTTAGATGGTAAGTCGGGTCTAAACATCTCTCTAGTAGGTATAAGCACATGATCTGGGTAACCTCTAGCTCGAAATTTGGCATCCATCTCTTGATGTCTGAGATGACTGACCTCAGGATTGGACACAATCCTATTGACCCTATCGTGTTGGGACTTGGGAAGGGCTCTTTTGATGTGATGGGGGTGACAGCTCTCAAATTTCAAAAGACTATTCTTGTCTGTGGATTTTACATATAAATCTGTTTCAATATTCCTGTTATCATCAATATTGACTCTAGTATCCAAAAAATTCATGGAATTATGATCATATAACAATGAGAAAGTCAGGCCTGGTATACTCGAGTTAAGATCTGTATGAAACTGTAAAAGAGAATCAACGTCCCCTGTCCAAATGAGAAAAACGTCATCTATATATCGCCGCCAATAGGCTATATTCGACACAAAGTTAGAATGTGGGTAAACATATGTTATCTCAAACTGATCCATAAAAATATTCGCGTAAGGGGGTGCCATGTTGGACCCCATGGCAGTCCCTCTCTTCTGAATAAAGAATTGGTCTTCAAAGATAAAAAAATTACGAGTCAATACCATGGTGAGAAGGTCTTTACAGAATTTAAGTTGTAAATCAGAAAAAGTTGTGTGACGCGATAGAAAAGACATGACAGACTCAATCCCATCAGAATGTCGAATGCTGGTATATAGACTATTCACGTCCATGGTTACCAATAGACAATTAGACGGTAATTTTCTTACATTCTTAAGAGATATCAAAAAATCCGTCGTATCTTTAAGATAGGATTTTATCTTAGGTACCAAAGGCGATAAAATCTTTTCAAGTGTAATGGCTAGGGGGGACAATAATGATTCAGTAGAGGCAACGATGGGGCGCCCTGGGGGCTTAGATGGATGTTTATGAATCTTGGGGAGAGTATAGAAAACAGGGATAACCGGATATTGTTTAATCAGAAATTCTCCCAATTTAGTATCTATAATGCCCTTAGAGGTATAATAGGATACCAAGTCCTTAATCTCTTTACTAATTTCTAAAGTAGGGTTATGACTTATGGGATGGTACGTATCTGAATCATTCAGTTGCGTCCGAATTTCCCCCAAATAATAATCCCGATCCAGTACCACTATTGAACCCCCCTTGTCCGCCGGTTTTATTATTATTTGTCTATTGTCTCTAAGAGATGACAAGGCCTGCTTTTCTTCTACAGTAAGGTTATGTTTCACATGATAATCACCTCTCTGTATGGATTCCAATACTTTTTTTACATCATTCTTGACAAATTCTATATATGTCTCTACTGGATGATAAACGTGAGGAGGCTGAAAGGAACTACGTAACCGTAAATTTAAGTCATTCAACGTAAAAGCAGAACTAGATTGATCAGGTAAAACAGCGGAGGCCGGCAAAATCTTCGAAAAATGAGCTTTAAGCCGAACATTTCTAAAAAAACGATGAAGCTCCTGATCCAACTGAAACGAATTGAAATGAGGGACTGGACAGAAACTCAGTCCTTTTTGTAACACAGTCATTTCGGCGGGAGAAAGGCATGTTGAGGATATGTTGTAAACAATGTTATTGATGATTTCGGTACCTGTGACCTGGTTGCCATTCTGCGTTGTTCTTGTCCGTGTCCGTTGCCCCCTCCTCGTTTTCCTCTGTGTCCCCGTCCTGGGCGTTGTTCTAAAAAAGCTGGACGAGAAGAGCCAAAATCGCTTTCTGAGCTGGTAGAAAATGGACTGTAGTCCCGTCTGACCGGTCTCCGATACCTTGAGTAAGTGGAAAATTGCCATTTATACACTTGGTTATTCCTATAGTCCTCAGTATCACGCAAGAATTTATTCCGTTTCCTAGTTTGCAGACTTTCACGCAAATCGGATATAGATTTGTCCACTTTGTCCTTAAGAGACTTGAAGTCCTCTGGTGATGATGTGCTCCTGAGTTGTTGTTCCGTTGACACGATCTTGGAATTCAATTCTGTAATTTCTTTCTGTAGAAAGTCAATAGTTAGAACCATTAAGTCCATGGAACATTTATTTAAAATGGCCTCAAATTTACCACAATATTCTGAGTTGTCTTGGAACAGGGTGGGTCTCAATGGGACCCTGAGACCTCTAGGTATCCGTTGGACTTTGTGATACTCTGCCAAAGTTATACTGTGCAGATCTAAAGCTGTATGTCGTCTCAAATCCTTTTCAAAATCCCTGGTCCGTAATTCCTCAGAGGGAGTATGTAGAAAAGTCCCAGATGTGGTAATTTGAGAGACAATATTAGAAGCCTCCTCTTGGTTATATGATAAGGTAGAAAAAGACATTTAAATCAAATAGGAGCTACCTTCAAAAAATAACAATATTATCACGATGAGGAAGGTGCCTCACTAATAGGAGGTGCTCTGGAGAAGAAACAATTCAATATACAAAAAACTCCGGCACACTAAGAGTCCAAAAAGAATTTAACTATTTCATATATTTTTTATTATTCAAAATGGGATTTCCAAAAGTAAAGAAGATCGTTCTGTACACTTGAATAGGACATATACAATTTTTCAACGTTTCGGCTAACAAGCCTTTCTCAAGAGATGTCCGTCTGAAACACACATATATATAAAAAAGAATCAATCAATACAGAAACAATAATATTACCAAAGAAACAGGAAAATAACCCCATTCACACATCCTATGGAGTATAGCATAATCTTATATATATGAGATCAAAAAACAAAAAACAAAAACGTCATCCGACCGATAGGAAATTAGGAAGAGGCTACCGACTTCAGTATAAGAAATCCTTCTTATATGGATATACCGGGACGCTCAGAAAAAGCCACCAACATATGTAAACAATGCCTCTACCTCTAAGGGCATTATAGATACTAAATTGGGAGAATTTCTGATTAAACAATATCCGGTTATCCCTGTTTTCTATACTCTCCCCAAGATTCATAAACATCCATCTAAGCCCCCAGGGCGCCCCATCGTTGCCTCTACTGAATCATTATTGTCCCCCCTAGCCATTACACTTGAAAAGATTTTATCGCCTTTGGTACCTAAGATAAAATCCTATCTTAAAGATACGACGGATTTTTTGATATCTCTTAAGAATGTAAGAAAATTACCGTCTAATTGTCTATTGGTAACCATGGACGTGAATAGTCTATATACCAGCATTCGACATTCTGATGGGATTGAGTCTGTCATGTCTTTTCTATCGCGTCACACAACTTTTTCTGATTTACAACTTAAATTCTGTAAAGACCTTCTCACCATGGTATTGACTCGTAATTTTTTTATCTTTGAAGACCAATTCTTTATTCAGAAGAGAGGGACTGCCATGGGGTCCAACATGGCACCCCCTTACGCGAATATTTTTATGGATCAGTTTGAGATAACATATGTTTACCCACATTCTAACTTTGTGTCGAATATAGCCTATTGGCGGCGATATATAGATGACGTTTTTCTCATTTGGACAGGGGACGTTGATTCTCTTTTACAGTTTCATACAGATCTTAACTCGAGTATACCAGGCCTGACTTTCTCATTGTTATATGATCATAATTCCATGAATTTTTTGGATACTAGAGTCAATATTGATGATAACAGGAATATTGAAACAGATTTATATGTAAAATCCACAGACAAGAATAGTCTTTTGAAATTTGAGAGCTGTCACCCCCATCACATCAAAAGAGCCCTTCCCAAGTCCCAACACGATAGGGTCAATAGGATTGTGTCCAATCCTGAGGTCAGTCATCTCAGACATCAAGAGATGGATGCCAAATTTCGAGCTAGAGGTTACCCAGATCATGTGCTTATACCTACTAGAGAGATGTTTAGACCCGACTTACCATCTAAGGTGCCTAGGTTGGCCTTTGTGAGCACGTTTCATCCATTTAATTCTTTCATTAATAAGTGCATCCTTCAACATTGGGATATTCTAAAAAATGCTTATCCTCAGGTGAAAGAATTTAATGTTAATCCAATTATCTGTAATAAACGTTGCTCCAATATTAAAGATTACGTAGTTAGAGCAGACGTGGGACCTAGCAGTAAGGGATCTATACAGAGGGTCCTGTCTTCACCACGGAATGGTACCTTCCCATGTCTGGGTTGCCACCAATGTTCAAATATAACCAAGGGTGATTCTTTTACACATCCTCGTTCTGGTAAACGTTTTCCTATCAGAGGCCATTTCACCTGCAATTCTTCATTTGTAGTGTATTTGATAAAGTGTCCTTGCGGTCTCGGATATGTTGGGGAGACCACCCAGCATGTCCGAGACCGTATTTCTAAGCATAAATCCACTATTCGTTGTGGTAGAACTCTCTTACCCATTCCGTCCCATTTTTTGCATAATAATCATACGGTAGCTCAATTAAGGTATCAAGTTATTGACCATGTGCCTTTATCTAGGAGGGGGGGTGACAGGATCAAAAAGTTGAAAGAGCGTGAATCCTTCTGGATTTACACGTTGCAGACATTATTTCCAAATGGTTTAAATAGAGAATATGAGGTTTCGTATTAGTGGAATTAACTTGGACATAAAGTTTCTATATTCCGATTTGAATATGTGATTAATTGTAGTACTTTCACCATTCTGTATGGATTCCGTTTCTGTGCTTAATTTTCTAAAAGTTGAAGTTCCTCTGTGTTGTATAAACAGTTATATACTTTTCTATATGTAACAATGTAAACCTGGATAAAAATGTATATACATTTCATTTTATTTTACTAAGTCCTGTGATTGTTTTCTTACAGGTGCCCATATAGTATTTCTCTAATTAAGATTTTAGAGCGCTCAATTGTGTATTTATCCCCTTTCTTCTTTCTTTTTTTCTTTCAGCATACCAGCGGCATGTAGTTTCTGGGCGGGGTCTCCCCAGCGCGTGCGCACTATTTCGGCAATTTCCGGCACTACTCGGTCCCCTCGGCTTTCACCCGATCTCACGGCGCATGTCTGTGCTCGGACCTTTAAACCGGAAGTTACTACACCGGATAAGGTAAAAGCCGTTCGCACGCCGGTTCTTTCACACTCGTGCCTCTCACATAGCGGTCACGGTTCCTCGGTCATCCGCATCAGGTGTGATATTCATTGGTGACACGCTGACAAGGTAATTATCCTGGGGTTTTCCCTGTGGCGCTTCTCTCTGGCGCCCCTCCACAGATTGGATATAGGTGCCCGTTGTAGATTATCTTTTTGTTTGTTTGTTTTCTACAGTGGATTTCCCTGCCTAGTTCTGCGTATTAGCAAGTATGGTCTTTTATTTGATATTCACTTATGGTGGTGATGGATTATTAGTGGGGATGTATCTAGAATATCGGTTCACTTATACGGTCATGTGGTGATATGACGCATGTTTCGTTTTTAGAATGGGATTTAGTCTCTTTTTCTTGATCCTTTTTCGTTTTTTCATTGTTTACATATGTTGGTGGCTTTTTCTGAGCGTCCCGGTATATCCATATAAGAAGGATTTCTTATACTGAAGTCGGTAGCCTCTTCCTAATTTCCAATCGGTCGGATGACGTTTTTGTTTTTTGTTTTTTGATCTCATATATATAAGATTATGCTATACTCCATAGGATGTGTGAATGGGGTTATTTTCCTGTTTCTTTGGTAATATTATTGTTTCTGTATTGATTGATTCTTTTTTATATATATGTGTGTTTCAGACGGACATCTCTTGAGAAAGGCTTGTTAGCCGAAACGTTGAAAAATTGTATATGTCCTATTCAAGTGTACAGAACGATCTTCTTTACTTTTGGAAATCCCATTTTGAATAATAAAAAATATATGAAATAGTTAAATTCTTTTTGGACTCTTAGTGTGCCGGAGTTTTTTGTATATTGAATTGTTTCTTCTCCAGAGCACCTCCTATTAGTGAGGCACCTTCCTCATCGTGATAATATTCCAGGGGACCTGACACATTCGTGACAGATGCAGAACAGATAGAGGTGTGATAACGGAATTGAAAGTCTGCAGTGTGAAAGATTACATGAACATTTCCAATGCACAGTTGCCTAACATCAATTAAAAACTTGCTCTTTTTTTTTAATACCAATGGGTTATAAAAGCATCCCTTGCAGCAAAGCATGTTGAACATGATTTTTTTTTTCAAAGCATGAGGGAGAGTCTTATATGTCCTGTTGGAATTAAGTAAACATCGATTTTTAATTGATATAAGGCAACTGAGTTCTACAAATTTTTTTGTTTTCTTTTTCTTTGCTGGATAAGTGTTCCCACATAGCCATGCACCATAGAAACAAATCTATGCAAACATAAAACTGACATCTTTCATCTTAGTAAAAGATTACGTGTTATGGCAGTGGAGGATTGTGCAGAACACTGACTTAAACTGACAGTGTCACTGTCAGAGGTAACATCATCCTACAGTGACAGAGGCGAATGATGTGCTATATATTCCATAATGCCCTCTGTGGCATAATGCCCTCCACTCTTGCTGCAGGCAAAGGAGGCCATTTGAGTCTTGCATTTGGCAATACTAATACAACTGCTATTATGAATAGTTGTGCTGATGCTTCTTAGACAATAAATGCATTTTCTTCTCTGTTACATTACCCCATCCTTTGCTATTGCTACTTTTTCTTTTACCAGTTTTACAACTGTGCAAGGAGGCGGTGTGCAGGGACATCATACTGCATGGGGAGCTGTTTGGTGACATCATATTGTGCAAAGGGCCTGTTTGGGGACATAATACTGTTCAAGGGGGTTTGTTGGGGACATTATACTGTGTAAGGGGGTTATGTGTGGGGCATAATACTGTGCAAGAGGGCTGTGTGAGGACATAATATTTTGTAATCTGGTTGTGTGAGGAAATAATACTATATGGGGGGTTGTGTAGGGATATCATACTGCATGGGGGGGCTATTTGGAGGCGTAAAACTGTGCAAGGGGGCTGTGTGGAGGCATGATATTATGCAAGGGAGCTTTGTTGGGCCACAATACTGTGCAAGGGGTCTGTGTGGAGAAATAATACTATATAAAAGGACTGTGTAGGGACATCATACTGTACAAGAGAGCTGTGTGGGCACATAATATTGTGCAAAGGCGGCTTTGTGGGGGCATAATACTGTGCAAGGGGACTGTGTAGGGGCATTATACAGTTAACAGACTTAATTCTGTTCAATATTAAGTGATAAAAATGAATATAAGAAATAATAACGAGCAGAATTAAATTGCACCTGATTCGTTCGACTCTTATGCGACCCCTTGGGAAAATAAATTGCCCACACCTTCCATAGAGTAGAGGATGCTAATTTTGCCAATGTGCAGCCCCTGGGAGGCCCCATGGTCAGCCCAATCTCATTGTGAGTCCCAATGGTCAAACCTGCAACTGACAAATTAACCTCTATCAAATTTATCAGGGTTTTTGGGGGGAATAACCCTGTATATTCTTATGGGTTTTCAGCAGAAGAATACTTTTACCTTCTAATGCCTGTAAGTCATTATTTTTGCTTAGTGCTGAGATGTTTAGAAATTCCTCTGAATGACTTTTGTTCTCATTTTTTAATGTTCCCTTGTTTAGTAGAGACGGAGATGCTTTTGATGTTGTTTTAACAACATGAGAGTAAATCTAACACATAGCAGTATTCACACTCTATATATATCCTGAAGAGCTCGTTGCCAGACATGATACTGGCTCCCCTTACCAGAGTCTAGCTATCTAGACATGTTTTGACATTGGTGTGGAACAGAGTCATTGTTTCTCATTTTATTCAGCGTATATAGCGACCAAGATTATTTTTCTTGTATGGAAAATGGAATCTCATAGAATGTTTGTATATGCTTTTACGTGCTTTTTATCAGAATGCAAAGTCATGCACATAAACAAATGAAGTATACAACACAGACATTTTCATATAAAATCTAAATAGTATAGCACCCTGATGGGTAATGATAGGATAAAATCAGAAGATATATTCTGCAAATTTTATGGAAATGAAGCATTTCTCAAACATCTCACTAGTCTGGGTTAGAGCTCAAATCCTACTAATAGTTTATAGTTTATAAGGCTAATTTAGACTGTAGTTTTCTCCATGTACCTCATGCACATTTACTGTAGCTCTGTATGAGGCTTTTGTGCTATCCTAAAATAACACTGTTGGAACACAGGACCAAGGGATCACAAAGTGTCTATAGTGAGTTATAGTAAATGATTCCTTTGGGGGTTTCATCCAGATCCTGTGTCTCAGATCTTCAGACGGAGGCCCCAACTGAGCTACAAGTGTGGCCGAAATACAATGTGAACATAGCCTAAGCAAGGAAGATCTGATACCAGTTTTCTCTCTTCTTCCTGTTGAGAACTCAGGCATGTTCCGCCAAATAACTCATGCATGTGTATGTCTACAGAAGAAATAGCTCTTGGGTCAGCCATCCAGTGATCTTTCTCATTTTCTTTTTACTCCTATGCCTGCAAAGATGACAAGGGGAGACCCTCTATGTCTAGAGGAAAGAATCGCCATTATCACAGATGGGGATTCTTTACTATTAAAGCAGTAACATTGTAGAACACTCTGCCATATGATACTTTAATGGCTGAGTCACTAAAAACATTCAAGGAGGGCCTGGTCACCTTTCTTGAAAAATATAATATTTCAGCTTATGGGACGCTGATCCTGGGAATTAGTCTGCTTGCTGAATGTGGATTTGGAAATTAAGTTTTTACCTAATATCGGTCAATTAGCATCTGCCTCATGAGGTTTTTGACTTCCACTGGATCAACATGTTAAGTAAAATGTTGAAGTCGATGGAATGATCCACTTTCAATATTAAAACTATGAAAATATTGAATGTACTTGGTCAGTTTAATGCAGCAGATGATGTCACCATGGCTGTATAATAAAGATCTTTAACGGTTCTGCGTGTACCATTCAGGCTTTGATCATTGATTTTGTTGTGTGCTTGAGACCTAACAGGGAACTTTAGGTCTCATTAAATACAGTATATGTGAAGTGTTAGGGACATATGTTGCTAGAGAAGAACATAGAGGGCTTAACTGACGTGCTGAAAGAACTCTGTGTGACATTAAACAAATGATTAACTTGATGGCATCTTTGATTGATGGACTCCAACAGCTATAACCACTTGATGTTACAGAGAAGAAGATGCCATTCCTGATGAAGAACCAGCTGTACTTATTGACTCTTCATTGGCTTTCGTAGGAGTTGTGGAAACCTCCATGTGAGAGGTCTAGTAGGATGTTATAACTTTAATTAATTTTCCTGTGTGTGTCTGCATTGTTTTATGAAGATTATATTTTATATTGATTAGCTTTTTTGTGTATATCTAGTATATTCAATTGATAGTCCATTTCCTTGTTACGATAGTTATCTGATTTGTAGACAATCCAGTAAACATTGAGTAGACTGGGGCAAGACTATAATCTCTTCTGCAGGTAGGACAACTAGAAATACTTTGCATGCCTGCATTTTGTCGTTAATAAATGACCTTGTATTTGGAGAAGACAGCGTCCCATGACTAAAACAAACATTTTCCAATCAATGAACAGCTAAAACAGTAGAATAAAATAAATACACCATCCCTGAACTTGTCCATTTTCTACTATGAGCATAAATGCTTGATTAGGTTCCCATCTTTGGGATGGCTGTGCATGTCTGCATCTCTCTCCATTTTTGGCTATGGGAGTAATAGAAACAGCTGAGCTAGTTTTAGTTAAGTCCATTCCAAGTTCATATACGAGTACTTACCTGCTCTTTTATTTTTTCTCACGGTGATCTAATTGCTTTTTGTAAATGACATTTTTTTTAAATAATAAAGTGGGCATTCTGAAATAATGTATAGATTGGTTTTACACACATTATTTTTGGAAATCTCTGTCCTCAGATGCTACATGAAATGCTCATGTGGTCTCACAGAAATCCAGCAGGGTTGTTAGGTTTCAGTTTGCAGATCCTAAGCAGAGGATATTCACTATGGCTAGTTACAATGTAATAACACAAGATTGCGATCTTATGCCTTTCCATTACAAGTCATGGTGTGCCCTAGCCAAAGGACATTTTTCCTATGCACTATATTTACACATGAAAATCTCATGACAGAAGGAAACTCTCCATTAAATGTCACTTGCATAAAAAGGTTGTCCGACCGTGAAATCCATGTAATTTTTTTAAGCTAATCTGTGCTGTATTATGATATACAACACCCCCAGAAATTTTGTTTTTTGTTTTTGCCTTTCTTTCCTTGCTTCACATGTCTCCACATCAAATCCACAGTGATGATAGGGCTTCACATGTCCCCACATCACATCCACATTGGTGATAGCTTCACATGTCCCCACATCACATCCAGAGTGGTGATAGCTTCACATGTCCCCACATCACATCCAGAGTGGTAAATGCAGCATGCCTTAGAGACTTCTTAGCTCTTTTTTTAAGTACAAGTATAAGCAGAACTGAGTATAAGCTGAGGCACCTACTTTTGCCACAGAAAACTGGGTAAGCTTATTGACTCAAGTATAAGCCAGGTATTTATTGTCCCCTCATCCCTGTCCTGGTATGAATGGCTCCCCCGTCCTGTCCTGGTATGTGGCTCCCCTTGTCCTATCCTGCTATGCGTGGCTCCCCCAGTCCTGTCCTGCTATATGTGGCTCCCCCTGTCCTGCTATGTGTGGCTCCCCCTGTCCTGCTATGTGTAGCTCCCCCTGTCCTGTCCTGCTATGCATGGCTCCACCTGTCCTGGTATGTGGCTCGCCCATCCTGTCTTGTTATGTGGCTGTCCTTTCCTTGTATGTGGCTCCTTCGTTATGTCCTGGTATGTGGCTCCCCCTGTCCTGTCCTGGGATGTGGCTCCCCCGTCGTGTCCTGGTATGTGGCTCCCCCTGTCCTGGTATGTGGCTCCCCCGTATTGTGCATGGCTCCCCCTGTCCCGCATTGCTCGGCTCCCCCAGGCCCGCATGGCTCGGCTGCCCCCCCCGTCCCATCGTTGTTTGCATGGCTCACATCCCCGCCTCCCACCCCCATCCTACTCACCCTCTTTAAGTATAGTGTTACTGGCATTTCTCTAATAGGCTTCTGAATGGGACTTAAAAAGAGCAAAAAATACTGTATATATGTAAAGAATTGGCAGTATAATTCTCATATATTCTTCAACATAGATGGCAGTGTCAGAGCTGGTCGTAACATAGCTCTCGCCTTGTCAAGCCGTCATGTCCAATTCCGTGTTTGAATCTTTCAAATAAAAAAATGTGTCCCTCTTTGGAACTGCCTTCCTTAGGAGATCAGATACTTTATGAGCTGTCGTTGCATAAAAGATCATAAATCCTTAAGAGATCATAAATCAAGAAATACCTTTTCATTTACACTTAGTGTTTTATCTCCAAGCAGATGGGGGATATGTAAGGAAATTGTAGTCAAATGTCTAAATACTTTCAGCTGAACTGATTTTTTTTTAGTGGAAAGAGAATATATTTTTGTTCTTAATGTGTGTAGCTAACATCTGGCAAACGTTTGCTTTTTGTATGCATGAATAGAAAGGAAATCTCATCTTCAATTTAGCTGGGATGTGGTCAGGAATATGACAGTGTTTAAAGGATATGTCTTGTGATGTACTGCCATAAGAAGCCTGTACAAACTTGGATGATTATTTGTTGCAATGTTTTTCCCCACTCCTCCCTTTGTCTGCCCAGCATCTCTCATTAAAATGCTCTAATGGCTTTGAAGCCCACTTCGGAACTGGCACACACTTTAGGTTTCACCCACAAGCCAAATATACCCTTGTATATCTTGAAATTAAAAATGTTTGAAAGTAAGAGTGCAGCCCTCCATATCAAGACTAAAGCAAAACATTAATAATAACTTTCTTCTGTGGCTATCTGACAGGTTTATAAGGTATGTGGAAAAGTTTCTGTATATGCCATGTGTTAGAAGAGCCCTCCTCTGTGGCCAGTTTATTTAGTAAATGGCTTTTTAATTTGGATGTGTATCTACAGTATCTGGAGATGAAACAAAATCACTGCACTCATCCAGTTCAAATAAATTTTGCTGAAGTGAACATTTTATTTGGGATACGAAGATGAAGACGAAACAATAGGGCAATTATTAACATTTCGGCCACACGGTGGCCTTGATCACAATAAAGTGCCTTTGTGGTTGTTCGTTTCTGTCATAGGGTATTACGACGTTCTACTACATTCAAAAGTGGAGATGGCCAAGTTTTAACCCAAACTAGGGATGCAAGGCCTGTGCTCCAACAAAAGATTATCCGGGATGGTGTATAATTGTCTCTGTACCATCTACCATACACTGGGTTAGCTTACTTGCCCGTGTAACGTTTGGCCAGCAGGAACCGGAGAAAAAAGAGATGTCAGCGTTGTGTGTACACACTTGCACAGGGTGGATGTGGCTGCTTAAATATCCATTGGCAGCGCAGTGGGGAATGCGACCCGAGTCCCGGGAGCCGGCGTTGGTGGTCAAGTGGGAGGTGCCGACACAGACCGTGTCCTGGCGATGAAGGCGGGTCGCGTTCCCCACTGTGCTAAGCAGCCACATCCACCCTGTGCAAGTGTGTACACACAACGCTGACATCTCATTTTTCTCCGGTTCCTGCTGGCCAAACGTTACAAGGGCAAGTAAGCTGACCCAGTGTATGGTAGATGGCACAGAGACATATATACACCATCCCGGATAATCTTTTGTTGGAGCACAGGCCTTGCATCCCTAGTTTGGGTTAAAACTTGGCCATCTTCACTTTTGAATATAGTAGAACGTCGTAATACCCTATGACAGAAACGAACAACCACAAAGGCACTTTATTGTGATCAAGGCCACCGTGTGGCCGAAACGTTAATAATTGCCCTATTGTTTCGTCTTCATGTTCGTATCCCAAATAAAATGTTCACTTCAGCAAAATTTATTTGAACTGGATGAGTGCAGTGATTTTGTTTCATTTCAAGTGTTGATGGGTCCACTGGCTCCGTTCATTTGCACCATCGAACTCCGTAAATAGTCGAGTGCTAGCTCTTCGTTCCTTCTACTATCTACAGTATCTGACTGGTGGGGCAAATGCCCATCAGTAACATTGACTCTAGGGGCCCACTAAGCTACATGCAAATATTACATTGCTCTCTATAATATAATAATACGTTAGGTAGTCCTTTACATGAACAATGAGATGCTGCTTTTGTTTGTACATCAAGAATCAAATGTATTGGTGCAACTAATGCTAATATTGAGGGGTAAGTGGCTGGTGGGGCCCACCAGGAGGTTCCCCTGTTCCTCCGAGGGCCAGTCCAATCTTGTGTTTCTATTCTGTGGAAAAGTTGGCAATCTTGGAAGAGGAATTAACATGTTAGTGACCACCGATAGATTGAATACAGATTCCTAATAGTGGAGAGCAGCAAGTGAGCATGCAAGTATCATTATTATTAGCGAGTATTGTAGATCGATGTTTTTGGAAGGGAGCTTATAAATGGCACTGTAGATGGCTGTCATTCACACTCCCCACACACATCAGTGGTTACACTTGACTGTCACAAGTTCAATGCTTTTCCACCCTGGAAACCTTTTTCGTAGGTACTATATACCTAGAATATCCCATAAGACATGCCATTTTGGTGAAGTTCTCACCCAGTACATACATTTGACATATATTTCTCATAGACAATATGGAACAACTTCACCTTGTAACCTCATTGAACTACAAGTTGTACAAGTTACTGTACTTACATAAATAATGCATTCGCATATTAGCCTACCCAAGACTTGTCCATCCTAAAGGTACGAACACAGAGTTTGCAACCAAGCGTTGATAATGATAACTAAAAAAGATTAATGTGGTGGTTATCATGGCTTATGATATGTGCCTGGAAATAATGAATACTGTTGTCCAAATGCTTGATACACATGTTGATGGGACCCTAAAGTGTACATGAATCTTCACATCTTCAGTTACATACAAAAGTTGGCGCAAACCATTTACTGTATGTGCCAGTTGAGGGGGACTTTCCAGGTTTTTCTTATATTGATGTCCTTTTCATGGATGGACATTCAATATCAGTTTAGTGGGGGCACGATGCTTAGCGCCCCCACCAATGAGCTGTTTTTATCTTCGGCAGTGGCCAATATAAACAGTATTGAAGTGAATAGGAGCTGAGCTGCAGTACCCGGGAACGGCCACTACACTGTGAACGCAGCTGGGCTATTTGGCTTACTCTTTACATCCACCCACCGGTGGAGCTGAAAACACCTGATAATGGGGGCTGGGTATATGTCCCCCACCAATCTGATATGTATCCCACAGACAAGTCATCACTGTAATAAGCCTGGAAAGCACTTATAAATACATCTTTGTAGCAAATGACTCATTGTCTGGGCCCTTAAATCCAGATGCATGATTTCTTATGCTTTTTTATGCATCTCTCTAGAAAGAAGTAATAAACATAGTAAATAATGTAGCTCAAGTGATTTGCACATTTTAATACGAGACGGATTGAAAGTTAACCAGGCCATTAGAAAAAAACTATGGTCATACATCAATACTGAGAAGAACAAACTTCTTCAAAATATTTACTTGTCTCTGTATACTTTGTATACTTTCTATTGTGTGCCTTAGACTTGCTTTTGTGACTTTTTTCTTGTTTGATGGCTGATAAGACCATAAATAAATAATTAACTCCTGTATAGGTTTTCTCAACGTGTACCTGCTTGCCCAGCCGTACATGTTGGTGCAGCTGTAGGTTTGGGAACATCACCATTTGTCTTGGAAAACATTCCATTATTGACATATATAAACACATATTTCAAAAAGAAACTTTGCTCCGATAAGACTTATCTTGGCAGTGTCCCAGGAGGCTAGCCCATTCTAACTCCACTTATTGCTAATTAAATGTCGCTAACTCTGTAAGGTGATAGATTACGTATTAGAATAGCTGATTCATTACACATTGAAGTATATAAACTCCCTCTTTGGCCATCCCTATGGAAATGACCTACTGTATGTAAAACACTGTCCTATCCGTGTTTTTCCTGGATAGCGCTTGCACCTAAAATAGTGAATGGGGTCATTTGCATGTCCGAGTGGTCCACAGAAAATCACGCAGACATGTCCAATTTTGATCCAAGTGTTGGATCAGAGTCAGCAATGAAACTCTATGGGTCCATGAGAAAATTGGGAAGCACTCTGTTGCCATCACCACCGTTAGATAGGAGAAAGTAGTGAAACTTTTTTTTCTGAAATCACTTATGAAACTCATTCAGTTTTTATTGCACGTGAAAAACATGCCAATTAACCCCTTTGAAGCTCCAGTCTAGGGTTAAACGTGTGCTCTACAAGATTCTCATTTGTCAGTAAACTCATTTTTTTCCATATCATAATCAGTAGTTAAATATAGATAGAAAATCATACAATTTTCACACTGTTTTAAGACTCCTATTTCATGTTCTTCTCTGTAGTTTTATTATCATCAGATTACAGTGCCAGATAACATCTGTATACAAAACTGATAACACAGGAGCCACTATTCACAATTTCCTGGCCCTTTCCTCCCTTTACAATGACTTTTGCACATGCTCATTAGATGTTTTGATGCAAAAGATGGGATCTGACTCAGTCTATTGCTGCTAATGTACCGGTATATGTGCATTTTCTGAAAGATCAGTAAGTAGGAGTCTTGAATGGCCCCAGTGGCTAGTGTGAAAATTGCAAAATACAGATTGTTGCATGAAAAATAAAAAAAAATGTAACAAAAAAATGTTTAAAAAGTACAATTATCCAAAAATATATAAAGACCCTCACTGTACTTTCTAGGAATCTGTCGTGTATAGACGATTGTATCTCCAAATCCACAATCCAAAAAAAAAAATACAAAAACGCACAATGTGGAAAACATTTTTCTTCAATGCCTTTTTATAGCCATATTCAAATAGAAAACATACTATGAAGTGCAGAAACAGAAAACCAAACATTCCCCCCGATTAGGCAACAATGAACTTCTTCCTGCTACCCCTACCTCCATTATTCATCGTTGTACCATGTTCGGTAGGGATGAGGATCTTCTATAGGACCCAGTCATTGGTGCCTAATCAGGGCGCGTATTTTGTTTTCTGTTTCTGCACTTTGCAGGAGAGTTTTGTGAATTGATATCACCAGGTTTTTTTTATCTAATTCATTGGATGTAATTAATTTACTTTGTGTTTGAGTGAAATTGGACTGGGACATCCTGTCTGGGGGAGAGGGAAGGAGAGCAGCTCCATTGAGCGAATGGCCACATGTGGTAGCTGCAGGGACACATTGTGAAATGATAAAAGTAGGATATGGTAGATCTGACATAGGACTGACAGTAGTAATCTCAGGGGGGAAGTTATTTTCAGTCCCTTCAATATGCATTTGTAGAAAAGCTGAATTACAGTTTTCATGGGTAACGTTCCTCATTGTGGAGAGGGACATACCGGTTTTTGGCATGCTAATGTAAGGAGGCTTGTTCGCCGTGCAATTCATGAGTAACTTAAAATAAGATCATCAACCATTTTGTATCTATATATTACATATCCTTGAGATGCCGGACAAGCGTACATATAGTGGTGACATAACGGAGGTAACACAGACTTTAACTTCTAAACACCTCTAGTTTTCTATTTGTAATTATCGTAAAACATTTTTGTTTAATCTTGATTCACAGTTTCACTACAAAATGACATTTTTTGAAGCCCTCAGACAAAAATGGTTCCAATAGGTCGTACAAATAATGTTTAATTTTCTCTAATGTCAAAAAAAGTCTTTTTTAGCAAGGGTTGTGCTGCCTTTGGCTTCATTCTCACCTCAGGGAGCTTGGGTTATTAAAGTCTGCACCATCTGTTTCTCGGGCTTTCAACTAGAGCATGTAATTTTCTAAGAGCGGTAAAATAGAATATTCAGCTTTGATTTGTAGAGCCACATAATTCGTCCTTTATAGTTCAGTGGTTTTTGCATTTCACTTTGGTTCAATTGATGCCTATTATTTAATTTCGTAGTGTATCATCCTTACACTGTATCACTAGAACATAGCAGTAGTCTATCAGCAAGGTGACAAAACTATTTGGCCATTCTTTACTTACTATAAAGGTCAGAGAAATGCAGACGCTTTCAACAAACATTCACAGAGGAGCTGGAAAGGGTCCTGGAATGCCTTTTAATCCTTTTTATGGCCTTGAAACCAGGAGCTTTTATGTGAAAAGTTGCATTTAAGGTTTGTTCGCTACTAGAAGATGAATTTACCAATGTCTCAGTTGCCTGTTCTGTCAATGGGAGGTTGATTGCCACCATATGTATGAAAGGAAAGCTAAATAGAAACAATATAGTTCTTGGAAATATTTTATCATTTTAACTTACTCCTGTCAGCCTGTTATTCCATTGATGTCAGTGCCTTGTTTCTTACCTTATTTTACCTTTCTCTTTTCCTTTGTAACTTATAGTTGAGGAAACTTGAGGCTACTCACATTATATATCGCTATGACTCAGGTTCTGAAACATCTAGGAGATCACCCCAAATCAGCTAGACACCCAGCTGCAGGATAGTTACCCTTTCTGAATAACGAAGGCTTTTTAACAGAGTGTGACAGCTCTGCCATCCGTGGTGATGGAAGCCCTGCACACTGCAATTGGCCAAATAATGTGGCCTCAACATGAAAGATACGATATATCTGAGCCAACAGTCATGGGTCGGCCAAACCTTTTATATACCGCACCTCGATCTTAAAGGGCCACTGTCACCTTCCTCCAGCCGTTATAAACTAAAAGAGCCGCCTTGTGCAGCAGTAATGCTGCATTCTAACAAGGTGGCTTTTTTAGTTTTGTGTTCATGTATTACTAAAATAAAGCGCTTTGAAACTTTTCAAAAATACCTATCTTTGTCCACGGAGGCGGGTCCTCAATCCCCAGCTTGAACGGTACTCTGCCGTCACTCACATCTTCAGGGGCTTTCGGCGCCGACCCCTCCGCGCTGTTTTCTCTTCAAAACCGGTGCCTGCGCTGTGTAAATCTTTGTGGGGCAGGCGCAGTAAGCTCTGGCGGTCTGACGTCCCAGCCAGGCTTGCAGACTGCGCCTGTGCTGGCAGTGCGGCCACCCACCTCGGGAATCCCTGCCCCGCACTGTGTTATGCATTATGCACAGTGCAGGGCTAGGATTCCTGGGCATGCGCACTGCGTGTGTCAGACTGTCACCCAGGTCCCCCGCCTTACAGCCTCTGTCTATTCAGCTGATCGTCCCGGCGATTGCTATGAGGAGGAGGAGACCACAAAAAGGTCACAATGTGGATGTCACAGAACACATTTGGCACATGTGGAATACAAGCCAAAGGCCATTACCAAAAATCAGTGTGCACATCACCAGAAGTTGCACCAGGGTGAAATAGTGCAGTAGATGGTTGGCCCACCATAATCTTTAGATTCATCTGACTTGTATGGTCAAGTGTAGAATGCAGACAGCAATGCTGGCTTCTAACTCACAGTACACAAATACCTTGCATGCTAGAATGTTAAGTGAGTGCTGTAGCTTTAGTAGTGGTTTATACCACTGCTGCAAGAGTTTATTACGTGAACAGGCCCTTCTCTATGCTTGTTAGGCTTCATTCACATGTCCATGTTTCACTTTCTGTGAGGTTTCCCGACCAACCGCATTTCCTGACCCAAACTTAGCTGCCTCAAATATAATGTGTACTAGAACCATATGTCACAGACACGTGAATCCAGCCTTATTGTGAACAAATAGAGATCAATTGGTGTGGTTGATCCATTTATACCTTTGATATACTGCATGTCTATGGACATTGTCATGGCAGACTATATCATCAGATAACCCCAGACATGGATGACTACCAAGCATAATATAACCTTCTGATCTGAATTCTTCCATCTCTTTCATGATGTATGTTTAGATGTGGTTTTGTCAGTATAAAATGTGGTATCATTTCTTGGTAATATTCACATTTGAGGAATATTCTTAGAGGAGGTCTTTAAGGTTTGGTCTGATCCATTTGCTGTGTGTTTATTGCCAGCAAACTACATCTGTGTTGATTTTTGAGCAGTTCTAATTGTTGCCTAACATCTGTTTCTGTTCCCAAAGTAACGCTTAGTCTTTTAAATATTCTAGGTTGCCATAAAATCTATCCGTAAGGACAAAATAAGAGATGAACAAGATATGGTTCACATCAGACGAGAGATTGAAATAATGTCATCACTCAGCCATCCGCATATCATAAGTATCTATGAAGGTAATATTGTCTCATAAATTCTGTGAATTTTGTGTGGTCCATTGTTTCAGTTCACCCCAATTGCTTGTCAGCCTTTCTTGTGCTTGCGTGGGTTGCACATCGTTAAACTGTACAAATACTGATGTTTAGCATCATAGGACATGCTCATGTAAAGTACGCAGGTCACACTCAGTACACTCAGTGCAATGTTGTGTGGGCTCAAATGCAAATCTTACCCAGATCATAAGTGTGAACTTTGCAAGTAAGTGTTCTAAACATGACATTTTCAAAATGACCATTTTAGCAATTTGCCTAAAAAGTGCAGTTGTGCTCAAAAGTTTACATACGCCTACAAAATATTTGATTTCTTGGCCTTTTTTTCAGAGAATATGAATGATAACACCAAAACGTTTTCTCCACTCATGGTTAGTGGTTGGGAGAAGCCATTTATTGTCAAACTACTGTGTTTTCTCTTTTTAAATCATAATGACAACCCAAAATATCCAATTGACCCTGATGAAAAGTTCACATACCCAGGTGATTTTGGCCTGATAACATGCACAGAAGTTGACACAAATGGGGTTGAATGGCTACTAAAGGTAACATCCTCACCTGTGACCTGTTTGCTTGTAATCAGTGTGTGTGCATAAAAGGTGAGTGAGTTTCTGGGATCCAGACAGACTCTTGCATCTTTCATCCAGCCATTGACGTTTCTGGATTGTGAGTCATGGGGAAAGCAAAAGAATTGTCAATGGATCTATGGGAAAAGGTAGTTGAACTGTATAAAACAGGAAAGGGATACAAAAAGATATCCAAGGAAAACACAGTAGTTTGACAATAAATGGCTTCATCCCCAACCACTATTGACTTGTACAGACAATAAAACACATTACAGAATAACAATAATCACATAAATCAACAGATACAGGAGGAATGAGAGCCCTGTTCACAAGCTTACAATCTATGAGGAAATATCGGAGACACAAAAGGTGGATGGTAACAATTGCTTTCATTGTTTTGACCAGCCATAATGTAAGAAAGCTGGCGTTCATGTAATGCTGCATGAATCGGTTACCAACCAGTATGTGTAAAAAATCAGACACAGAGGGCTATTAAATACATAAAGCTTGTGAGAACAAGATCCAAGAATCCTGGTTATGATGAAAATTTTGAATTGGGCAATACAGAGATAGTTAAATAAATGTGTTGAGGGGGTAGGCCAGTCTGAAGAAATGCGTTTTTAGGGCATGCTTAAAACTGTGGGTATTGGGGATTAATCGAGTTATCCTGGGTAGTGCATTCCAAAGAATTGGAGCAGCACGTGAGAAGTCTTGGAGACGGGAGTGGGAGGTTCTGATTATTGAGGATGATAACCTCAGGTCAGTAGCAGAACAAAGGGCACTGGTAGGGTGGTAGACTGAGACGAGGGAGGAGTTGTAGGGTGGTGCTGAGCCATGGAGCGCTTTGTGGGTGATAGTGAATAAAAGCTGCTGTAAATTATGTCAGCAAGAAATACATTTTACAGTTAGAAAATGAACTTAGCTATCCCAAAGTAACCTGAAATGTTACTGCCAAAAAATGAGCTTGCTGCTCCTGATGGGAAAGTGAAAGGATCACAGTAATTCATCCAGAAGGTTCCTGATAGTTTATATGAGGCTAGCCCATACCAGCTCAGGAAAGCAGCAGCCAAGAAGAGGTGACAGGGGTGTGTTGTGTATTGTGTGACAAGAAGCCAAGTTTATAAGGGTCAGGCAAAGGAGGTCACTTCAGTCACTGAAGTCACAGAAAAGCGTCATAGACACAAAAAAAGGGAAGTGTAGAAGCGAGCAGTGCGCACAATGGTCTCTTGAAAAATGATGATTGAAGTACTGCACACACCCTAATCCAGGGGCAGCACTTGCCAAGTGCGCCAAGCCAAGTAGAAACACCTAATGGGGATTTCCTTTCACTCTGGAGGAAAACCAGAATCAGCTGAATAGACCGTTGAAATACAAATTCATACAGAATTGTAGAAAATAAGATTTTATTTCTTGATGACAGGTCCGTAGGGAGAAATATTGAGTTGCTGCCAGATAATTAAGCGCTGACCTCACATTGTCTCGGGTTAAAAGCATAGGGGCTAGTCACTGGCATTTCACACATGCTAAACTCACTGGATCGGATGGATTATTTATTATTGCTAACATGGCACTTTGGTTCTGTAGGATTCCAGCAATGATAAGCATCTGCATTGCAGCTTGCCTTTTTAGAAATCGGACATCATAATATCAAAACGACCTATACATGCACACAAGTGACATCAAGTGAAAAAAGTACCATAGTTGCTTCATGTATACTGACCAGTGTCCTCGTGTAGAATTATTGTCGTAGCCTATGACTACATACTGTGAGTAATGCCAAATAGTAGAACAAGCTCTTAGTTCAGTAGGTTCATCTGTTAAGAAGTTCATGACCGGATCATTTTCCCCCATTCCTGAGCAGGCACATTTTCGTGTTACATTGTGTATGCACTTTCAAATACTCGTTTGAACATTACAAATTTTTTCACCCCCTTTTTCGTGATGCATTAGGCCTAATCTTTATGTCATTTTTATGTTCCTTTTTTTCTACGCAGAGAAAATATTAAAAAAAATACGTGGCTATTTTTCACATCTACTATATAATTGTCTAAGGGTCACTTCCGTCTGTCTGTCTGTCTTTCTGTGTGTCACGAATATTCATTGGTCGCGGCCTCTGTTATGGAAATCCAAGTCGCTGATTGGTCGTGGCAAAACAGCTACGAGCAATCAGCAAAGGGCACAGTCCGGCGGCAAAATGACTGCTCCTTCCTCCCCGCAGTCAGTGCCCGCTCCATAATCCCCTCCAGTCAGCACTCACACAGGGTTAATGGCAGCGTTAACGGACCGCGGTGTAACGCACTCCGTTAACGCTGCTATTAACCCTGTGTGACCAACTTTTTACTATTGATGCTGCCTATGCAGCATCAATAGTAAAAAGATCTGATGTTAAAAATAATAAAAAAAAATAGTTATATACTTACCGTCTGTCGGCCCCCCGGATCAGGAACAGGCTTTTCCCGATCCTTGCGACGCCCCGGTGACTGCTCCATGCACTGCGGTCTCGCGATGCACTCTTGAGACCGGAGCGCGCGGGTAGCATCGGAAAACGTTTCGCTTGGATCCGGGGGCCAACGGAGGGTGAGTATATCACTATTTTTTATTTTAATTCTTTTTATTAACAGGGATATGGTGCCCACATTGCTATATACTGCGTGGGCTGTGCAATATACTACGTGGGCTGTGCAATGCACTACGTGGGCTGTGCAATGTACTACGTGGGCTGTGCAATGTACTACGTGGGCTGTGCAATGTACTACGGGGGCTGTGCAATGTACTGCGAGGGCTGTGCAATATACTGCGCGGGCTGTGCAATATACTGCGCAGGCTGTGCAATATACTGCGCGGGCTGTGCAATATACTGCACGGGCTGTGCAATATACTGCGCGGGCTGTGCAATATACTGCGCGGGCTGTGCTATATACTGTGCGGGCTGTGTAATGTACTGCGCGGGCTGTGCAATGTACTACGCGGGCTGTGCAATGTACTACGCGGGCTGTGCAATGTACTACGTGGGCTGTGCAATATACTACGTGGCTGTGCTATATACTACGTGGGTTGTGTTATACACTACGTGGCCTGTGTTATACACTATGTGGCCTGTGTTATATACTGCGTGCGTGGTACTGCGCGGGCTGTGCAATATACCACGCGGGCTGTGCAATATACTACGTGGGCTGTGCAATGTACTACGTGGGCTGTGTAATATACTACGTGGCTGTGCTATATACTACGTGGCCTGTGCTATATACTACGTGGCCTGTGTTATACACTACGTGGCCTGTATTATACACTACGTGGCCTGTGTTATACACTACGTGGCCTGTGTTATATACTGCGTGCGTGGTACTGCGCGGGCTGTGCAATATACTACGTGGGCTGTGCAATATACTACGTGGGCTGTGCAATATACTGCGTGGGCTGTGCTATATACTCTGTGGGCTGTGCTATATACTCCCTGGGCTGTGCTACATACTCTGTGGACTGTGCTATATACTCCGTGGGCTGTGCTATATTCTACGTGGCTGTGCTTTATACTACATGGCTGTGCTATATACTGCGTGGCTGTGCAATATACTACGTGACTGTGCTATTTACTACGTGGGCTGTTATATACTACGTGGCTGTGCTATATACTACGTGGCCGGCCGCGAACAATCAGCGACAAGCGCAGTTCGATGCGTTAGAGTCGGGCTACCATCTAGTTATTAATATTTTTTCAGGACCACAATGGGTCACCAAAAATATTTCACGTTAGGTTCCCTTTTCCACAGAAATTATTTTTATATATTGGACATATTTTTTTTTATGGTTTTTTAGAAACAGCAATTTTACCAGAAAATTTTTATTTTTTTATTTTCTTCTTTTATTTTAGCTCTATGTTATAAAGTTCTGTGAAACACCTGGGGTAAAGGGTGCTCACTACACATCTAAATAAGTTCCATGAGGGGTCTGGTTTCCAAAATAAGGTCACTTGTGGGGGGGTTTCCACTGTTTAGGCACATCAGGGGCTCTCCAAACGTGACATGGCGTCCGCTCTTGATTCAATCCAATTTTTCATACAAAAAGTCAAATGATGCTCCTATTTCAATCCCTGCCATGTGCCTAAACAATGGTTTTCTTCCACACGTGGGGTATGGACATACTCAGGAGAAATTGCACAACAATTTTTGGGGGCCATTTTCTCCTGTTACCCTTACTGAAATAAAAAAAATGGGTCTCAAAGATCATTTTTGTGGAAAAAATTAGATCTTATAAGAGATGTCATGGCAGGCAACAGCCATCGTTATCCTCCGAAGAAGCACAACCTCTGATATTTTTCCTATGTATGAAAACACAGTGGTATCGCAGTATATAGACATATTCCCAATTCATTTTTACAAGACACAGTTTTTTTCTGATGGGGACAGCCTTGTGACTGCTGCAGTCAATGACTTGCTTTAGTGGTGATGCCATGGTCTGCAATATATACCCTCTATCTGCCAATGGCCATATTCTTCTGGATGGTTAGGTAAATATGTGTGGCATGGTTATGGTTTTTAACAACAGTTTTAGAATAAAGCTAGTTATATTTGCAATTGCATTCTGTAACCCAATCACAGCTCATTTATTTCCAGAAGTAACTGGAAGAAGTAGACCTTCATTCTCAGGCTGGAGAAATTCCATCCGCTCAGCGAGACAGAAGTTGGCAATTTGCTCCGTACAGCTGGGAGGAAAATACTCTTGAAGTGACTAAAACATCTTGAATAGTAGTGAACAGCTAGGCCTGTTCTTGCCAGAATCTTTACTTCTGAGAGTATAAATTTAATCTGTGAAAAGCTTGGTTCTTTCATGAAAATCCTTTGCACTACATGTCGAGTCTACGAATACCAAAGACAATGTATTCTCGGTCAAACAAGCCAAAGTCATGATATACTGGCGGTTAAAATTGTCCTTATCGTTTCTATTATATTTTTAGGATTACCTTTGTTTTTGTCAAAATTTATAAGAAAAAATAGCAAGCAGCACAAAATTTTCAAAATGGTTTCTGGATACATATGACGACTTTCCGGTTCATAGTGTGAACCTTTCTCTAGCAGCATAACAAATGTACATACCAGATACTTAAAGCACCGCTCCAGCGTTGTTTATTTATTGCTTTAAATGTAATTCCTCTGCTTCCTGTCTCATACTCACTTGCCGCCTTCATCATTTTCCAACATCACTCCGGTCAGTCTCTGGCTAAAAGTGACCTGCCGGCAGCTCCAATGTTTCATGGAGGGGCGTGAAGGTCTCTTTTCAAAACTTCTCTGTGAGAGCCTTGTTACGGCTCTCATATACTTGCATTGAACTCTTGTGACATAACTTCTGTCTTCCGGTTAGTCAGAAATCACTATAAAAGTCTCGCACTCAACTTGAATCTTATTGATTGATAGATTTATTGGTACTAAGGTAGCACTGGAAACGTTTCAGCCGTTATCGAGCATTCATCAGTCACTACAATATTTCAAAGAAAAGGATATATACATAAAATACAGTGTACAAACAAAAAAAACAAATATATGAAAAACCAAAGTATAAACAAATTTTCACAAAGTTTCACAATAGCCGAATTTTTTCAAAAAATCATTAAAAATCATTAAAAATTCGGCTATTGTGAAACTTTGTGAAAATTTGTATATACTTTGGTTTTTCATATATAATCTTTAATAATCTTTATTTTTATATAGCGCTAACATATTCCGCAGCGCTTATATATATGTTTTTTTTTGTTTTTTTGTTTGTACACTGTATTTTATGTATACAGTGGGGCAAAAAAGTATTTAGTCAGTCAGCAATAGTGCAAGTTCCACCACTTAAAAAGATGAGAGGCATCTGTAATTTACATCATAGGTAGACCTCAACTATGGGAGACAAACTGAGAAAAAAAAATCCAGAAAATCACATTGTCTGTTTTTTTAACATTTTATTTGCATATTATGGTGGAAAATAAGTATTTGGTCAGAAACAAACAATCAAGATTTCTGGCTCTCACAGACCTGTAACGTCTTCTTTAAGAGTCTCCTCTTTCCTCCACTCATTACCTGTAGTAATGGCACCTGTTTAAACTTGTTATCAGTATAAAAAGACACCTGTGCACACCCTCAAACAGTCTGACTCCAAACTCCACTATGGTGAAGACCAAAGAGCTGTCAAAGGACACCAGAAACAAAATTGTAGCCCTGCACCAGGCTGGGAAGACTGAATCTGCAATAGCCAACCAGCTTGGAGTGAAGAAATCAACAGTGGGAGCAATAATTAGAAAATGGAAGACATACAAGACCACTGATAATCTCCCTCGATCTGGGGCTCCACGCAAAATCCCACCCCGTGGGGTCAGAATGATCACAAGAACGGTGAGCAAAAATCCCAGAACCACGCGGGGGGACCTAGTGAATGAACTGCAGAGAGCTGGGACCAATGTAACAAGGCCTACCATAAGTAACACACTACGCCACCATGGACTCAGATCCTGCAGTGCCAGACGTGTCCCACTGCTTAAGCCAGTACATGTCCGGGCCCGTCTGAAGTTTGCTAGAGAGCATTTGGATGATCCAGAGGAGTTTTGGGAGAATGTCCTATGGTCTGATGAAACCAAACTGGAACTGTTTGGTAGAAACACAACTTGTCGTGTTTGGAGGAAAAAGAATACTGAGTTGCATCCATCAAACACCATACCTACTGTAAAGCATGGTAGTGGAAACATCATGCTTTGGGGCTATTTCTCTGCAAAGGGGCCAGGACGACTGATCCGGGTACATGAAAGAATGAATGGGGCCATGTATCGTGAGATTTTGAGTGCAAACCTCCTTCCATCAGCAAGGGCATTGAAGATGAAACGTGGCTGGGTCTTTCAACATGACAATGATCCAAAGCACACCGCCAGGGCAACGAAGGAGTGGCTTCGTAAGAAGCATTTCAAGGTCCTGGAGTGGCCTAGCCAGTCTCCAGATCTCAACCCTATAGAAAACCTTTGGAGGGAGTTGAAAGTCCGTGTTGCCAAGCGAAAAGCCAAAAACATCACTGCTCTAGAGGAGATCTGCATGGAGGAATGGGCCAACATACCAACAACAGTGTGTGGCAACCTTGTGAAGACTTACAGAAAACGTTTGACCTCTGTCATTGCCAACAAAGGATATATTACAAAGTATTGAGATGAAATTTTGTTTCTGACCAAATACTTATTTTCCACCATAATATGCAAATAAAATGTTAAAAAAACAGACAATGTGATTTTCTGGATTTTTTTTTCTCAGTTTGTCTCCCATAGTTGAGGTCTACCTATGATGTAAATTACAGACGCCTCTCATCTTTTTAAGTGGTGGAACTTGCACTATTGCTGACTGACTAAATACTTTTTTGCCCCACTGTATATCCTTTTCTTTGAAATATTGTAGTGACTGATGAAAGCTCGATAAGGGCTGAAACGTTTCCAGTGCTACCTTTGTACCAATAAAGGTACCTTCACACATAACGATATCGTTAACGATATCGTTGCTATTTGTGACGTAGCAACGATATCGTTAATGAAATCGTTATGTGTGACAGCGACCAACGATCAGGCCCCTGCTGGGAGATCGTTGGTCGCTGAATAAAGTCCAGAACTTTATTTTGTCGCTGGACTCCCGCTGACATCGCTGGATCGGCGTGTGTGACACCGATCCAGCGATGTCTTCACTGGTAACCAGGGTAAACATCGGGTAACTAAGCGCCGGGCCGCGCTTAGTAACCCGATGTTTACCCTGGTTACCATGCTAAAAGTAAAAAAAAACAAACACTAGATACTTACCTACCGCTGTCTGTCCTCCAGCGCTGTGCTCTGCACTCCTCCTGTACTGGCTGTGAGCCGGAAAGCAGAGCGGTGACGTCACCGCTCTGCTTTCCGGCTCACAGACAGTACAGGAGGAGAGCAGAGAAGCAGAGCGCAGCGCTGGAGGACAGACAGCGGTAGGTAAGTATCTAGTGTTTGTTTTTTTTTACTTTTAGCATGGTAACCAGGGTAAACATCGGGTTACTAAGCGCGGCCCTGCGCTTAGTTACCCGATGTTTACCCTGGTTACCGGCATCGTTGGTCGCTGGAGAGCGGTCTGTGTGACAGCTCTCCAGCGACCAAACAGCGACGCTGCAGCGATCCGGATCGTTGTCGGTATCGCTGCAGCGTCGCTTAATGTGAAGGGGCCTTAAATCTATCAATCAATAAGATTTAAGTTGAGTGCGAGACTTTTATATTAATTACTGGATGGTTTGGGAACCTAGTCTCTGCACCAGAATATAGCAGTGCACACGGTGTTTGCTTACAGTCAGAAATCACTGGCACAAGATGGTGCCACTGGACGGGAGCGGCGTCGGTTGTACAGAGCTCCGCATTCAGATAATTAGTAGCTCTGCAGCAGATAAAACAGTGATTTTATAAAAAAATACAACACACAGCCCCGTAACTGATACATTGCTGGAATCAGGGTCTCTGCCCCTACATTATACTGTTCTCAGCTGGGTCGCATAAACCCCTGGTTTCCTATAGCTGAAAAACAAAACGCTCTTTAGGAGTTCCATGCAGTTCAGTTTCTTCTATCTCCTTTTCATCCTCCATCTTGATTCCTAGATTTCACCCTGTGTTGTATTGCTATGTGCTCTGATATAAACCCCATAATGCATCAGCATTATCAGCCTCTCTGACCTTTCCTGGCGCCTGCGCACTGCAGTACTTTGCTCTGCCGTCAACAGGGTAGATAAAGTACGCCTGCGCCGGAGCCACAACAGAAGCAAGGAAGAGGACGTCATCATATGAAGATAGGAGGCGCCGGACCCGGACCTGCGAAGACCATCGGACCTGGACTGCACCGGACCGCCCCTGGGTGAGTATAATCTAACCTGTTTTTCTCCTCTTTCAGGTTACATCAGGGGCTTATCTACAGCATTACAGAATGCTATAGATAAGCCTCTGATGCCGGTGGCCGCAGTTTATATGCGAAAAATAAGGTGACAGATTCTCTTTAAGGAGTGTGGTGTTGTTGACCATCACCAAAAGGGATGTCCTGTTAATATTGACTCTTACCCCCTCACCTCTATAAACTATAATCTGGTCATTGCACAAAGCTAGTGATTAACAATCCCTCCATGTTGGTAGCTCACCTGTAGGCCGCGTTCACACGTTCAGTACTTTATATCAGTATTTGTAAGCCAAAACCAGGAGTGGGTGAAAAATACTGAAGTGGTGATGTGTTTCAATTATACTTCCATCTGACCTTTCCACTCCTGGTTTTGGCGTACAGATACTGACCACAAACTGACCGAATACCGAATGTTTGCACATGGCCTGAATACAAGGTGTAGCTGACGCAATGGTCGGGACAAGTCATTTAATCTTTCATACTGTCATTTTCCATCATCTAGTTAGTGATATCTAATGAATACGGAAAAGTGGTGGCCTTCAGTGTCTTCTCAATTTGTTTTTTGCACAATTTCTCTTTTATACATAAGGAATTATAAAAAAAAAATGTGTATCTCATTTTTAGGTCACACGTTCCTTTTTTTTTCCTCCTTCCATGTTATAAAAAGTGTTTGACTGGTTTTACAAATTATGAGAACCATTGTATATTCCCACCGAGTATTCTGGAATGAGGTGACCTTACGTGAGGAAGAAAATGAGCTGAAAAACAAATAATGAAATGATCAGCGGACTCTTAACATAGAAGCAGGATAATAAATCCGGCTTCATTTTACCTCTCAATTAGACTGTGCTTCTAATTAATTTCCTGTCTGGCTGAGCAGTGACGTCAGAGTGCTAAACTTCTCATTGTTTTCCGTTGATAGCACCCTGAACCTTGTCATCTCATAGACCATACTGGCTTTAAATCAAGAACTTAATCCCTCTGTTACATTCCACCTATCTTGGATTTCCTTACATAATTATTCTACACTTCTGTGAACAGTCCAGAAAGGAGACTTTCTAAAATAACAGTTGAAGAGAACATTGTTGAAAGCAGATTTTCATTACAGCCTGCACAGAGTGTGATAGCTATAAAAGAAAAATAGTTGCATAACCATTAGCATCATATATTTACTTCTGAAGACTATGGGTCCGAGTCATCAAGATTAGCGTTTTCACCTGTCTTGAGGAGGGAGCAGGAGGAGTACGAGGCTCCTGATTCATTAAGAGGCGTATACAATTCTTAGTCCACTCCCTAATGGAGTAAGATTTGTGGCTTATCAATTGCCGCCACTTTGCTGAGTGGGGGTAACCACGCATCACCCCACTCTAAATTGTTGCTGGGTAAGAGTGGCGTGAAGATGTCAAAGCATTGCTAATTTTTTGTGCAGCCTCACATTGCACAAAACGTTGGAGAATTCTCAAAGCCTTTTAGGTATATATACATATAAGTATTATATATAATAGAGGCTCTGATTCATCATTTCCGGGTCATTTTTTTTTTTGCTTTCTCTTGCCAAGAACTGGCAAAGTTTGCACCAAATTAATAAAAATGTGCACACCATGTTTGCTGATTTAGCGTAACTTCAAAGATACTTATTTTTTTGGCTATTTTGCTGTTTTACATCTTTTGTAAAAGTCTTTTAAAAAGATTTAAAATGGCTCACGTTAGTCTTCAGTTGTGCAATAGAAAAGTGGGTGCTAGAGTATAATTGAGCAAAAATTTGGTAATATTTTTTCGTAAAGTGCATCCAGGTAGCTAAAACCACGTCCATGATATTGAAGAAAAGAAAACAGACAAACCAAGAAAAATTCAACTAAAAGGCGCAAATAAAATAATGAATAAGGTTCAAGTAAAACAGTCACTACAAGGGCTCGCTCACAGTTCTCACTATATGCACTCGGATCAATGTTATTCTGTTATATTTCTTCTACATATTTGTTTGCGTATTGGATCAAACATGGGCATCCTGTGATTTTTTTTTTACCCATGTGTGAAAAAATCATCGGACGTGTGCATGGCGCCATAGATTCACAAGTGGACGAGCGCTATCTGTCAAAATAACAGATAGTATAGTTGATTTGAGCTGTCTAAAAATTGGTGGCAATCACTAAAAGTGATTATCATAATACATTGACCTCTGGATGTACCAGGCAAATGTAGGCTTCTTTCATGCCATTTTCATCACATGTAGTTTTTTACATACAATGTTCTTTACAAAGCGCAGGCAGCAAGAACAATTTATCGGTTGTTACTTTAAGAAGTTAACGGGGCATTAACCGGTTTTATTGGCTATATGGCTATTTTCGCTCCATACAGTTAAAATTAAACACATGTAGGCCTGTACTGTTTGATTGGCGACTCTTTAATAAAGAACCACTTTGTAACTGTGCAAAGGTACTGCTGTCTGCGGTTGCTAGAATAGTAATAAAAATACCAACGCATGGAAAGACACCAGATGGAAGGAATGTCAACATACTGGAACTAATTTAGGTAGATTACTCACATTGAGACAGAAAGCATAGGGAGAATTCCCGCAGATTCATTGCAAGACCTGGGCTGTCCCTTTGAACCAACAAACTGAATTTTTCCCTTATGGTCACAAGCAAGCCAAAGAATAAGCAGAGACTGAGGTATTCCATTGTCAGCTACAGACGGCATTTGCTTCAGCCTTATCGGACTGCATGCATCAAGCCAACAATAACTTTAGCTTCATATTTTCCAAGATGTAGCAAAGCAAACACAGTCCTTTCTTTATACAGCCATCGAAGTAGTAGTCCTGCAGACTCAGCTGGTGGCTTTTTTTTCCCCGATTCAAAAGATTGCGTCTTTCATTAAAATCTGTGATGGCTGTTTTCTAAATTTTCTTACTTTTTATGTATTTTCCTCTTCCCCTTAGGTTGTGTTTATGTCAGAATAATATCCTATTAATAAAAAGTGACATAATTGCCATCTTTAATTCATCTGTATCGTCGTCGTTAATATACTTTATGTCATATTAGCATATCTTTCATTAACTAGACTGCATAGCCTTAAATTAGATGACATAATGGGAACGTAAATGTAGTCAAGAACTTTTTGTTTTGTGTTTAACAATGAAAACAGTGGACACACAAAGTGTTACGAAATTAGAAAAAGAGCTGCCTGACCAGGTCATGCTTATGGATAAAAAATAGTGGGGCATCTACACATGACAGGTACATGGGATTGTATGATAGCACAAATCCAATCTATATGTAATAATATGGAGTTTGAGCCATCTATGTAGAAAAAACAGCTAGTCTTCTGGGAAGGCTTTCTACAAGATTTTGGAGTGCCTGTGAGAATTGTTGCTCATTCACTCAGAATAGCATTTGCGAGGTCAGACCCTGATGTTGGAGTAGAAGGCCTAGCTTGCAATCTCAATTCTAGGAATTTGATGGAGTTGAGGTCAATGCTTTGTGTGGACCAGTCAAGTACTTCCACACCAAACTCACCCAACCAAGTCTTTATAGGCCATGTGCACTGGGGCACAGTCACACTTCCTCTAGGGTCTTCCCAAAACTGTACCCACAAAAATGGAAGCTACAATTGTCTATCACATCTCTATTATTAATTTAGCTTTCCTCATCAATAGTGATGAGCGAATATACTCATTACTCGAGATTTCCCGACCATGCTCGGGGGTCCTCCGAGTATTTTTTAGTGCTCGGAGATTTAGTTTTCTTCGCCGCAGCTGAATGATTTACATCTCTTAGCCAGCTAGCAACCAGGCAACCCCCACATGTACTTATGCTGGCTAACAGATGTAAATCATTCAGCTGCGGCGCTAAAAACTAAGTCTCCGAGCACTAAAAAATACTCGTAGGACACCCGAGCGTGCTTGGGAAATCTCGAGTAACGAGTATATTCGCTCATCACTATTCATCAATAGACCAGTGCTTCTGTCCATAACATTGGTGCCGATGGAGGAGCATGTGACCACACGTTTTTTTTTATGACAGCGTGATTAAAGCTAATTACAACATAAAGCAGTTAGAATAGGTTGATGTGGTGCGGAGGAGCAGCAATGTGAATTACTTTCCCCGTACTTGCTGCAATTGCTGTTTTGCCTCACAGCACACTATTGCCCATCGTCTACATGGTGTGAACCCACCCTTATACAGCCGTATGCAGGAGCCTCTATGTAAAGACCAGTTGATTGGAATTTTAATGTTACAGAGGAAACATCCTAAAGGCCTTTCTGCCATTTTATGAGAAAATGATCAGGAGAACAGACCCTCTTTCTACAGTAGTTCTAGCTTATGGTTGCCATACAATGGTATGCTGCTCTTGTAGCAGTCTTGCTTTTTTGTTCGTAGTGGTGTTTTTATTGCGAGCACGGCGTTCCACTTATTTTCTTTTTATTAACTTTATTTTCTTTTCCTGTTAGAACATGGAAAATGAAAGCATTGCATTTGTGAACCCTGGCTCAGAATATGCACTGCCTTAGCTTATGTGTGTGCTTATGATTAAAACATGTGGAACATAAAGCATAATCTGTTATCTGCAAAGCCACATTGTTGTCCATAATAAAATACATGGAAAAAAAACATGAGCATTGTATTACAGAAGTTTCCATTTGGACACATAAAGCAGCTCAAAAAGGAACTTATTATGTGCGGTTCTTTCTAAACATTTTACCATTGACTGTAGATTGTAAACTTATGAAAGAAAACTGGCTGACATTCCTTCCGACCATAATTTTATAAATAGTTCTTTGGATCATGCAATTTCTTTCGACGCCGTAATGAATATTTTATTGGAAAGGTGTCTTGACCTGGTAATAATGTACTAAATATAGTACTGTGATTTACCATACTTTATGCAATGTCCAGCGTTTTGCTGAGAAAAACCATGTTCTTTGCTGGAACCTTACCAATAACAAACAAAATTAGAAGACATACGCCTGTGAAACTCATTATCCCGGCTGTAAAAAAAAAACCCAAATGTGCTCAATTTTGGAGAACTTTATGGATCAAGTAATCCTTCCAGAGACAGCTCCTTCTGGTTTTAGAAGTCTTTGCTATAATGAGGATTACACAGTTGGGAATGAGTAGAGGATGAGCTGGGCCTTCAGGGCAGGGTACACCACATGCCTCTGCTTCCTTTCTTTATCAGATCTTCTTGGCTGGTCCCACAAGGGTGGGAGCGTGAAACAGATTTTGGCATGCAGTCCAAGACAAATAATGGGGCGAGGAGGGAAAATTGGAACTTGAAAGATCACATCTCTACACCTAAGATTGTGCAATGAGTCATGGTTGGCTGATCTTGAAGATTGCATTACTGCATGCTGCAAATGCTGTATGCATATAAATAGCAAGTGCATTACCTTCTGCTTATATAGTGGCAGCATATTCCATAGCGCTTTACAGAGGTTGACATTAGTCTCTGCCACTATCTCTAACAGACTAGACCAGAAGCCTGTGGGAAAAAGCTCTAGTACTTGGAGAATATTCACACAATCACAGGGAGAACAGGGATATTTCATGCAGATGTTGCCGTATGTGTTTTGTACATGGTAAATTATAGCAGTCAGTCATTAAAGGGGTTGTTCTCTTTCAATTAAATGTGTCCTCTTGCTGCAATATGCTATAAAAAAGGCAAAAAACCCACTGTGCTCACTTTCCTTGGGACCACCGGCAAGTCTCCTCCGCTCTTCCCTGTGTCTTGCATTGGTTGCTGCGTGTACATCATGTCAACAGCACAGCTGCCAATCAAGTGAGCTTGGCAACTATAAACGGGGCATTCTGTCTACATGGGAACCCCCCCCCCCTAAAGCCGCTGAGCTCATTAAATGGCTGCCAATCTTTCAAGGTGACATGAGGACTACAGCCAAGGCCAGCTACCTGAATTTAAAGTGCAACCAAAGAAGAGAAAAGAGCACCAAAGGAACCAGATTGGTATAAAAGTAACAAATTTTATTAGATCAAAGCATAAAATAGTAGTCATCAATTAGAGAAAACAGGGAAGTGACAAGAAACTCACCAAAAGGTGGCAAAATAGTACCCGGCAGGCAATAATAGAAACATATTGAGTAAATGGTCAACTTGAAAGTGCTAGTGCATTGTGCCAAAATCAATTGTAAAGGATGCAGCAAGCACCATATAACCTCATACAAACGTGTCAATAAATGACATACAAATAGAAGCTCATGACCAAAAAGAATAGTGAATGGTGAGTTACCTGCGGGACCACGATGCCACCCACCCCAACGCGCGTTTTGGCTACGTGCCTTCTTCCGGGGGTAGAATTTAAAGTGGCAGAGACTTGCCGATGGACCTGGGGAAAGTGAATACAACCCAGTTTGTTTTTGTTTTGTTTTTTTATAAAAGTAAAAAAAAAAAAAATTTAATTAAATGGGAGCAAACCCTTTAAAGAGGAGTATGTCAGCAACAAATGACTGTTCAAACTATGCACAGGCACTTGAGGCATCCTTAGCGTGACCAAACAGTTCAGTGCCCATTCCCATCTACTTGTTTGCATCTATCCTTACCGCCCTCTTCATTTATTAACTGCACTGACTTGGTAGGAAGCAAATAGATGGAAAATAAGTTGTTGGGAAGGTGCCCTGAATTGCTTGACCATGGCACTGGTGTACTGAGCATTTTGGGCTGACAGAGACCAGTACTATACATGGACAATGTTGAGATCCTGATTGTGATTTTCTCCCCCTTCACTTCAATAATAGCACATATACATAGATAAAAAAAAATTGGCAATTTTCATTTTTAGCAAAAATCGCTTGACATGTCAGGCAATAACAACATTTTTGCTTTCTAATTTCAGAAGTGTTTAAACTCATCAGTTGGGCATTTATTTTTTCATTTTTAATAAAATAGAAAGGGACTTTTTTTTTTACCTAAGACCAGGTCCAGACCACATTGTATGCAGGCTTTTATTGTAGATGTAAGAGAAATGAAATGATGGTTTGTATATATTTCTCACACACATAGGTGAGATATTTTGCACTAGGGTATTAGTGCGTTAGTAACAGTGACATAGTAGCAACATTTTACACATATGGTCCAGACATGATTACATTGTATTGCTTCCTGCACCTTTAAGCTTTCTTACAGTAGTGAGTAAAACTTACTTAGGAAGTCATATTTGCTATTCAGTTTTATAAACAGCGTAGTATTAGGCATTGCTTGTATAGCACCATTATATTCTGCAGCGCTTTACATACATTATCATTGCTGTCCCCATTGGGGCTCACATTCTAGATTCCCTATCAGTACAAACTCCTTACAGATGTTGTCCTAGATATTTTATTTATTATTTATTATTATGGCGCCATTTATTCCATGGCGCTTTCCATGTGAGGAGGGGTATACATAATAAAAACAAGTACAATAATCTTAAACAATACAAGTCACAACTGGTACAGGAGGAGAGAGGACCCTGCCCGCGAGGGCTCACAATCTACAAGATAAGAACCCAAGATCCCAGCACTGGAGAAGTGCTAACCACTGAGCCACCGTGTTTTAAACTTTTGTGTTACTTTTCTCTGCATCTTGTATCATAATAATAGAAATAAAATTAGTAACTGTAGTTAAGGACCTTTCACATGGAGCAAATTAGGTAAAATATTGTAAGATTGAGCTAAAGTGTGGGCACAGACAGGCTTGTATTATTATGCTATTTTAGATTATTTTCTTGTTAATAAAGATGATTTAGTTTTACTTTTTTGGCGTTTACTTTCTTGTTCTGTTTCAATTTATTACTAATTTGGGAAGTGCCTTTAATCTAAGCCATCTGCTTGTAGGTTTATGTGGAGCGAGAAATTTTTTTTATCGTTGATGAAATCTTTAATTTCTTGCAAGCCACCCATAGACTATAAATGTCCAGGGGATCCGACTGCTACTCTGCAGTGTAGCGCAGCTATATGCGATTGTGTAGCTGCCTAAGCGCTGGATCTGGCTGTCAGAGGCAGCCAGAGTCCCGGTAGAGAAGGGACTAAAGTAGTGCCGTGTGTGTCTTAAGAGGAAGCGCTGACTGGGCTTCCTTCTCCATACTCAATGAGCAAGTGATCGCTGGGTCTTATGAGACCCAAACAGCTCTGCCATGCAGGGAGGAGGCTGCAGTTCCCTGGGGCTCATATATCAGTACCAGCTACAAGGGAAATAGGATGAAAATAAAAACATTTAAATATTCAAATGTGTCCCCCAAGAGTCTTTTATGACCTTATGAGGCGCCCAATGTTTAAAAATAATGGAAAAATAAAATTAATAAACAAACACAAAAAAATAATAAAAAATGTCAAAGTCAATACAAACGGCTGCTACGAGCCTAACGCCTAAAAAAGGTGTTTGATGTATAAAATTAATTGTGAAAGAATGACGCACAAATTGATAGAAGGTATTTAATGGTCCTTTGTAATCATAACAATAATTTTTAAAAATCTGGTAAACAGACACTTATTTCCCTTATTTCCCCATTGATTTCTCCCGATATCATCAAAAAAAGAGCATATGACAGCGACCCAACAATGAAGACCCATGTATCATGAAAAAAAGGTGAAAAAATTACATGAACATCCAAACGAGAGAAAAATGTTACAGCTCTTTAAATTGAATGGATGAAGAAAAAAAAATATGTGTCTGGTTGGAAATGGGAGTAGATGACCTGATCTTGAACTGGTGAAAAAAAAAGCATTGACAGTTTTTTTTTATTTCCTAATCTCTTCCAAATATGTTTTCAATGCAGTGTAAGTACATGAAAATAGTTAGTGATCATCATCTTCTCCGGAATCCAGTGCCGCCCCAGTCCTCTTCTGGATTTCCATTCTATGGTGGCTCACACACAATCTTATATGTGGGGTGGTGCTGCTGTCCCAATGTACGTCTATGAGACTCAGAGCAAGACCCCATAGATTTACAGTAAGAATGCGCACATAAAGCAGTCTAGTCTGATATGAGGTCACATTACCCATGAGAGGATCGTTTTGGTGCTGTAAGCCATAGAAGAATGTGATCGGTAAGAATTATAATGCACTAGTCCTACACTAGAGACAGACTTAGATGGGATTAGGTAATAACAGTTTTAGGTGGGAGTGCCTCTTTAGTGGTGATATAAAAATTGTTAGCATTATATTTCCTTATGTAAGCAGGTATCTGTTAGATGTTGGCATATGAGACAAGAGAAACAACAACCAGTCTCAAAAGCAAAGTTTCGAAAAAAACATTTGAAGACTGGTATTTGTTTCATACACATGCCAGTCTGCAAATGTTAATTACTTAAAACACTGTTGATTGGTTCTTGTATAGCAATTTATCTTCATGTGAAATTTAGCCCTTAGAAATGAGCTAGGACATCTCGAGTTTTAACCCTGCTGTTCTGTTGGTCAAAAATGACCGACTTTGAACTTCAATATTCTTTAAAATATTCAAGATGCGGCTCTGAAACCCGTGGCCGACCGACCCATCCTCATTTAAGTCAATCAACCACAAGTTTCAGAACCGCATCTTGAACACCCCAAAAAATACCAAAGTTCAAAATAGGTCTCCCCAGACCGAACAGAACAGCAGGGTTAAAATAACTGGACTTCACTTGGTGGTTTAACAACATCTAGAGTTGGTTATGCTTTTCACTATTATTGCTTCCAACCAAAATCATACAGTTTTGCCACTGAAGCCAAGTAAAGGTTGGGTTTCAGGTTGCGTGGACAGATCTATCACAAAGAGACTTATTTTTGCCGTCATCATTTGCCATTGACTGAAATCATCTGGGATCATTGGGTATTCAGGTTTAAAGAGAATCATAAGGTTTTTGCTATAAATATGAGAACAGCATGATTTAGGATGATAATCTCCTGCCAACAAAACACTGATTTTATTAAAACTATATCAAGCAGCCCAGTAAGTATTTCATTGCTAAATCAGGTTCTTTGTTTCTTCTTTATTTTGCTCTCCGATTAGGAGGCAAAATCCTGGTGAAAAATTCATTTAATGGCATGTTCAAATATAATCTCATCAAATCTGATTACTGGATAACGTTGGTCATTTTGAAGGTCATTCTCCACTGTTCAGCTGGGTGATCATAACTGCTATAGATAGAGAAATTGGTCGCCTATTGCCAAGGTAGCTAGAGTGTCTGACCTGTTTATCCGTGAAATGAATATTCATGGAGACGGAACAGATTTTTGCCTTCTCTATGTAATTTCAAGACTCTGTCTATAAATGTTATTATAAGTCTGGAGATATTATCCTACACTTTTTTATACATTTTAATAACATTGTTATCTCTACCAGACATTTCCACATACAGATAGGATGAAAGAACTACAGAGCATGCATCCTAAGCATTTCTAGAATTATAGGAATGTTTTACAGGAAATACCTAAGGGTTTTATAGATTTTATTTCCATTCAATGATCATAAACAAACTGTTCAAATGTATTTGATCTGTTATTCGGAATCATAATAATAGAAAATATCTATGGGTTTGATAGATTTTATTTCCATTCAGTGATCATAGTCTACATGAAAAACATTCTGAGACATTAAAGGGGTCGTCCACTTTTGGGGCCGATTTTGATTTTTCTTAACTGCATGTATTTGGGGCTAAAAATCATTTCTGCAATTGTGTTTCACTCAAATTGTAACGGCTCTTTGTTTCCCTGCACATTTGACTTTGATGTGGTCTGTGGTCAGCGGTCATAAATCAGCTGGAAGGAGCTCAGAAAAAGACTGAGAAAAAGGAGTTCCAATCTCCCTGTCAGACCATTAGAACAGGCTGACAGATGGATTCTCAGCTAAGCCTGCAATAGACAGCGCAACACAGACGCTATAGAAAGCAGATACAGTAGTTCAAACCTTTTGAAATTTGCCAGGTTTAATGAATGTTTCCCCAAAATATGGTTTAAAGCAAATGTATTTGCTGTCACTTTTTATAACACCACAATAACAGCAACACTCAATTCAGCTGCCCCGCTCATGCATAGTAAAACTCGTACAATCAACAGGCAGCCCTGGCTGACCAGCCTGACCAAAGAATTGAGACGGGCTTCCAGGATTGCCGAGCGGAGATGGAAGCAATCCCGCTCTGCTGACCACTTCACTGCATACAAGCAGTCCCTCGCCAGCTTCAAGTCTGCGCTCACTGCCGCAAAACAAACTTACTTCTTATCCCTCATATCCTCCCTGTCTCACAACCCTAAACAGCTTTTCAACACTTTCAATTCTCTACTCCGTCCCCCAGCACCAGCATCTTGAACTGTCCTCCCACCTCTCCTCCTGCTCACTCTTTGATCGGTTACAATCAGGCTTCCGTTCCGATCACTCAACTGAAACTGCCCTAACTAAAGTCACCAATGACCTACTAACTGCCAGGAGCAAGCAAAACTACTCTGTCCTCCTTCTCCTGGACCAGTCTTCTGCCTTTGACACTGTGGACCACTCCCTTTTGCTACAAATCCTCTCATCTCTTGGTATCACAGACTTGGCCCTTTCCTGGATCTCGTCATATCTGACAGACCGAACATTCAGTGTCTCCCTCGCCCACACCACCTCCTAACTTCGCCCCTTGTCAGTCGGTGTTCCTCAAGGCTCTGTTCTAGGACCCCTACTCTTCCCCATCTACAGTTTCGGCCTGGGACAGCTCATAGAATCCCACGGTATGCAGTACCATCTCTACCCTGACGACACGCAGATTTACCTATCCGGACCTGACCTCACCTCCTTACCAAAAACCCGCACTGTCTGTCTGCTATTTCAGCCTTCTTTTCTGCTCGCTTTCTACAACTGAACATGGACAAAACAGAATTCATCATCTTTCCCCCATCTCACTCTACCCCTCCACCAGACCTATCCATCAATGTCAATGGCTGCTCACTTTCCCCAGTCCCACATGCCCGGTGCCTCGGGGTGATCCTCGACTCTGCCCTCTCTTTCAAGCCACATATCCAAGCCCTTGCCTCCTCCTGCCGTCTCAAACTCAAAAATATTTCCCGGATCCGTGCTTTCCTTGACCGCGACACCGCTAAAACGCTAGTGCATGTCCTTATAATCTCCCGCCTCGACTACTGCAACCTCCTACTCTCTGGACTCCTCTCTGGCACCACTCCAATCCATCCTACACTCTGCTGCCCGACTAATCTACCTGTCTCCCCGCTATTCCCCAACCTCTCCCCTATGTTAAGCCCTTCACTGGCTTCCTATCGCCCAGAGACTCCAGTTCAAAACCCTCACAATGACATACAAAGCCATCCACAACCTGTCTCCTCCATACATACCTACACGCAACCTCCGATCCTCTCAAGACCACCTTCTCTACTCCCCTCTCATCTCTTCTTCCCATAACCACATCCAAGACTTCTCCCGTGCTTCCCCCATACTCTGGAACTCTCTACCCCAACACATCAGACTCTCGCCTACCATAGAAACCTTCAAAAAGAACCTGAAGACTCACCTCTTCCGACAAGCCTACAGCCTGCAGTGATCGTGAAGTTACTGAACCGCCGCACAACCTGCCCTACCCTCTCCTAGTGTTTCATCACCCATCCCCTGCAGACTGTGAGCCCTCATGGGCAGGGTCCTCCCTCCTTATGTACCCCTGTGCCTTATTTGCTCATGTTTAATGTACTTGTCTATATTTGCCCCGTATTCACATGTAAAGTGCCATGGAATAAATGGCGCTATAAAAATGTATAATAATAATAATAAATCTCAAGTAGTCCAATGGCCTTGGAATGGTATTTAGAACAGTTTGCCATCAATAATGTATCTAATCTGTTTTATTATTAATATAGCCTAAAGGAAAGAGGAGAAGGGGAGAGAGGGTAGAAACGATAGATATGAAAATTTCATTAATCAATTACACTGGCACTGCCGTCTCTCCCTATTGATCGAATGTAATCTTTTGCACTGGACCACCGGTTTTCAGGAAATTAGAGATGAATTCGATCCGATCATAATTACAAGTGATGCAAAATCGTTATGAAACCCAATTACAAAAATGATGTTTTACCTCAATTATGAGCAGTTGAGTAAGAAAAGAATCCCCAACGGTGAATAACGCCCTTAAGTGTGTTATGTGAGCGGTAACATTTGTGTTAGATCGTGTTGATGTATTTGAAGGTATGTAATGTATGGAATTGCATGTGTTCTTGGGCTTGACCTGGAGATAGAACATGCGTGATGACTTCATTCTGTTCTTCTTCCAGTGTTTGAGAATAAAGATAAGATAGTGATCATCATGGAATATGCAAGCAAAGGAGAACTATATGATTACATCAGCGAGAGGAGAAGACTGAGTGAAAGGGAAACAAGGCATTTCTTTCGTCAGATTGTTTCCGCTGTGCACTACTGTCATAAGGTAAGAAGGCAACATGTTGGGATTTGCTAGGCTGAAGATTTGGTGGTTTTGGATTCACATCTCCTTTGCCGTAAAAGGTGATTTATTCCTCAGTCCTTCAGCATGAGATTATGCTGCCATATTTCACATATCATATTGCTCACCATATGCTGTGTATTTTTTCTCCTTAGTCAAGCCTCTACTTTTGCCAAGGTGGTCCGTAAAGTGTTGTCCTGCTATAAACTGCAGACGCTTGCAACATATAACAAAGGGAATACTAAGAATTCGCCCTTACTCTATGAAGTAGATAGAACAAGGCAGGGTCTGCTGCAGAAATCCAGGCTGAGCGTACTTTTAGTTTTCCGACAGTCAGCCCAGACATTGAAAATATCACACACACACACAAAATTCATGGATGCTTTCACTGTGCAAATATTTGTGCAGATAAGAAGCCTTTCAGATCCTGCTGACCTTTCAGGAACAGTACTGGAGTATTCAAAGCTTCAGTATTTTATGGCCGTGAAGTATGAAGATAACTGCATTTGCAGAAACCCATTTCATGGTGCTGAAAATACAATTTATGGTTCGAAAGTGGAAAATAGGAGGACAGCTATGTTTTTCTTATGGCTTCTTTCTACGTAAGATGGAAGGCTCACATGTGTTGTGAATAGATCCTAAAGATCTTGGTATAACACATGAGATGACTTTTACTTAACTGCTGTTCTGTTGGTCAAAAATGACCGACTTTGAACTTCAATATTCTTTAAAATATTCAAGATGCGGCTCTGAAACCCGTGGCCGACCGACCCATCCTCATTTAAGTCAATCAACCACAAGTTTCAGAACCGCATCTTGAACACCCCAAAAAATACCAAAGTTCAAAATAGGTCTCCCCAGACCGAACAGAACAGCAGGGTTAAAACACCTTATTGCTAAGAGGTAATGGGTTTATATGACGCTATAAGGAAAGCGTTACAGCTTCCGCCCTTTCCCATGTCCAGTATGACAGCTTTTGACATTCACTTGAATGGAGCTGAACTTTTTTCTAATCTCATACAGCCCCATTAATCCTCCAACTCCTTAACATTTAGATGTGTCTTGGTACCTCATATCTGGACATGGAGATATCTTTATATTATGAGTTCAAAATACAAATGTATGATCACATAATGATTCTGCTTTATGTTTGGCACATATGGCAGGAAAATCTCCCAAAAGGTGCACAAATGACATTTTCAAACCCACAGGCTACCGTTTACAAGAAAGGAACACCGCACAGTATACACTTTGAACAGCCTTGGTATCGTAGAGTATAATTACAGCTTTTAATACAGCTGACAAAAAGGTAAATTTACACATATACTCACTTGCCTATGTGCCAAAAGAATACTTTTAGACTCTTTAAGCCACCCCTATTTCCTTTGAGTATGGCAGGAAAATTCTGTAGCCAAACTGATGCAAGAACTAGTCCCATAGTTTTCTGTAGGATTGTTCACACACATCCAGTGCTCCAGCTGCTACACCAGTACCTTGAAAGACGTGGATCAGAAAACACTGCGACCTTGATTCATCATTGTCGGGGGGGTTTTAAGTCCCTTTCCTTTTTTTGTTTTGTGGTATTAGTTGCTGTTTTGGTGCCAAAGTGTTCAAAACAGCATGAGATTCATGATTTTGGCACAGTCAAAAATGGTCTTTTTTTTCCTGTCTTGAACTTTTTTTGTCAGTTTTTGGTCAAAAAAGTTGCACATTTTGAAAAACGGCATAAAATTTCCCCCCAAGTTCTGGAGGATTTAAAAATATGACTGGAGGGTGGACTAAAGTGGAGCCACCTTCAGCTTTGAGAGAGGGTCGCGAACCACATTTAGGTCTATAAGAGTTCCTAGCCGCATCCAGTTCCCACCCTCCTCACAGTAGCGACACACAGAGCCCCCATTATGGGTAATGACAGACAAAGCTTTTCCACAGAAATCACACCCAGGCAGTATACCAGGATCCAGAGGTTCCCACAATACCCCCATTCAGTATTGTCGCATTAATCACTCCCACCACACTGTTACATCTGGCTTCAAACACCTCCTCTATCGGTTAGCATCATCCGACTTACTATGCTTAAATTATTTCTAACCACCCAGGGCCAGAATATGCACATTCAGATCTGCTCTTTTTGCAGGACTACTTACAAAATTCACCATCTGGAGACCTGCGCTTCATAGTTGTTTGTTGGACCTGGTGCTAATACACCAAGCTGTTAGGCAGCCGTGAGCCACACATCATGGCCAACGAGCCACACATCATGGCTAACGAGCCACACATCATGGCCCCTGAGCCACACATCATGGCCCCCGAGCCACACATCATGGCCCGTGAGCCACACATCATGGCCCGTGAGCCACACATGGCACACGATCCACACATCATAACCCGCGAGCTACACATGGCCCGCGAGCGACACATCATGGCCCACGATCCACACATCAAAACCCGCGTGCCACACATGTCCCGCGAGCCACACATCATAGCCCACGATCCACAAATCAGGGCCCACGAGCCATACAGCATGGCCCTCGAGCCACATATCATGGCCCATGAGCCACACACCATGGCCTGCGAGCCACACATTTTACATTTTAAGTTTACATTCAAGTCTATGGAAACATGAACGAGTCGGACAGCACACTGATGGCGTCTTGGCTGCATCCTAGTGCTGTCCGTTTTCTGTGTTTCATTAGAGAAGCTTTATCAGTTTTTTTTAATAAGAGAAATAAACTGATGCAAAACTCAACTGACACTTGGACCAAACACTAATGAAAACTGGTCTACTTTTTCTTGTACGAGAAAACAAGCGTCTTAAGGGTTACTTTTCCTATCTCAAATGAGAAAGGGAAAGTAACGCTGAGCATGCATGTCCTACATACATCCTCTCCTTTATTATTCATTTAGGTCAGCGGTTTGCGTTCTACATATTACATTTCCACGGAACCGAGTGACAACATTGTATTTGTATTCTCGCCCAGTTTACATGACTATCTGTCGGCTATTCTTTTTATAGAAGATCCTTCCTGCTGTCTCGCTCACAGACTAAACACCACAAGACACTTCTCCTTGCGGGGCTAAGATTCTTGTGTGCCAACTGAAAATGTTAAAGCTTGGATAATCTTAACTCTCAGCTATAACACATTTTTCCTCCATAATCAAAGCATATCTTTGTGAAATGTTTATCGCATATCTGAGAGGCACCCAAATGGAATTAGACTTGCACTTCCAGATCTTGGCACTAAGCTGCAGATTATATTACTCCTGCACACTACAGACCAAGGGAGTTGAACTAAGGTACCAGAAGAATCTTCTGTTGTTTCATATACTTTGTAGGAGGATGGATTCCACTCATTCTTGTCTTAACCGCATAGCAAGTGACTAATAGATAGCCTGCCGATAGACTTCAGGTTGGTAATAGCATAGTGAAGGATTTTTCAGTTTTACTAAAACCATTATGTTTCTATATTATTTCATTTATTCCTTTTTTTCATTTATCTAGAATGGTGTTGTACACAGAGATCTCAAGCTGGAAAACATTCTTCTAGATGAAAATGGTAACATTAAGGTAAGGGAGACTTATTTGTATGGAAGTTTTAATAATGTTATAAAATAAACTAGTACTTAAAGGGAATTTGTCACCAAGTTTTTCCAATGCAATGAGAGTAGCAGAGGCAGAGACACTGATTCCTTCTGAATTCTAATCAGGGGGGGGCGTGGTGATACAAAGCAGAAAGACTGCATGTCACCAAACAACTAGTTCTTTAGTGATAATCTCCTGCTGATGAAACACTGATTTTATTGAAGCTGCAATAAGCAGCCCGGTAAGTGACACTTCGCTGAAATCAGGGTCTCTGCCAGTACATCAGGCTGCTCTCAGATTACATAGCAAAAACCTGCTGATAGATGTAGAGCAAGCAATTTTAATAATCTTTCAAATATACCCTATATATGAAATCCAAAAGAAAACCTTCAAAAAACCTTCTGCAAGATTATGTCATGCAATCCCTGTGGCCGATCAGCACTGGTTTCACGTTCCCCTCCTTTGGACATATCCGTCATCTGGAAGAAGTGAGAGCTTGATTTATCGGAAAGTGATTAAAGCAAGTCCTGAACAGCTGAAGAAATCACAGACGGTGTCTATAGGGTGTGCATCTGTGGAGGACAATTGTAAGGATAAAGCAGGTGACAAGAGTTTGGAGGCTGCTTACTTTTGGGTGTCATTGGGTATGCTGAAATCACCCTTGATGACAGCGAGAATGTCAGTAGTGTGAAAGTGTAGAAGCCAAATGGAGAAATGATAGGTAAAGGAGATAGCAGCACCCCAGGGTCAGTATATGTTGACCATTTGGAGGGAGACCTTAATGGAAGTCACCTGCAGCTAATTAGTGGGTCCTGTTAGGCTGTGTGCCCACGATCCGAAAGTGGCAGCGCTTTGGACGCAGCGTATGTTTTCGGCATCCATAGCGCTGCCTTCTATTGAAAGCAGGTAAATCCGCCTGTGTTCATTGTACCATGCGGAATTACTGCATTCAAGACATTCTATAGATTACATTTCTGTTGAGGAGACTAGTGTCTCTGCAAGAGGAATTGACATGCTGCGGTCTTGAAAGACGCGCCGCATGTCCATGTCCGCAAGCGATGCGCATGCACGCATAGTGGACATGGGATTTCTAGAAAATACGCAGCCTTAAACCCACAGCAATTCCTCATCGTTTCCGAGTTTTGGTTCTGTGTCTATGTTTTTTGTCTATTTCTAAAAAATACAGTAGCACTACGGTTATTGTGCGGAAATCTTTCATCACTTATCCATTAGTCATTCCGTTTAATAACAAGTATTACATTTATACCAATAAATCACTCAAAACCAAAAGTTCAATACTGGCACCCATATGTAATGTAGTCATGTAGAAACGTGAAACCCACACACCCATGCCAGCAGCCAAGTACAAATGTGCCACCCACACCACTCGCACACATCATGTTCTGTACACACATCATCTCTTCTCATCCCACCTCCAGTTGATTACAAAATGTTGTTATCGCTCATGTATCACATTCTGCCCCAGTGTAGCCTGCCAGCACTGTCCAGCACGCTCTCCACTTTTTGGATGATACAGTCATTATCTCAGTGGAGGATGTGCTATTCGCATGTGGTAGCCTGAGGCGACCTTGTCCCTGATTATATTGTGATTCATTATTTTAATGTCATCTTAATAGACTTACAGATCGCTGTCCAGCAAGCAGACTGCTTTGCATCATTTTCAACATAATATTTGAAAATGCAGAATGAAAGCTTTCCTGACTAACAAACGTCAAACACCTAGTTGTTGTAGCAAATTCCTGAGTCAGAAATGACAAAAATAGGGCAATAGTTTGTACTCTGCGTAGTGCTAAGTATGCAAATATCTCCTTTTTTAATCGGGGCCAAGGTCAAGTCAACCACTGTGACCGAGTAAGAAAACAACTGCACCTTGTACATTCAATGAATGGTGGATTGCATGAACACTTTGTAATAATTAATCCTAATTGCATTTTTCAAATAACATCAAGAAGTAAACATTTACCTGAAATTCTTTTCCCTAAAATAGAAGTAAAGTTTATCAGAAGTAGAAAATGTAAGCTTTCCCTAAGGGCTTATTCACACTACCGTATTTTCGCTTTGTCTTTTTTCCGATTTATATATGTATGTCCATATTCCTACATTGCACAGAGGGTTTTTTCATCTTATTCTCTATGAAGTCGAACAGGGATGTTAAAATCATTGATAATTTTACCGTATTAAGTTACTATGTACTACTCAAGTAACACTTACTTTAAAGGGGTTGGCCACTTTTGGGGACAAATTCTTTTATTTAAATACATGTATTTTGGGGGAAAAAAATACTTTGTACAATTAGGATTCATTACAAATTTTGCCCCGTTTAGCCTTTACAGGGTCTTTGCTTCACTGCCCATTCAACTTTAAAGGGAACCTGTCACTCCCAAAATCAATGGTGAGGTAAGCTCACTGTCATCAGGGGCTTATCTACAGCATTCTGTAATGCTGTAGATAAGCCGCCGATGTTACCTGAAAGAGGAGATAAAGAGGTTAGATTATACTCACCCAGGGGCGGTCCCGCTGCGGTCTGGTCAAATGGGTGTCTCAGGTCCGCTCCAGAGCCTCCCATCTTCATTCCATGACGTCCTCTTCTGGTCTTCACGCCGCGGCTCCGGCGCAGGCGTACTTTGTCTGCCCTGTTGAGGGCAGGGCAAAGTACTGCAGTGCGCAGGCGCCGAAGATGGGAGGCGCCGGAGCGGACCTGAGACATCCATTTGACCAGACCGCATCGGGTCCGCCCCTGGGTGAGTATAATCTAACTTGTTTTTCTTCTCTTTCAGGTTACTTTGGCGGTTTATCTACAGCATTACAGAATGCTGTAGATAAGCCCCTGATGACAGTGAGCTTACCTCACCATCGATTTTGGGGGTGACAGGTTCCCTTTAATGTAGTCTGTGGCGATTAAATCTGCCGAGTCAATCTCAGAAAAAGGCAGATAAAAGCTACAGACTTTCACTTATCACTTCCTCCAATAGTATAGCAGCCTTCCCATATGAGGTACTTTACAATTGGAGTAGACTCATAGATTGGTCTGGTCCCATGACCCTCTACCAGCAGCCATTTTATGGACAGAAGAGCTGGGTAGTCTGTGAGGAAAATTGCTCTAACAAGAGATGGTGGCCAACTTCTTTACCTGAGAATCCATCACTGAGCTCCTTCTAACAGTCTATCAGGAAAGTCTGTAACTCTTCTGTCTTTTTCTGAGCCCTCTCAGCTGATTTATGGCCATTGAAGTTGAATGTACAGGGAAGCAAAAATGCCAAAAAAGCCAAGTTTTTAGGTTTGTACCTTTTAGACCAAAATATATGCATTTAAGTTAAAAAAAAAAATAGTCCCCAAAGTTGACCAACCCTTTCAACCGTAAATTAGCTTGATAATTTATACGGAGAATATATAATAGAAAGATTTGCATGCCTGATTTTGGCTTTCACATAGTAATGCAAAATAATGACCAAAATACTGAAATGTGAAATTGGTATTTTACCGTCCACATTTTAACTTCCATATTATGGCCAGAGCTTTCTCCTCAGTGGTTTTATTGAATAAGACTAAGATCACCAAACACTTTTTTTTGGGTGGCTACTGTGTCAGGTCTAGGTAAGGTAAAGGTGTTGCATCCACAAAGGTCTGTCTACATAGCAACTTTGGTCACACAACATCAAATCTGAAGACAAGTGGCATGACCAAACTGTGGATTTATATGGGCCTGTCTAAATCATGCTGCCAATCACCCAATGAATGAGCACAATGCTTGTTTGGTGAAATAATTTTTACGGTTGCTTAAAAATTTTCATTCTCGGCAAAACATCATCCTGTGAAAACAGAACATGTGCTGCAGATAATAATGATACACTATGGCCACAGGAGGAGCATATTATAGTTGTCAGTATAAACAGGCAATTAAAAGACCACTGATCGGCTTGTATGTAGCCATAGTTTGTACACTGTATGTCGGCTAGTGTAGGCCCACCCTTTCCCCTTCTCTTCATCCTCTCCCATCACTAAGTGGAACTTGATGGTCTTGTATCTTTTTGCACATAGGCGATGTAGCTATGTAACGTGCAATCTCACAACCTTTTTAACCTTTTAGAAAGCATTTTCACTTTATTTATTGTACTCACTTATATAGCGCCATTAATTCCACAGCATTTTATAGACATTATCTACATTGTGGCTCACAATCTAAGTTCCTTATCAGTATGTCTTTGGAGTTTTGGAGGAAACTGGAGAACCTGGAGGAAGCCCATGCAAACACGAAAAGAACATACAAACTCCTCGTAGATGTGCTGCGAAGAAACAGTGCTAACTACTGAGCTGCCAAAGCAACCAAATAGTAGCAAAATCACAAGCAAGTCACAGCCGTTTACAAAGTACATTGTGATTTATAATGGGGAATTCATGTACAATTTGCAAACGGTGACTAAAAATCAAAACAAGCTTGAAATTTTGTTGACGGTCGCAATCAATTTCTGCTGGGCGTCAGTGCGACTATATTAGCAATATTAAGGTGTGACGTTCCAATGCAACACTGCAATCTTCTCAGCACACCAATAAAGGTGCCCAAGCCAAAAAGCAGATGCTAAATAGTGGCCCTTCATGTCACCCACACTGCATTGGTTGAGAAAGGGTGTTGTTCGTTAGAATACCGTTTTCTACCATGTTCCTGAACATCAATGGAAATGTGGACATACTCTAAAATTAGTTAAACCTATAATATTTCTCTAAAATCCTAGCCTGTTTTTGCCTCTTTTTAAATAACTAAATTGCTGGGTTTTAAGTGCCAGACCTTAAAGTAATCTGAAATCCTATTAATCTTGTTTCAAGGAGTCTGACAAGTTTAATGGGAAAAGCCGATAAGCATCAGTCTGTGAGGATGGGAGTGGACTTTAATGTAAATACTTTTTTCCTGAATAGCCATAATGAAAACATGGCTGCAGAAACCGCTCCTTCATGAGAAAACAAATATATTATGCCTCGCATTTCATGTTTCATACATTCCTAGCCATTAAGAACTATGTGTTTTTGTAAGGAAAGCATAGAGCGCAACTCTAAGGGAAAATGCTCCGAGTATTGAGAGTCTGGACAAAGGTCATGGTCTAGCATGGATTCATTAGTAGTGTCAATGTTTCATTATTTTCTTCTTGACTGGCAGGACACACGTCTAAAGGCTTAAGAGCAACGTCCTGCAGCCAGTGAGAAATGATAAGAGGAATTCAGAGAAATGTGTGTGTCTGAATTTGAACACAGGCCAAAGGCTTATTTTTTAGTTCTGAAAGTAATGATTAGTTATTAATGTATATTAAATATATAATAGTTTTTAATTGAGTGTAAGTACAGTATCGGTATTGTTTCTTTTGCACACTAGTGGCACAATTGTAGTTGTATGCTATTGTCTAATACAATACATTGCTTCATCAACCATTGCTGTTATTGTTCTCCGGGATTTATCTTTAGGGCCACATTTTGTATAGTAGAATGGTGCAATTACTATACCTGCAATAGAAAGTATAGTGAAATAAGGCTGATAGAAGGGTTGTTCATCTGCACAAAGACAATAGATAAAGCTAATAGTTAAAAAAAATGAATCATTTGCCTGTTATTGTTTTATGGTTAAATCTCTGTATTATGAACTTGATTGCATAGGCATTGGATATATAGGCAAAACATGAAAATGTATACAATAAGTGTTTTCATCTTGTCTTACAGATTGCAGATTTTGGCCTGTCAAATCTCTACCAAAAAGACAAATTTTTGCAGACATTTTGTGGCAGTCCCCTTTATGCATCCCCTGAAATTGTAAATGGAAAGCCCTATCGAGGCCCAGAGGTAAGTAGTGCCTGGTGTCTGCAGAGATAGAGATAAGCTGCAGATAAACCTACAGTGGACTGGCACATGAGTCCTAAGGCTGTGTGCACACGTTCTGGATTTTCGCTATAAAAACGCGATAAAACCGCAAATAAAACGCATCCATTAAGCATCCTATTTAATAGAACGCAATTTTTGTGCATATGTTGCGTTTTTTTCCGCGATAAAAACACATCGTGGAAAAAAACGCAGCATGTTCATTAATTTTGCGGATTTTTTGCGGATTTCCCGCTATTTAATCACTAACATCACTAAAAAGCTTCGGCAAGTATCCAGAATAGCAGAACGGCATTGGAAGAAAACGCATTCACAAGATGATTTCACTGCACTCAAACAAGCAACACTGGCATTCAAATCAGCTCTCACCTCTGCTAAACAGGCCTACTTCACAACCCTCATATATTCCTTATCCCACAAGCCCAAACAGTTGTTCAACACTTTTAACTCCCTCCTCTGCCCACCACTGCCCCCTCCGAGTTCCCTAATCATTGCCGAGAACTTTGCCATGCACTTCAAAAATAAGATAGACCACACAAGGCAAGTCTTTGTTTTCCAACCACCACAACCCCTTTGTATGAGAGACCAATGCTAAAAACCCCATAACTTCACTCTCCAAAATCTCTGAAGGGGAGCTTGCTTATCTTCTCTCCAAATCACACCTCACCACTTGTGCACTTGACCCCATCCCGTCCCACCTCCTCCCCAACCTCACTAATCCCATCCCTAACCCATCTCTTCAACCTTTCACTAACTTCTGGTACCTTCCCCTCTGCCTTCAAACATGCCACAATCACACCTATCCTCAAAAAGCCATCCCTTGACCCAAGCGCTATGTCCAGCTATCGCCCCATATCTTTGCTCCCATTTGCTTCCAAATTCCTTGAGCAGCACGTCCATGCTGAACTTTCCTCTCACTTTGCATCTAACTCTCTCTTCGACAACCTACAATCTGGCTTCCTTCCCCACCATTCCACTGAGACTGCCCTGACCAAAATTACTAAACTTACAGCCAAAGCTAACAGACAATTCTCTATATTCCTCCTCCTAGACCTGTCCCCTGCCTTTGACACAGTTGACCACTGCCTCCTACTACAGATCCTCTCTTCCTTTGGGGTCAAAGACCTTGCCCTATCTTGAATCTCCTCATACCTTGCCAACCACACATTTAGCGTTTTCTACTCCCATACTACCTCTTCATCTCGCTAGGCTCTCTCTGTTGGAGTCCCCAAGGCTCTATCCTAGGACCCTTACACTTCTCAATCTATACACTCGGCCTGGGACAACTCATAAGGTCCTATGGCTTCCAGTACCATCTATATGCCGATGACACTCAGATCTACCTCTCTGGCCCAGATGTCACCTCTCTGCTCCCCAGAATCCCAGAGTGTCTATCAGCCATATCCTCCTTCTTCTCCTCTCGCTTCCTCAAACCCAATGTGGACAAATCTGAACTCATTATCTTTCATCCATCTCGCATATCTTCCCTACCTGATCTATCTATCAAAATAAATGAAATCACATTTTCCCCTGTCCCCAAACTCCGCTGCCCTTGACTCTGCCCTGTCCTTCAAACCGCACATCCAAGCTCTTGCCACCTCCTGTCGCCTCCAGGTCAAAAATATTTCCAAAATCCGTCCTTTCCTCAACCACACTCTACCAAAATGCTTGTGCATGCCCTAATCATCTCCCGCCTCGACTACTGCAACATACACCTCTGTGGCCTACCTTCTAACACTTTCGCACCCCTCCAGTCCATCCTTACCTCTGCTGCCCGACTAATTAATCTCTCTCCTCGCTACACTCCTGCTTCACGTCTTTGCAAATCCCTTCACTGGCTCCCAATTTCCCAGCGTATCCAGTTTAAATTACTAACACTGACCTACAAAGCCATCCATAACCTTTCTCCTCCGTATATTTCCACACTAATCTCTCAATATCTTCCCTCACGTAATCTCCGGTCCTCCCAAGACCTCCTCCTCTCCTCCACACTTATTCGCTCCTCACTCAATCGCCTCCAAGACTTCTCCCGAATATCACCCATCTTCTGGAATTCAGTGCCCCAACACGTCCGACTGTCAACCACATTCGGATCCTTCAGACGGAACCTGAAAACCCATCTCTTCAAGGAAGCTTACAGCCTGTAAAGACCACACGGCCACCTCAACACCATTGGAGCTACTGCAACCCTCGACCTACTGTCTTCTTCCCATAATCCTGTAGAATGTAAGCCCGCAAGGGCAGGGTCCTCTTCCCTCTGTACCAGGCTGCCATAGTTAGTTATGTTTGCTGTAAGTGATATTTGTATTTTGATGTAACCCCTTCTCATGTACAGCACCTCGGAATTAGGCTGGAGTCACACTCAGCGTAAGACAATACGGTCCGTATATTATGGCCGTAATACGCTGAAAAGTCCCCAAAAAAGTGGTCCGTAGCTCCTCCGTAGGCAGGGTGTGTCAGCGTATTTTGCGCATGGCATCCTCCGTATGTGATCCGTATGGCATGCGTACTGCGTGTTTTTCTCGCAGGCTTGCAAAACCAACATACGGCTATACAAGGGATCCATGTGTAAAAAAAACCAAAACATATATACTGTCTATATATATATATATATATATATATATGTCAGTAGACACATATATGTATATATATTATTACTTCATACAGCGCTAGATAGCTTTAAAGCCGGTAATTCAGTGCGGTGTACAGTAAAATCACACTGACAGCTTACAGTAGAATAGGTAGAATAAATGTGTACACATAGAATAGGTATATATATATATATATATATATATGTCAGTGAGACACATATATGTATATATATTAATATTTCATACAGCGCTAGATAGCTTTAAAGCCGGTTATTCAATTACCGGCTTTTGCTATCTCCTTCCTAAACCCGACATGATCTGAGACATGGTTTACATACAGTAAACCATCTCATATCACCTTTTTTTTGCATATTCCATACTACTAATGTTAGTAGTGTGTATATGCAAAATTTGGCCGTTCTAGCTATTAAATTAAAGGGTTAAATGGCGGAAAAAATTGGCGTGGGCTCCCGCGCAATTTTCTCCGCCAGAGTAGTAAAGCCAGTGACTGAGGGCAGATATTAATAGCCTGGAGAGGGTCCACGGTTATTGGCCCCCCCTGGCTAAAAACACATGCCCCCAGCCACCCCAGAAAAGGCACATCTGGAAGATGCGCCTATTCTGGCACTTAGCCACTCTCTTCCCATTCCCGTGTAGCGGTGGGATATGGGGTAATGAAGGGTTAATGCCACCTTGCTATTGTAAGGTGACATTAAGCCAAATTAATAATGGAGAGGCGTCAATTATGACACCTATCCATTATTAATCCAATACTAGTAAAGGGTTAAAAAAAACACACACATTATTAAAAATTATTTTAATGAAAAAATCACAAAGGTTGTTGTAATAATTTATTCTACGCTCAATCCACTCACTGAAGACCCTCGATCTGTGCCTTTTCTGGGGTGGCTGGGGGCAGGTGTTTTTAGCCAGGGGGGGGGGCAATAACCGTGGACTCTCTCCAGGCTATTAATATCTGCCCTCAGTCACTGGCTTTACTACTCTGGCGGAGAAAATTGCGCGGGAGCCCTCGACAATTTTTTCCGCCATGTAACCCTTTAATTTAATAGCTAGAACGGCCAAATTTTGCACATACACACTACTAACATTAGTAGTGTGGAATATGCAAAAAAAATGGTGATATGAGATGGTTTACTGTATGTAAACCATGTCTCAGATCATGTCGTGTTTAGGAAGGAGATAGCAAAAGCCGGTAATTGAATTACCGGCTTTCTGCTATATCGCGCTGGATGAAATATTAATATATATATATATATATATATATATATATATATATGTGTCTCACTGACATTATATATATATATATATATATACGTATTCTATATGTACACATTCATTATACCTATTCTATTGTAAGCTGTCAGTGTGATTTTACTGTACACCGCACTGAATTACCGGCTTTTCTCTCTAAAAGCGCTGCGTATTTCTCGCTGGTCCGTGTGTAATCCGTATTTTTGGGGCTTCCATAGACTTTCATTGGCGTTTTATTTGCGCAATACGGTGACAAACGCAGCATGCTGCGATTTTCTACGGCCGTAGAAAGCCGTATAATACTGATCAGTAAAATACGGCAGATAGGAGCAGGGGCATAGAGAATCATTTGGGACGTTTGTTTTGCGAGTTTTACGGACGTATTTTCTGCGCTCATACGTCCGTAAAACTCGCTAGTGTGACGCCGGCCTTAATGGTGCTATATAAATAAATAATAATAATAATAATTTAATGCATTGGGAAGCTCAGGAAAAAAATGCGAAAAATCCGCACAAAAAACACGAGAAAAACGCATGCGGATTTCCTGTGCAAAAATTCCGGTTTTGTTCAGGAAATTTCTTCAAATAATCCTGACGTGTGCACCTAGCCTTAGGGTTGCACAGCCACTACTCTTCAGTTGTAATTGAACAACCCTGTTCCATGTTAACAACTGTGTATACAGGTGTTATGTTTCATGTTAATCCTAGCTGATGATGATGAGACTGCTGAAAAGTCTACTGTAATGAACAGAAAGTGAAAGTCCGGTACAAGTAGTCAGTGTGAAAATTGCAAAATTTCAGATTTTATTTTTAGAATGTATAGTGATATGAAAAATTTGAAGAAAACAACAACAAAAAAATAATACATTAAATTTAAAATAAAAAAATAAATTAAAGAATTTAAACAAAATTAGATTTTCCTATGACATACCATATTCCCTTTTAAATGTTACAGTGCTCCTGATAACTCGGAAATGCAAATTTAGCATGACAATATGCAACACTTAAATTGAAATATTCAGAAATGTTCCTTTTTGTTTCAGGTTGACAGTTGGGCACTTGGAGTACTTCTTTATACTCTGGTGTATGGCACCATGCCATTTGATGGGTTTGATCATAAAAATCTAATTCGACAAATAAGCAGTGGAGAATATAGAGAGCCAACCCAGCCATCAGGTAATGAGAATGAGAATACTGGTATTAGTTGGAACTGTTATATGACCCTGTTTCAATTGAAAGATGTATTTTTTTATTGCATGCACTCACTAAAATTATAACTGTAAATATAAGATGTGCATTATGACACAAATGATTTAGAGTTTTCATATTTTTCTCTGCAGATGCTCGTGGACTAATCAGATGGATGCTAATGGTTAATCCTGAGCGTCGAGCAACCATTGAGGATATTGCAAACCATTGGTGGGTTAACTGGAGCTACAAGACTAGTGTGTGCGACTGCGATGTCTTAAAGGACTCAGAATCTCCATTGCTTGCCAGGTTCATTGACTGGCATAATCGCTCCACTAACCGGCAGATGGAATCGGAGAACAAAACCAAGTGCCTTTCAAAACCATCTGAAGCATCTCTTGATCGACAGAGGTCTTTGAAGAAATCCAAAAAGGACAATGACATTGCGCTGGCATTACAAGAAGAAACAACCATATCAAAGAGGCCTAAGAGCATCTTGAAAAAGAGGAGTAACAGTGAACACCGCTGCCACAGTGCTGGTTACATAGAAGGGGTCATCAGCCCAGTATTGTCTCCTACATGTAAACCTGACACTGAGAAAGTGCTCACAAGTCCATCTTCTAACAGTACAAGGGAGCTTGAGAAATCAGTACTATATAGCTCAAAGCAGTCTACACCAATGCCAAAGAAAGGCATTTTAAAAAAGACTCAGCAAAGGGAATCTGGCTACTATTCATCACCTGAAAGAAGTGAGTCTTCAGAACTATTAGACAATGATGAAACGGAGAGCAACGAGACATCTCAAGTTGTTACAGAAACAAAACGAACAGTTTCTCACAGTCTATCATACAGGCGAAAAGGAATCTTAAAGCACAACAGTAAATATTCTAATAGCAACACAGACTCCTCAGTGGCTGGTTCTGCCACAACATCACTGGAATCAATGGAGCAAGGTCTTGCACCAGGAGAAGGTCTTTCTCGAAGCTACAGTCGTCCATCTAGTGTCATTAGTGATGACAGCATTTTGTCTAATGACTCTTTTGAATTGCTTGAATTAACAGCTGGAAGACCAAACAGACAAAGAATACGTAGTTGTGTTTCAGCTGAAAATATCCTCTTTATTAAAGATTTTGAAGGACTTCCTAAAAGTCCTCGGCCTCAGAATCTGAAACGTTACCGCAATCGCTTTGCTGACAGCAGTTTTTCTTTACTTTCAGATATGGATGACGTCACTCAGGTTTACAAAAAAGCTTTAGAGATCTGCAACAAGCTTAAATAGTTACTGAGGGACTATAAACTTTTATGGCACAGAAGTTACATTGCTGACAGTGATAGTTGAGATTGTCACATACTGTTAAACACACCAAAACAAAAGGAGTATTGTGAAACAATTCCTTACATTAAAAGTGGGATGTTACCTGTGAAATACAGTGTTTACTTCATTTGAGGAAATTGCTGGAGAAATTGTGTAAAAGGACTTACATAAATCGGTAATAAGTTGGCCAGTTTTGACCGATTTTCTTTTTCCACTTTTTAGATTAGAATGAATTATTAGCATGTGATTTGCTCAAAATCGATTTTTATCAAACAATAAAATAATCGTTTATACCTTTTCTAAGAATAACATAATATACTCTAACTCGTAAGGAGAGTACTATAAGACATATATTAACGCCTTAAAGACCACCAATACATCTTTTTACTGACCTGCGATATAAGAGACTAGCATCCCCCGACAGGTGACAATCCTGTGTCTGTCAGCTTACACTACACCTGACAAATTATTTTAAATCTTTGCCAAATTTTTGATATTTATATAAATAAACGCAAAACATACCAACCTAGGTTTACATTATAAAAAAAATAGTGTTAAAATCAGTGGGATATAAAGAAACTTTCCAGAGTTATTACTACATAAAGTGACACTGGTCAGATTTAAAAAAAATTGACCCGGGAGCTAAGGGGTTAAAGTCCATTTGGCAGGTAATAAAAATATTAAAATGATCTCTAAATCTAAGTTTCTTGTGCTGAGCTGTCAGAAGATGAAAACAACAGAGCATAAGAATGATATCAATATGTTTGGGGGTAAATGCACACTTACGGAAAATCTGTAATATAGTACAGCTAAGTAGACAAGATTTTAAAAATGTGGACATTGTCTACAGAAATTGTCTTGGATTTTTATTTTTACCTCTACATCTGTTTTAATGATTTTCTTCGAAGAACTTACCCTTTGTAAAGCGAATGTGAAATCCTTGGCGTGTTTTTTTTTCACAATTTCACCGCATGTGGAATTTTTTATTCCCTTTTTCCAGTACACTTTGTGGTAAAATGAATGGGGTTATTCAAAAGTATAACTCGTCCCGCAAAAGAAAACAAGCCTTCATATGTCTATGTGGACAGAAAAATAAAAGAGTTATGACTCTGGAAAGAAGGGGAAGAAAAAATGGAAATGGAAAAACGGAAATTGGCGTGAAGGGGTTAAAGGGATTGTCTTATGAAGACAACCCTTTATCACATGCTAGGTAAGGGCTTATAAACATGATACAGGGGCTATCGCTACTTTTACAACGTGCTTTTATTCACCTTGTAGAGAATATATGCTTTGCAGTAGCAGATTATCAGAGGCGGATTACATATTAAAGGCGACATAAATCTATGTGTTTAGGCTCTGAGTGTAAGAGCAGACATTAAGACAAAGCAGACGGTCTTAGATTTATAGGACCCATTATGACTTTTCATTAAATGTTTAAAATATAGCTGGAACCTGCCAAATACTTCACTGCCACAGTTGTTTTTTCTATCATGTCTGTTTTCAGAATTTATGGGATTCTTAAAAAATACCCAATCAATTAGAAAATGTAGTGACAGGTGCCCAAGCATTTTGGTATGGGTGTTCCCTGCTATTATGTTTTCTTTAGGATCTAAGACATATTTGCAAATATATGCCAAATAAAATTTGAGAACGCCTAGCTAAAAATGAAAGAGGCACTCTCCTTGGTTGAGTTGTAGCTGAGACACACTTCCAGATGTATTTCACATGAAGAACCCATTACAACCATTTTTGTTGGCAAATACTCAGTGGAGCATACAGTTCACATTTCTTTACTCTCACTGTCAGCAAATAAAAGATGTGAAATATTTATGGGTTCAGAGTAGGATATGTGACCTTGGATCAGTCTGTTTATAAAATGTTGATGGAAGGGGCTCAAGGCAAGTAGAAAAGCTGCACATGTGGAATGTAAGGGGATGTCTTTTCAGAAATGAGATTGGAATGGTAAGTGGAAAGCATATCGATGGTACTGGAAGACGGAAGACGTAGTACAATTATTGCGGGTCTATGAAAGATGTTAGTTCTGAGAAAGTGATTAAAGTAACGTCTGTCATAAAAGTGTTCAGTGGCCAACTGGATCTCTTGAAAACATGCACGCATTGGACAACAGGCCTGGGCAAACTAGATGTGGAAACTAGTATTGCACATACTAGTAAGGACTCATTGTGTATGGTAGACTTAAGTATAGTGATTAAAAGGTTTTTATCATCGTAACCAAAGTGTTTTTCTTGGTCATTCTAAGGATCTGTTCACATTAGTTCACATTAGTGCCATGGGTTCCTTTAAGGAGGTTATCTGGGACTTTGGGATTGTTGGCTATGGGGCTAAGAACTTATCGGCAGGTAGTTATTAACTACCTGCCTGGTCTGCCGTGCGCCGATCTGTTCCATCTTGAAGATTCTCCTGCTTCTAGTGGCATTACGTTGCCAGAGCTGTGTTTTTTCTACCGTTCTGTACAGTCGATAGGGCATCACTGCTGATGTCATGCTGATTGCCAGTCAACTTCCCTCTCCCTTCATGGAACTGGCTGTCAATCAGCATGAAATTGGCAGCGACTCTCTGTTGAAAGAGCAGACTGAAAATTAAAGAGATGCTCTGCTGATGTTAGGTAAAATGAAGTCTGCGCTGGGACACATCATCACAGGGCAGAACAGGCAGGTAGCTGCTTGGCCCTGTAGCCAAAAAATAACAACAAAGTCCTATAATGCCTTTAACAGCTATGACAGATTACTGTGAAACGGATCCTGGCAAAAACAATGCTGTGGTCTACGCTGTCCACTGTAAAGGAAGAGAAAACCAGGCTAGCTCTCAAATATAAGTTTTAAGTGATTATTAATTTTTCCTGAGTAAAATGACTAGAAAATCTTGCATCGGTAGATCTTTGATAATGTTGAAAATATGTATAAATCTTGCTAGATAGCTGTTTATGTCACAGTGGAGCCGTCTTTATTGTCAGGCAATGTAGTAAAAAAGTATCTCAGCTAGCAAAAAAAATATCTACTGCCCTGTCACTCAAAAAAGGATGCTTTTTTAAAATATATTACTACCATGTCTACTAGATCACACCATATGATGTCTGAGGCCAGGTTACAATTGGCACAGCTTTAGTATATGAAAGTAGAAGTCAGCTGCAAGTTCTGTAAGTTATTTTGGATCAATTATGGTTTTTTTTATTGCTATTGACACTTAAGGCAATTTTTATAGTCCCATAACATAGTAAGTGGTACATTTACGGTAACAACTAGCATCCATTTTATTGATGATGCAGGAACAACTTTTTATTGTCTACTTAAGACCATTGATTTTACATGACAGCTATAGACAGCAGATGTGCGACAAACCATTATTCTTAATCAATTTTCTTGTAGTCATGTTTACAAATGATTTTATAATTAAGATGTACTTTACAAAAGTATTTTATAATTGTTTTTGACCTTTGTATTCTGCGCATATTGTGCCCTTTCACTGTGTTTTTTTATGTTTGGTCAACTGGGCATATTTATGGTATTTATTGTGTTTGCTGTTTTGTATGGTTTATGTAATTTTCGTGTTTGTCGCCATAAATAAAATGAACAATTCGAAAGCAATATATAGTACTTTGAGGGTGGGATCATACGTTGCATATTTGAGGATTTTATGTCCATCAATTTCTTAACTGAAATTCACAGCATTTCTGCATTTAATATCTATGCACAATTTCCGCCCTTAATCATGCAGTTTTACGTGCATTTTGTTGTTGCGGAGAGAAAAATCAACATGCTATATTTTTTTTCTTTTAAAGCAACAAAAGCCAATTTACACACGGATTATGCACAGACAAAAATGCAGCCTGTAGATGAAGTGAAGTTAGAACTCATCACTTTGTTTCTAATCTAAAATTCTGCAGAATTTATGTGCAGAGAATCTGCTCTTAAAGTGAATGTGTCACCAGGTTTTTGCTATGTAATCTGTGATCACCATAATTTAGGAGCAGAGATCCTAAGTCCAGCGATGTGTCACTTGCTGGCCTGTGTTTTGCTGAATCAAAACAATCAGTGTTTTTTTCAGCAGGAGACTATGGCTACAGGACAACTGGCCTTGTGCATCCTAGTCCAACCACATCCCCACCACTGATTACCAGCTCTCTGTCACTATACATTCTACACAGGAAACTGACAATCATTGGTGTAGGTGGGGTTATACACAGGGCTCTGCATTCAGAGCTCTGCCGCAGAAAAAAACTTTGACTCTACTCATACATCGCTGGAATCAGGGTCTGTGTCCCAATGCTACTGTCAGATTACATAGCAAAAACCTGGTTACAGATTCCCTTTAAATTTCAAATATGCAATGTGTGAGTATAGCCTCAAAGGTTCTCTCATGAAGATCGCTATGAGAGCATATGGATGTTATAGCGAAATCCCATGCTCAGGACCCTTATTTATGAGCTAGATTAGAGAGCGTCACACAAACAGTGGTTCTCCTCTGGCAGACCAAGCACGTCCATATAGTCCTTGGCTAGATATGCTTTTGAATGACTTACATATACATACAATACTACATTTTCCCTGCAGCTTTTCCGGGGATAAAAGCTGACTATTCGACTAGCTTAAATCCAAAACGGCATCTTCATGAGAACTCCTTTAAAGGGAACCTGTCACCCCGTTTTTTCAGATTGAGATATAAATACTGTTAAATAGGGCCTGCGCTGTGCGTTACTATAGTGTATGTAGTGTACCCTGATTCCCCACCTATGCTGAGAAATACATTACCAAAGTCACCGTTTTCGCCTGTCAATCAGGCTGGTCAGGTCAGGTGGGCGTGGTGACATCGCTCTTTTGTTCCCCAGCTTTCCGTTGGTGGCGTAGTGGTGTGCGCATGTCGCAGTGACGATTCCACTGCGCGCACGTGAAGAAGCAGCGCGCGATCTGCGCTATTACCCCCTGTCATCGGTGGGGGCGGCCATCTTCCTGGGGCCGCGCGTGCGCAGATGTAGTGCTCTGCTGCACGGGGCTTCAGGAAAATGGCCGCGGGATGCCACGCGTGCGCAGAAGAGATCGCGGCGGCCATTTTCCCAAAGCCGAGATGCAAACTCGGCTTTGTGAAAATGGCCACCGCGATCTCTTCTGCGCACACGCTGCATCCCGCGGTCATTTTCCTGAAGCCCCGTGCAGCAGAGCACTACATCTGCGCACGCGCGGCCCCAGGAAGATGGCCGCCCCCACCGATGACAGGGGGTAATAGCGCAGATCGCGCGCTGCTTCTTCACGTGCGCACAGTGGATTCCTCACTGCGACATGCGCACACCACTACGCCACCAATGGAAAGCTGGGGAAGAAAAGAGCGATGTCACCACGCCCACCCGACCTGACCAGCCTGATTGACAGGCGAAAACGGCGACTTTGGTAATGTATTTCTCAGCATAGGTGGGGAATCAGGGTACACTACATACACTATAGTAACGCAGAGCGCAGGCCCTATTTAACAGTATTTATATCTCAATCTGAAAAAACGGGGTGACAGGTTCCCTTTAACATGACAAGATCTTGGATTTATTAGTACAGTACTACTATATTTAAAACTGCACTAGTTTGGGACAACTGTTGTAGTTGTTGTCAATGGACTTTACAACGACAGTGTAAGAATTTATTCATAGATCTAGATTTTGTTTACTTAGATAACTATAAAGTGTAACGTGTAATAAGTGGATACTATTTTCTATATGCTATTATAATTCTCTAGGATTTTATATATACTTATAGAATACATGGGGGAGAACTATACAGCAACTAGAGGCCATATTTCCCTGATGAATGTATTCTTTGTAATGTATTCCTGAAAGGTGCATGCTACCAAAGAATTGGTACTCTGTACAGACGGTGTTTGCCCAGGCCTTTTGGACTTTTGTGAATGAGCAGCAATTTTAAGTGCTTATTGCCAAACTGGAAATGTTATTTAGAGACGTACTGGCATGTTTTCATTCCTAGAAGACACAAAAACAAACTTGACTGCACATTACTAGCATTTGTTATTTTATTTAATATTTTTGTAATGCAATTGTGATTTTTTTTTTTTATTTGAGTCTGCCTTTTATTTATTGCTCTTAAATCAGTTTCAAAAGTATAATATATTTGGTATAATTTAATTGGTGCAACTTTCTACCAATTTTTTGGTTTATTAATTAAAGTTGAATTTGTACTCAAGGATGTTGCATAGGAAGTGTTAACCGCATAAATGTTGGTATATTTACCTGGTTTTTATATTGAATAAAATACCATGATTACTGTTTTTCGTTTGTCTAAGATATTATTTATGAAAAAAGTACAATAGCATTAAGCTGTATTTAAGATATACGGTACATAAGATTTTGGAAACTGATAATAACTTGGCCATTGGTACTAGATCGTGTTTTATACAAGTAGATATTTCATGGAGTATGTGTTAGTATTGTGAAAAAAATTAAAAACTGGAGACTTTTTTTTAGTGAACTTGTATATCAAAAAGTCCAGAGAGATTGAATAAACACATTATAGAGGAATTGGTAACATACAGTTTAGCCCCTTAAGATATAATACAAGTTGCATTTTATGGTGTTGGCATGTAGCTCAAATCTTGTTCTACTTTTATAGACCTAAAACATAAAGTACAGTTGCAATCAAAATTATTCATTATCCATTGCAAATTAGGTTTATTAGAAAAATTTACAAACTTTCTTCTCTTTTCAATAAATCAATAAAGAAAAAAAATTACATTTTCAACACAACTAATATAACAAGTGGTTTCTCGAAATTCAAAACCAAATGCTCCTTCTAATGGCAACTGCTGTTTCTGAATGATTCAACCATCTGATCCGAATCCCTCATAAGGGCAAACAGTTTGTAATCTGTTGGGTGGTGGAACCACTGTGCCAAAGCCCAAGGAAGACCTGGAGGGGCATAACTAGGAGTCTCAACCAATCTGACCATGGATACGCAGCAGCTAACTACACCAAGATCTGAGGAGAGACAAGGGAGGTGGTTCAGGTGCTACTCCAGAACTGACCTTGGGTAAATAGCAACTGACCCCTAGGAACGAGTAGCTGGGGTGGCCTGAGGGAAGGTCAACCAGGTGCAGGAAGAGTAATTACAGGAACCGCAGATGCAGACAGGACCGGCTGATGAAGAGACAACTGGCAAGTGCAACAGAACCAGCTGCCATTGAGGTGAGCATTGGCAGGTGCAACAGGACCTGCTGCCATTGAGATGAGCACTGGAAGGTGAAACAGGACCGGCTGCCGTTGAGGTGAGCAATGGCAGGTGCAATAGGATTGGTTGCCGTTGAGGTTAGCATTGGGTGCAGCAGGCTGAGATACAAGCTCTGGGACCTGAAAACTCAGAAGAGTGTTAGGAAAACAAACTCGCAACATTGCAAAGGCACCTCCATGTTGGAGGAGGTGCTTTAAATAGTAAGTGTCCTACAGCTATTGGCTGGGGACAGTTTAGAGAATCCCGGGAAGCAGCATACAGGAAGGAGCAGGACCGGAACCATGGCTGTGAGTACGCTGGTGTCTCTGCAGGGAGAGAGGGACTGCAGCTATGCAGTTGCTAATCAGATCTTGCCTCAAGCACATCTGCTGACAAATAAGGGCTTCAATAGTTAGAACCAGTGTGCTTGAATTAAGCAGAATCATAGATCCCAATTTATTAAAGCTTTTACCCCAGAATTCCGCCACTATCTTTCACTGTTGGGATTGTATTGGGCAAGTGAGCAGTGCCTGGTTTTCTCCACACATACCACTTAGAATTATTACCAAAAAGGTCTATTTTCATCTCAGCACACCAGAGAATCTTATTTCTCATAGTCTGGGAGTCCTTTGTGTGTTTTTTAGCAAACTATTTAGGCTTTCATATGTCTTGCACAGAGGAGAGGCTTCCGTTTCACCACTCTGCCATAAAGGCCCGACTGGTGGAGGGCTGCAGTGATAGTTGACATTGTGAAACTTCCTCCATCCCCTACTGCATCTCTGGAGCTCAGCCACAGTGATCTTGGGGTTCTTCTTTACCTCTCTCACCAAGGCTCTTCTCCCACGATAGCTCAGTTTGGCTGGACGGCCAGGTCTAGGAAGACTTCTGGTTGTCCCAAACTTCATCCATTTAAGGATTAAGGAGGCCACTGTGCTCTTAGGAACCTTGAGTACTCCAGAAATTCTTCTGTAACCTTGGCCAGATCTGTGCCTTGCCACAATTCTGTCTCTGAGCTCCTTGGCCAGTTCCTTTGACCTCATGATTCTCATTTGGTCTGACATGCACTATGAGCTGTGAGGTCTTATATAGACAGGTGTGTGCCTTTCCAAATCAAGTCCTATCAGTTTAATTAAACACAGCTGGACTCCAATGAAGGAGTAGAACCATCTCAAGGAGGATCACAAGAAATGGACAGCATGTGACTTAAATATGAGTGTCTGAGCAAAGGGTCTGGATACTTATGACCATGTGATATTTCAGTTTTTTTTTTTAAATTTGCAAAAATTACTGCATTTCTGATTTTTTTAGTCAAGTTTTGGAGCAGAGTGTACATTAATGTGAAAAAGATGAACTTTTTTGAATTTACTAAATGGCTGCAATGAAACAAAGAGTGAAAAATTTAAAGTTGTCTGAATATTTTCCATACCCACTATATGTCAAAGTGAGCAGAGCTGTAATGGCATGTGGTAATGGCTACCCCCACTCATTAAATTAATGCACAACAGCAGACTGGTAAGATTTGTAGAGCCTCTTAATGAATCAGGAACAGCTGACTCCAGCATGCACCTTCATCAAGTCCACTGTAAAAAATGAATCATGTCTTGATGAATCAGGGCTATAATTCACAAGTTAAAATTTCTATAACACTGGCTACACTACCTAGATGTGGCTGAAAGAGAAAGCTAATACTTGCTGCCATTATGCCATCAAATTCCTGGAGGAGGCAAATGGTCAAAAATCATTGAGTGATTTCAAAAGACCTTCATCAAGATTTGTTGACAACATGATTTTATTTTTTTTTAACAGGGAGGATTTGATGTGCCAAATGTTTTAACAGGTATGATGCTTTTTACGCCAGTATGTTTTTTTAATTAAGATGAGCAGAAAGTACACCGGACTAAATAAATGTCCCCCACTATATGACATCATCATTGGTTCTGTTGACATAGCACTGACAAATAAGATCTAGTAAATAGAAGGAAACAATGCAGGAGAAAACACATGACATTCAGGCTATGTGCACACGTCCGGAATTTCCGCGACAATTCCGGAACTCCTTGCCACTGGAAAAACGCATGTGGAATTAGCATGTGTTTTCCCGCTAAACACTAGCGTTTTGCAAGCGTAATTAGCTTGCAGAATGCTAGCATTTTCCTAGCGATCTGAAGCATCGCTTGGAAAACTGATTGACAGGTTGGTCAGACTTGCCAAATATAGTGCTTGACAAGTGTGACCAACTTTTTACTATTGATGCTGCCTATGCAGCATAGAATGTTAAAAATAATTAAAAAATGGTTATTCTCACCTGATGGCCCCCGATCTCAGCGGTGCACGCGGCGGCTTCCGTTCCTATGGATGCTTTGAGGGAGCCCACGGACAGAACTCACCGAAGTACCATTCACGACCACAGGAGGGAGCTTGACAACAGAATTCACAACAGTGAGTATATCACTGTTTTTTATTCTAATTCTTTTTTTTAACAATTATATGGTGCCCTGTCCATGGAGAAGAGTCTCCTCTCCTCCACCCTGGGTACCATCCGCACATGATTCCCTTACTTCCCGCATGGTGGGCATAGCCACATGCGGGAAGTAAACGAGTCAATGCATTCCTATGTGTGCGGAATCCCCGCGATTCCACAAAATTAATGAACATGCTGTGTTTTTTTCCGGAATGCGTTTCCGTTCCGGAAAAAAACGCAGCATGTGCACAAAAATTACAGATTGCATTCTAATAATAGGACATTTTAATGTATGCATTTTTTTTTGCTGTTTTATCACTTTTTATAGCGAAGAAACACAAAAAAATCCAGAACGTGTTCACACAGCCTAAAAGGAAAAATGTGACTTAGAAGAAAACACAGTGGTGGGAAAAAGTGTTTGCCCCATTCCTGATCTGCTAGTCTTTTGCATGTCTGTCACACTTAAATGTTTAATATCACCAAATAAAATATTAGACAAAGAAAACACAAGTAAACACAAAATGGAGTTTTTAACCCCTTTACCCCCAAGGGTGGTTTGTACGTTAATGACCAGGCCAGGCCAATTTTTACAATTCTGACCACTGTCCCTTTATGAGGTTATAACTCTGGAATGCTTCAACGGATCCCAGTGATTCTGACATTATTTTCTCGTGACATATTGTACTTCATGATATTGGTAAAATTTCTTTGATATTACCTGCGTTTATTAGTGAAAAAAATTGAATTTTTATGCAATTAAATCACAGAGATATGTCACACAAAATACTTAAAGGGCCACTGTCACCCCTTCCAGCCTTTATAAACTAAAAGAGCCACCTTGTGCAGCAGTAATGCTGCATTCTAACAAGGTGGCTCTTTTAGTTTTTGGTGCATTTATTCCCAAAATAAAGCATTTTATAACTTCTCCAAAATACCTGTCTTTAGACAGGGAGGCAGGTCCTCGTACCCCTGCTTGAAACGCCACACTGCCATCACTCAAATCTTCAGGGGCGCCAGCTGGAGGGGTTGACAGTGGCCCTTTAATAAGTAACATTTCCCGCATGTCTACTTTACATCAGCACAATTTTGGAACCAAATTTTTTTTTGTTAGGGAGTTATAAGGGTTAAAAGTTGACCAGCAATTTCTCATTTTTACAACACCATTTTTTTTAGGGACCACATCTCATTTGAAGTCATTTTGAGGGGTCTATATGATAGAAAATACCCAAGTGTGACACCGTTCTAAAAACTGCACCCCTCAAGGTGCTCAAAACCACATTCAAGAAGTTTATTAATCCTTCAGGTGTTTCACAGGAATTTTTGGAATGTTTAAATAAAAATTAAATTTAACTTTTTTCACCAAAAATTTACTTCAGCTCCAATTTGTTTTATTTTACCAAGGGTAACAGGAGAAAATGGACCCCAAAAGTTGTTGTACAATTTGTCCTGAGTACGCCGATACCCCATATGTGGGGGTAAACCACTGTTTGGGCGCATGGCAGAGTTCGGAAGCGAAGGAGTGCCATTTGACTTTTCAATGCAAAATTGACAGGAATTGAGATGGGATGCCATGTTGCATTTGGAGAGCCACTGATGTGCCTAAACATTGAAACCCCCACAAGTGACACCATTTTGGAAAGAAGACCCCCTAAGGAAATTATCTAGAGGTGTGGTAAGCACTTTGACCCACCAAGTGCTTCACAGAAGTTTATAATGCAGAACCGTAAAAATAAAAAATCATATTTTTTCACAAAAATTATATTTTCGCCCCCAATTTTTTATTTGCCCAAGGGTAAGAGAAGAAATTGGACTCCAAAAGTTGTTGTACAATTTGTCCTGAGTACGCTGATACCCCATATGTGGGGGTAAACTACTGTTTGGGCGCATGGGAGAGCTCGGAAGGGAAGGAGCGCCGTTTGACTTTTCAATACAAAATTGACAGGAATTGAGATGGGACGCTACGTTGCATTATAGAGCCGCTGATGTGCCTAAACATTGAAACCCCCCACAAATGACACCATTTTGGAAAGTAGACCCCCTAAGGAACTTATCTAGATGTGTGGTGAGCACTTTGACCCACCAAAGGCTTCAAAGAAGTTTACAATGCAGAGCCGTAAAAATAAAACAAAAATATTTTCCCACAAAAATTATTTTTTAGCCCCCAGTTTTGTATTTTCTTGAGGGTAACAGGAGAAATTGGCTTGCAAAAGTTGTTGTCCAATTTGTCCTGAGTACGCTGATACCCCATATGTGGGGGAACCACCGTTTGGGTGCATGGGAGGGCTCAGAAGGGAAGGAGCATCATTTGGAATGCAGACAGATGGATTGGTCTGCAGGCGTCACATTGCGTTTGCATAGCCCCTAATGTACCTAAACAGTAGAAAGCCCCCACAAGTGACCCCATATTGGAAACTAGACCCCCCAAGGGACCCTCACTGGCCAGCACTTGCTCATACCATACGGTGATGTATTCTGTCTGCTTCTTGCCATCTCTATTTCTTTATACGTGTAGCTCCACTGTGAGCCGGGAATGGTACTAAGAGGTTACACTCTCCCCCTTTTTCTTGTACTTATGTACGTGGAGTAGTATGTGGTCAGGACATCCCCACTTTTCTCTTTACATATATATGTACATCTGTGAATTAATCATTGTGGCCAGTGTGGGTACCTAGCGCCTGGTGTTTGTTATATTGGTGGTTTTCTGCTGCTGCCACCACTTCTATGTATTTCCAAATAAAGTATTTTTTGCACTTTCTAGACCCGATTGTTGAGTGGAAGTTTTTCTTCCCCCCCCCCCTCTTTCTGTGTATTTAAATATATCAACAACTGGTCGACTATAAATCCATGGCAGGCTTGGTCCCCTTTATTTTAAATATATTAAGACTGATTTATCTATATATGTTGTGACCATGCACTGGTATTGTCTGCCGCCAGTCACCGTTCTCCTTCTTTATTTTTTCCCCCAAGGAACTTGTCTAGATGGGTTGTGAGAACTTTGAACCCCCAATTGTTTCACTAAAGTTTATAACGCAGATCCGTGAAAATAAAAATAAAAAATTTTCCCCACAAAATTATTTTTTAGCCCACAGTTTTGTATTTTCCCAAGGGTAACAGGAGAAATTGGACCCCAAAAATTGTTATCCAATTTGTCCTGAGCATGCTGATACCCCATATGTGGGGGGAACCACCTTTTGGGGTGCATGGGAGGGTTCGGAAGGGAAGGAGCGCCATTTGGAATGCAGACTTAAATGGAATGGTCTGCAGGCATCACATTGCATTTGCAGAGCCCCTAATGTACCTAAACAGTAGAAACTCCCCACAAGTGACCCCATATTGGAAAGTAGACCCCCAAGGAACTTATCTAGATGTGTTGTGAGAACTTTGAACCCCAAGTGTTTCACTACAGTTTATAACGCAGTGCCATGAAAATAAAAAATCTTTTTTTCCCACAAAAATTATTTTTTAGCCCCCAGCTTTGAGTTTTCCCAACGGTAACAGGAGAAATTGGACCCCAAAATTGACCAATTTGGTCCTGAGTACGCTGATACCCCATATGTTGGGGTAAACCCCTGTTTGGGCACATGGGAGAGCTCGGAAGCGAAGGAGCACTGTTTTACTTTTTCAACGCAGAATTGGCTGGAATTGAGATCGGACGCCATGTCGCATTTTGAGAGCCCATGATGTGCCTAAACAGTGGAAACCCCCCAATTATAACTGAAACCCTAATCCAAACACACCCCTAACCCTGATCCCAATGGTATCCCTAACCACACCTCTAACCCACACACCCCTAACCCTAATCCCAACCTTATTCCCAACTGTAAATGTAATCCAAACCTTAACTTTAGCCCCAACCCTAACCCTAACTTTAGCCCCAACACTAACTCTAGCCTTAACCCTATCCCCAGCCCTAGCCCTAACCCTAATGGGAAAATGGAAATAAATACATTTTTTTAATTTTTCCCTAACTAAGGGGTGATGAAGGGGGGTTTGATTTACTTTTATAGCGGGTTATTTAGCGGATTTTTATGATTGGCAGCCGTCACACACTGAAAGATGCTTTTTATTGCAAAAAATATTTTTTGCGTTACCACATTTTGAGAGCTATAATTTTTCCATATTTGAGTCCACAGAGTCATGTGAGGTCTTGTTTTTTGCGGGACGAGTTGACGTTTTTATTGGGCACGTGACATTTTTTGATCGCTTTTCATTCCGATTTTTGTGAGGCAGAATGTTATGCTGTGCTATCAGGCAACACAGTGTGCAGTAATCAGCGCACATACAGTGATATGGCAATAACCCAAAAACAATAGAACAAGCTCTGAGACGTGGAATCTCTGCAGACTGCAATACCTGAACCTATCCTCACACAACTAAAAGCAGCAGTGGATTGCGCCTAACACTACCTATGCAACTCGGCACTGCCTGAGGAGCTGACTAGCCTGAAGATAGAAATACAAGCCTGACTTGCCTCAGAGAAATACCCCAAAGGAATAGGCAGCCCCCCACATATAATGACTGTTAGCAAGATGAAAAGACAAAACGTAGGAATGAAATAGATTCAGCAAAGTGAGGCCCGATATTCTAGACAGAGCGAGGATAGCAAAGAGAACTATGCAGTCTACAAAAAACCCTAAAGCAGAACCACGCAAAGGGGGCAAAAAGACCCACCGTGCCGAACTAACGGCACGGCGGTGCACCCTTTGCGTCTCAGAGCTTCCAGCAAAAGAGAATAGCACAGCTGGACAGGAAAAACGGAAACAAAAACAAAGTAACACTTATCTAGCAGAGCAGCAGGCCACAGGAAAGATGCAGTAGCTCAGATCCAACACTGGAACATTGACAAGGAGCAAGGAAGACAGACTCAGGTGGAGTTAAATAGCAAGGCAGCCAACGAGCTCACCAAAACACCTGAGGGAGGAAGCCCAGAGGCTGCAATACCACTTGTGACCACAGGAGTGAATTCAGCCACAGAATTCACAACAGTACCCCCCCCTTGAGGAGGGGTCACTGAACCCTCACCAGAACCCCCAGGCCGACCAGGATGAGCCACATGAAAGGCACGAACAAGATCTGGGGCATGGACATCAGAGGCAAAAACCCAGGAATTATCCTCCTGAGCATAACCCTTCCATTTGACCAGATACTGGAGTTTCCGTCTAGAGACACGAGAATCCAAAATTTTCTCCACAATATACTCCAATTCCCCCTCCACCAAAACAGGGGCAGGAGGCTCCACAGATGGAACCATAGGTGCCACGTATCTTCTCAACAACGACCTATGGAATACATTATGTATGGAAAAGGAGTCTGGGAGGGTCAGACAAAAAGACACCGGATTGAAAATCTCAGAAATCCTATACGGACCAATAAAACGAGGTTTAAATTTAGGAGAGGAAACCTTCATAGGAATATGACGAGAAGATAACCAAACCAGATCCCCAACACGAAGTCGGGGACCCACACGGCGTCTACGATTAGCGAAAAGCTGAGCCTTCTCCTGGGACAAGGTCAAATTGTCCACTACCTGAGTCCAGATCTGCTGCAACCTGTCCACCACAGAATCCACACCAGGACAGTCCGAAGACTCAACCTGTCCTGAAGAGAAACGAGGATGGAACCCAGAATTGCAGAAAAATGGAGAGACCAAGGTAGCCGAGCTGGCCCGATTATTAAGGGCGAACTCAGCCAACGGCAAAAATGACACCCAATCATCCTGGTCAGCAGAAACAAAACATCTCAGATATGTTTCCAAGGTCTGATTGGTTCGTTCGGTCTGGCCATTAGTCTGAGGATGGAAGGCCGAGGAAAAAGATAGGTCAATGCCCATCCTACCACAAAAGGCTCGCCAGAACCTCGAGACAAACTGGGAACCTCTGTCAGAAACAATATTCTCAGGAATGCCATGCAAACGAACCACATGCTGGAAGAACAAAGGCACCAAATCAGAGGAGGAAGGCAATTTAACCAAGGGCACCAGATGGACCATCTTAGAAAAGCGATCACAGACCACCCAAATGACCGACATCTTTTGAGAAACGGGAAGGTCAGAAATGAAATCCATCGAAATATGTGTCCAAGGCCTCTTCGGGACCGGCAAGGGCAAAAGCAACCCACTGGCACGTGAACAGCAGGGCTTAGCCCTAGCACAAATCCCACAGGACTGCACAAAAGCACGCACATCCCGTGACAGAGATGGCCACCAGAAGGATCTAGCCACTAACTCTCTGGTACCAAAGATTCCTGGATGACCAGCCAGCACCGAACAATGAAGTTCAGAGATAACTTTACTAGTCCACCTATCAGGGACGAACAGTTTCTCGGCCGGACAACGATCAGGTTTATTAGCCTGAAATTTCTGCAACACTCTCCGCAAATCAGGAGAGATGGCAGACACAATGACTCCTTCCTTGAGGATACTCGCCGGCTCAGATAACCCCGGAGAGTCGGGCACAAAACTCCTAGACAGAGCATCCGCCTTCACATTTTTAGAGCCCGGAAGGTACGAAATCACAAAATCAAAACGAGCAAAAAATAACGACCAACGGGCCTGTCTAGGATTCAAGCGCTTGGCAGACTCGAGATAAGTAAGATTCTTATGATCAGTCAATACCACCACGCGATGCTTAGCTCCCTCAAGCCAATGACGCCACTCCTCGAATGCCCACTTCATGGCCAGCAACTCTCGGTTGCCCACATCATAATTACGCTCAGCAGCAGAAAATTTCCTGGAAAAGAAAGCACATGGTTTCAACACTGAGCAACCAGAACCTCTCTGTGACAAAGCCGCCCCTGCTCCAATCTCAGAAGCATCAACCTCGACCTGGAACGGAAGCGAAACATCTGGTTGACACAACACAGGGGCACAGCAAAAACGACGCTTCAACTCCTGAAAAGCTTCCACGGCAGCAGAAGACCAATTAACCAAATCAGCACCCTTCTTGGTCAAATCGGTCAATGGTCTGGCAATGCTAGAAAAATTACAGATGAAGCGACGATAAAAATTAGCAAAGCCCAGGAATTTCTGCAGACTTTTCAGAGATGTCGGCTGAGTCCAATCCTGGATGGCCTGGACCTTAACAGGATCCATCTCGATAGTAGAAGGGGAAAAGATGAACCCCAAAAATGAAACTTTCTGCACACCGAAGAGACACTTTGATCCCTTCACGAACAAGGAATTAGCACGCAGTACCTGGAAAACCATTCTGACTTGCTTCACATGAGACTCCCAATCATCAGAGAAGATCAAAATGTCATCCAAGTAAACAATCAGGAATTTATCCAGATACTCACGGAAAATGTCATGCATAAAAGACTGAAAAACAGATGGAGCATTGGCAAGTCCGAACGGCATCACCAGATACTCAAAATGACCCTCGGGCGTATTAAATGCCGTTTTCCATTCATCTCCCTGCCTGATTCTCACCAGATTATACGCACCACGAAGATCAATCTTAGTAAACCAACTAGCCCCCTTAATCCGAGCAAACAAGTCAGATATCAATGGCAAGGGATACTGAAACTTAACAGCGATCTTATTAAGAAGGCGGTAATCAATACACGGTCTTAGCGAACCATCCTTTTTGGCTACAAAAAAGAACCCTGCTCCCAATGGTGATGACGATGGGCGAATATGTCCCTTCTCCAGGGATTCTTTCACATAACTGCGCATAGCGGCGTGTTCAGGCACGGATAAATTAAATAATCGACCTTTAGGGAATTTACTACCAGGAATCAAATTGATAGCACAATCACAATCCCTATGCGGAGGTAGAGCATCAGACTTGGGCTCTTCAAATACATCCTGAAAGTTAGACAAGAACTCTGGGATGTCAGAAGGAATGGATGACGAAATAGACAAAAATGGAACATCACCATGTACTCCCTGACAACCCCAGCTGGTTACCGACATAGAGTTCCAATCTAATACTGGATTATGGGTTTGTAGCCATGGCAACCCCAACACGACCACATCATGCAGATTATGCAGTACCAGAAAGCGAATAACTTCCTGATGTGCAGGAGCCATGCACATGGTCAGCTGGGCCCAGTACTGAGGCTTATTCTTGGCCAAAGGTGTAGCATCAATTCCTCTCAACGGAATAGGACACCGCAAAGGCTCCAAGAAAAATCCACAACGTTTAGCATAATCCAAATCCATCAGATTCAGGGCAGCGCCTGAATCCACAAACGCCATAACAGAATACGATGACAAAGAGCATATCAAGGTAATGGACAGAAGGAATTTGGACTGTACAGTACCAATGACGGCAGAGCTATCGAACCACCTAGTGCGCTTAGGACAATTAGAAATAGCATGAGTGGAATCACCACAGTAGAAACACAGCCTGTTCAGACGTCTGTGTTCTTGCCGTTCAACTTTAGTCATAGTCCTGTCGCACTGCATAGGCTCAGGTTTACTCTCAGACAATACCGCCAGATGGTGCACAGATTTACGCTCGCGCAAGCGACGACTGATCTGAATGGCCAAGGACATAGACTCATTCAAACCAGCAGGCATAGGAAAACCCACCATGACATCCTTAAGAGCTTCAGAGAGACCCTTTCTGAACCAAGCCGCCAGTGCAGATTCATTCCACAGAGTGAGTACTGACCACTTCCTAAATTTCTGACAATATACTTCTACATCATCCTGACCCTGGCATAAAGCCAGCAATTTTTTCTCAGCCTGATCCACTGAATTAGGCTCATCGTAAAGCAATCCAAGCGCCTGGAAAAACGCATCAACATTACTTAATGCAGGGTCTCCTGGCGCAAGAGAAAACGCCCAGTCCTGTGGGTCGCCGCGCAAAAAGGAAATAATAATCAAAACCTGTTGAATAGGATTACCAGAAGAATGAGGTTTCAAGGCCAGAAATAGCTTACAATTATTTTTGAAGCTCAGGAACTTAGTTCTGTCACCAAAAAACAAATCAGGAATAGGAATTCTTGGTTCTAGCATAGATTTCTGATCAATTGTATCTTGAATCTTTTGTACATTTATAACGAGATTATCCATTGAGGAGCACAAAGCCTGAATATCCATGTCCACAGCTGTGTCCTGAAGCACTCTAATGTCTAGGGGAAAAAAAAAAAAAAACTGAAGACAGAGCTGAGGAAAAAAAAAAAAAAAATGATGTCAGGACTTCTTTTTTCCCTCTATTGAGAATCATTGGTTTGGCTCCTTGTACTGTTATGCTGTGCTATCAGGCAACACAGTGTGCAGTAATCAGCGCACATACAGTGATATGGCAATAACCCAAAAACAATAGAACAAGCTCTGAGACGTGGAATCTCTGCAGACTGCAATACCTGAACCTATCCTCACACAACTAAAAGCAGCAGTGGATTGCGCCTAACACTACCTATGCAACTCGGCACTGCCTGAGGAGCTGACTAGCCTGAAGATAGAAATACAAGCCTGACTTGCCTCAGAGAAATACCCCAAAGGAATAGGCAGCCCCCCACATATAATGACTGTTAGCAAGATGAAAAGACAAAACGTAGGAATGAAATAGATTCAGCAAAGTGAGGCCCGATATTCTAGACAGAGCGAGGATAGCAAAGAGAACTATGCAGTCTACAAAAAACCCTAAAGCAGAACCACGCAAAGGGGGCAAAAAGACCCACCGTGCCGAACTAACGGCACGGCGGTGCACCCTTTGCGTCTCAGAGCTTCCAGCAAAAGAGAATAGCACAGCTGGACAGGAAAAACGGAAACAAAAACAAAGTAACACTTATCTAGCAGAGCAGCAGGCCACAGGAAAGATGCAGTAGCTCAGATCCAACACTGGAACATTGACAAGGAGCAAGGAAGACAGACTCAGGTGGAGTTAAATAGCAAGGCAGCCAACGAGCTCACCAAAACACCTGAGGGAGGAAGCCCAGAGGCTGCAATACCACTTGTGACCACAGGAGTGAATTCAGCCACAGAATTCACAACAGCAGAATGACCAAAAACCAGCTGTTCATGAATTTCTTTTGGGGGAGGCATTTATACCGTTCCGCGTTTGGTAAAATTGATAAAGCAGTTTTATTCTTCGGGTCAGTATGATTGCAGCGATACCTCATTTATATCTTTTTTTATATTTTGCCGCTTTTATACGATAAAAACAATTTTATAGAAAAAATAATTATTTTTGCATCACTTTATTCTGAGGACTATAATTTTTTTATTTTTTCGCTGATGATGCTGTATGGTGGCTCATTTTTTGCGGGACAAGATGACGTTTTCAGCGGTACCATGGTTATTTATATCCGTCTTTTTGATCGCGTGTTATTCCACTTTTTGTTTGGCGGTATGAGAATAAAGCATTGTTTTTTGCCTCTTCTTTTAAATTTTTTACGGTGTTCACTGAAGGGGGTAAACTAGTGATATAGTTTTATAGGTGGGGTCGTTACGGATGCGTCGATGCTAAATATGTGTACTTTTATTGTTTTTTTTTTTTATTTAGATAAAGAAATGTATTTATAGGAACAATATATTTTTTTTTTCTTTGGAATTTTTTTAAAAAAATTTTTACACATTGGAATATATTTTTTTTACACTATAACATTGCCCGAGGTGGGGGGCATCATGTTAGAGTGTAAGATCGCTGATCTGACACTTTGCTGTGCACTGTGTCAGATCGGCGATCTGATGTGCACTTTTCCTATGCTTCCCGGCGCCTGCTCTGAGCAGGCGCAGTGAAGCCACCTCCGTGCAGGACCCGGATGCCATGGCCATCTTGAATCCGGGCCTGCAAGGAGGAGGAGAAGGTAAGAGACCCTCGCAGCAATGCGATCACATCGCATTGCTGCGGGGGTCTCCGGGAAGCCCACAGGGAGCCCCCTCCCTGCGCGATGCTTCCCTATACCGCCGGCACACTGCGATCATGTTTGATCGCAGTGTTCCGGGGGTTAATGTACCGGGGGCGGTCCATGACCGCTTCTGGCACATAGTGCCGGATGTTAGCTGCGATAGGCAGCTGACACCCAGCCATGATCGGCCGCGCTCCCCCCGTAAGCGTGGCCGATCGCTATGATGTACTATCCCGTTGAGGGTCAGATAGGCCCAGGTCACCTCGACGGGATAGTACGTCTAAGGTCAGAAAGGGGTTAAATGAAGGTCTTTATTATTAAGGGAAAGATAAATCCAAACCTACAGGGTCCTGTGTGAAAAAGTGATCACCCCCTAAACCTAATAACTGGTTGGTCCAAGCTTAGCAGCAACAACTGCAATCAGGAGTTTGCCATATCTGGCACTAAGTCTTTTACAAGGCTCTGGAGGAATTTTGGCCCACTCATCTTTGCAGAATTGTTGTAATTCAACCACATTGGAGAGTTTCCAAGCATGTACCACCTTTTTAAGGTCATGCCACTGCATCTTAATCAGATTAAGGTCATGACTTTGACTTGGCTACTCCAAAAACGTACCAGTGCTACTATAAACATAACATAAAACATAGATGGTGAAGCCCTGTATAGCATATGTGATACTTGCAGAGTAAATACCGTAGGGTAATCTATAATGGAAATGTTAATTTCTTTCTTGTTTTACAATAATAATAATAATAATTTTTATTTATATAGCGCCAACATATTCCGCAGCGCTTTACAAATTATAGAGGGGACTTGTACAGACAATACAATACAATAGCTAAAAGGATACAAAACATTTCAGGAAAATTAAAAATTGTTCTAAAAAAAGTTATACTTCAAATTCTTAAAATATCTTTTTATATGTATGATTTATCTGAAATAGTTACTATGTAAAAGTAAGTATTTTGCTATGTCCTTAAATAGCTTTTCCTTCCATGAAGGTCAAGGCTATAAATATACAAAATGTTTAAGTAAGTGGATATATTCTGTTTGGAGGCATTGTCTAGCATTTCTTTTTCTCTTTGTATTTAGTTGAGTGTTGTTAACCTGCCCGCTGTGCAGTAAAGACCCAAATTAAAAACAGATGCTACCAACGAATGGTAAAAAGGAAATGTGTGTTACATAAATGAGCATTGTAATGTGTACAGAAAGAAGATGAGATAAATAAGTTAGGAATTCTATCAAATGGGCAGGAATTCTATCAAATGTAACATTTTTATTCATTGGGTTCTGCTCTTTTTACTTTTTGGTGTACTTTCAAGAGATGTGTACAGTGCAAGCATTTTATATTGGTTAAAGATGAAACGATTAAAACATGTTTTGCAAAAGAAGATCACATAGCTGCATTGCTCCATTTAAAATCAGTCTTGCTTTATGTAACATTGCTCTATTTTCATGTAGAGAAAGTTAAACATTGCAGCAATTTATATTACTTTGCATCCATATGATCACTGGTCTCCCACCAGTTTTGATGAGGAAACGAGGTGGAGTCAGATGCTCCTGATTCATCAAGAAAATATGAAGAAAAGTACAACTGTGTGTGCGCTTTGCCACAAATCCTACTCCAGTCCCTTCTGGATCAAGATTTGAGGTGTAGCAAATGCTACTGCTAAGGCCGGCGTCACATACAACATATAAAAACATCAGTCGGTTTTTCACGGACAAGAATCGCACAAATGTTTCACTCTCCTAGTGTATCCTCACCCACCCCCTGCAGACTGTGAGCCCTCGCGGGCAGGGTCTCCCTCCTTATGTACTCGTGTGCCTTGTTATCTGCTCATGTTTAATGTATTTGTCTATATTTGCCCCGTATTCACATGTAAAGCGCCATGGAATAAATGGCGCTATAAAAATGTATAATAATAAATGTATAATAATAAATAACAGTAATCCGTATGTCATCTGTGTGCAGTGCAAGGATGCGAATTTCCAGCATGTAAGCATCCGTGTCACATCCGTATGGCATCTATATGCCGAGATTTTTGGTCTGTACTGTATATATATATATATATATACATATATATATATGTCAGTGAGACACATATATATATATTTATATTTCATACAGAGCAGAATAGCCGATAATTCAGTTGTTGGGTTCTGTAAAATCATTGCAGAACCTGACAGAATATGAGACATGGTTTACATACTGTAAACCATTGCAGAACAATTAGATTTTTATATGTCCCTCACTAATAATGTTACTACTATGTGTGTGTAAAATTTGGGAGCTGTAGGTGTTAAATGAAAGGATTAATTCAAGGAAAAAACTGATGTGGGCTCCCGCGCAATTTTCTCCACCAGAGAGGGAAAGCCATTTGCCCACGCTGTCAGTTCACCGCGGGTCAGTCGAGGCCAACTACCGCTGACGTCACTGAGCATGCTCAGACTCTCCACCTAGTCCGCGGTGAACTGACAGCGTGGGAAAATGTTCAGAAACTTTCCCACGCTAATTCCTCCCTGGTTTACAGCCCGACAGGTGGCATTAGCACCTGGTAGCAGATGTTTTTAGCCAGGGGGGGTCAATATCCATGGTCCCGCTCTAGAAAAATTGAATTGTTCTGCAATGGTTTACGGTATGTAAACCATGTCTCATATCCTGTCAGGGTCTGCAATGATTTTACAGAACCCGACAATTGAATTATCAGCTATTCTGCTATCTAACTCTCTATGAAATATAAAGATATATATGTGTGTCAATGACTTAGGAAGCAACACTGTTTGACAATCAATTTCACATGCTGATGTGCAAATGGAATAGACAACAGATGGAAATTATTGGCAATTATCAAGACACACTCAATAAAGGAGTGGTTCTGTAGGTGGGGACCACAGACCACATCTCAGTACCCAGTCTTTCTGGCTGATGTTTTGGTCACTTTTGAATGTTGGCTGTGCTTTCACACTCGTGGTAGCATGAGACGGATTCTACAACCCACACAAGTGGCTCAGGTAGTGCAGCTCATCCAGGATGGCACATTAATGCGAGCTGTGGCAAGAAAGTTTGCTGTGTCCCATCAGCGTAGTGTCCAGAGGCTGGAGGCGTTACCAGCAGACAGGCCAGTACACCAGGAGACGTGGAGGGGGCCGTAGGAGGGCAACAACACAGCAGTAGGCCTGCTACCTCAGCCTTTGTGCAAGGAGGAACAGGAGGAGCACTGCTAGAATCCTGCAAAATGACCTCCAGCAGGCCACAAATGTGCATGTGTCTGCACAAACTGTTAGAAATTGACTCCATGAGGATGGTCTGAGTGCCTGACGTCCACAGATTGGGGTTGTGCTCACAACCCACCACCGTGCAGGATGCCTGGCATTTGCCACAGAACACTAGGATTGGCAAATTCGCCACTGGCTCCCTGTGCTCTTCACAGATGAAAGCAGGTTCATACTGAGCACATGTGACAGAGTCTGGAGATGCCATGGAGAGTGATCTGCCTGCAACATCCTTCAGCTTGACCGGTTTGGCAGTGGGTCAGTAATGGTGTGGGGTGGCATTTCTTTGGAGGGCCATACAGCTCTCCATGTGCTTGCCAGAGGTAGCCTGACTGCCATTAGGTACCGAGATGAGATCCTCAGACCCCTTGTGAGACCATATGCTGATGCGGTTGGTCCTGGGTTCTTCCTACTGCAGGGTAATGCCAGACCTCATGTGGCTGGAGTGTGTCAGCAGTTCCTGCAATATGAAGGCATTGAAGGTATGGACTGGCCCGCCCATTCCCCAGACCTGTATCCGATTGAACACATCTGGGACATGTTTCGCACCATCCACCAGCATCACATTGCACCACAGACTGTCCAGGAGTTGACGTATGCTTTAGTCCAGGTCTGGGAGGAAAATCCTCAGGAGACCATCTGCCGCCTCATCAGGAGCATGCCCAGGCATTGCAGGGAGGTCATACAGGCACGTGGAGGCCACATACACTACTGAGCATCATTTCCTTGTCTTGAGGCATTTCCACTGAAGTTGGATGAGCCTATAACATCATTTTCCGCTGTTATTTTGATCATGATTCCAACTCCAGACCTCCGTGGGATATTAGTTGTGATTTACTTTAATCAATTTTAGGTTTTATTGTTCTCAACACATTCCACTATGTAATGAATAACGATTTACACCTGGAATATTTCATTCAGTGATATCTAGGATGTGGGATTTTAGTGTTCCCTTTATTTTTTTGAGCAGTGTATATATATACACCTATACTATGTGTAGACGTGTATTTTATCTATTCTATTCTAACCTGTCAGTGTGATTCTACTGTACTCCGCACTGAATTGCCGGCTTTTCTAAAGGACACCGATGCGTATTTCTCGCAAGTCACACTGATGGTCCGTGTGGTGTGCGAGTTTTTCTCGCACCCATAGACTTTCATTGGCGATTCTCGGATGATATACGGTGCAAATCGCAGTATGCTTCGATTTCTCTCGCACGTATAATACGGACGAGAAAACAACAGATAGGAGCTGCCCCATAGATTGGTCCGAGTGCTATGGGATTTTTTATCGCATAGCACTCGTCCGTATTACATTCTAGTGTGACTCTGGCCTAACCATGACTTTGAGGAGCAGTTTCTGCCTTCCCCCATCCCACCCAGCTCGGTCCACTTTGTTGGAAATGGCATGAGAACATCAAAAGTCACAAAATTTTTATCACAGCCATAAGTTGTGCCAAAATAATGCAACTTTTCAATACTTTTTATTCCAGAATAGCGTAAAAAGCTTTAAATTGGTCCCTATGTCATTATTAGGCCGGGGACACACACAACGTATAAAAATACGGTCCATTTTACACGGACGAGAATCGCACAAATGTTTACAAAACAGTGATCCGTATGCAGTGCGAGGATGCGATTTCCTCACATCAAATTATCCGTGTGACATCCGTATGTTATCCGTACAGCGAGATTTTCTCACCGGCTTGCAAAACGGACATAGCATGGATCCATGGCCTCAAATATTAGTAAAAACATATATACAGTCTAAATATATATATACTGTATATGTCAGTGAGACACATATATATACATATATTTATATTTCATACAGCGCTAGATAGCAGAAAAGCCGGTAATTCAATTCCCAGCTTTTGCTGTCTCCTTCTCAAACCCGACAGGATATGAGACATGGTTTACATACAGTAAACCATTTCATATCCCTTATTTTTTACATATCCCTCACTAGTAATGTTAGAAGTGTCTGTATGCAAAATTTGGGGGCTCTAGCTGTTAAAATAAAGGGTTAAATCGTGGAAAAAACTGGCGTGGGCTCCCGCGCAATTTTCATTGACTGAGGGCAGATATTAATAGCCTAGAGAGGGACCATGGTTATAAGACCCCCCCTGGCTAAAAACATCTGCCCCCAGCCACCCCAGAAAAGGCACATCTGTAAGATGTGCCTATTCTGGCACTTGGCCTCTCTCTTCCCACTCCCCTGTAGCGGTGGGATATGGGGTAATAAAGGGTTAATGTCACCTTGCTATTGTAAGGTGACATTAAGCCAGGTTAATAATGGAGAGATGTCAATAAGACGCCTATCCAATATTAATCCTATAGTAATAATGGGTTAATAAAACACACACACATTAGGAAAAAATTATTTTAGTGAAATAAAAACACAGGGTGTTGTAAAAGTTTATTAAACGCTCAATCCAATTGAAGACCCTTGTCACCTGAAACAAAGTTAAAATAAAACAAACAACAATATCCCATACCTTCCGTCGTTCTGTCATGTTCCACGCTGTAAATCCATCAGATGGGGTTAAATAATTTTACAAGCAGAAGCCCGCTAATGCAGCCGCCCCTGCCTGTAAAAACTGGGGAATGAATGGGAAGCAGGGGAACGTAGCTACCTAGACTTGCGGTGCTGCGCCCCCTGCTGGCATAAACTCATATGAACTCTAGCGCGGGAATTTTTCTGAATCTTTTCTCATGCTCGAGTTCATGCTGTGATTTCACTCGGATTCTGAATACGGCCGAGAAAACAATGGATAATAGGAGCTGCCCCATAGATTAATATTGAGCCGAGTGCTATGCGATTTTTTATCGCATTGCACTCGGCCGTATTACGGTCTAGTGTGACTCCGGCCTTAGGTTCTAAATACAGCACCAGATCAAAAAGCTGAAAAAGATATGTAAACTGATGTTAAATCGTAAATGCAAGTTTTTATAGAAAAATATCCAATATATCCCATTTCAGAACAGATTTTCAGAAATCCTTTGTAATAAAGAGTTATTGTTGAAATAATCAGCTTAAAGCACTGCAAAAAAAAAAAAAAAACTTATGAACTTGTCAGGCTCTAGTTGTAATGGGGGTGTACTGTAAGTCGAAGCCTGGCAGCTATTTATAAGACTTTAGACTTTGCACTGGCCACTCCATTTCACTGATTCCAGGGGGTGTCCTGGCCTTCACCGTTTAACACCTTACAGGGATTTGTACTTACACAGGGGCCCCTGGGTTTGGTTTTTTGAATGGCTGCTGGCCGATGGAGAGAGCTGATACGAGGGTAGTCAGATTTCTGCATCAATTCCAGGAGGTCACAGACAGAAACAGAATTGTCAGGCTAAAGGATAGTCAAAACACGAGTCGAGGTCAAAACAGGAATCGAACAGGCTGAACAAGAGCTGAAGAAACAGGTCTGAGCCAGAGCAAGTATAAACTACTACTGGCACCTCCCACCAGTATGCAAAGTAAGTATGGTGTGGTGCTGGTCCATTGGCCACAGCAGGGAGCTGATTACTTGTGCTGGACAGCACACACACCCATACTGCTATCAATGCAGCGCCCCAGGGTCCTGGTCATCACAGTGGTATTGCTTTCCTCTCGGGGAGAGTGATATTACATTTGAAGGCAAAGAAGGATAACTGCATCCAGGTATCACAAACATGCAACACATTTCACACTCCAGACCACCAGGGGGAGCTTCTGCTCCTATTTATTAGGTCACTCCCTATATATATATATATATATATATATATATATTTATATAACTGGTAGTCTGTAGGGAAAGTTAGAAAGTTCCAGACAGTAGTCTGAGGTGGACAGAGGGTCCAAAGGAGCTGTGTATGCCCTCAGAGCTGCAGCTCCCAGAAAGAGACACACAGAAGGCAGAACTGTATTGCAGCGAGCGTGAAGGAAGTCGTAGCAAAGGAGAGTATACCAGAAGGGGACCAGCCCTACACAGGCTGCCTCCTTCTGAGGCGCAGAAGCCCAGAAGCCAAAGAGACTGCAACCTTGTGTCCTCGTTCTTCTCTGCGCCTCTCACCATCCAACCAGCCCTGGGGATATACTTTACCTGTGGGAAGGTATGCCATCTAGCTGCCATAACATCACCCCAGCGGACCCCTTAAAGCAGCGTTGGTCACCCTGACTGAATACCACAGGTGGCGTCACGAACACAAACTATATCCCTTTAAAGACCTTCCCCCTTTTACACAGATGTCCCAGGGCCACGGACCGGGTCAGCCACCGTGACATGCCCCTGTGAACTGAAGGACCCAGTACCGAGTACCCCACGGCCCCATGGGGGCGATCCATCAACATCTCTGGCTGGACAAAGCTTGCACCGCCTAAAGCTTTTAGTCCTGATATCTCCTTCACCAGTGCCGCTCACAAAAAAGACTAATGTGGTGCCTGGTGACAGATGCAGTTCTTGTAGATCCAGTTGGAGATATGACAATAGCCCCCATTTTTGAAAGGCCTCTGGACTCTTAGGACCAGGTTTATCTTGGAGCTATGTATGGAATCTGATTAGGTTGTAGACATTGATATTCACCCTAAAATCCCCTAAGAACTCTCCTCAAGCACATAACCTTGCCAATGCACCAGATATTACAATGATGCAATCACCACACAAGAATCTAGAAATTTCTGTTCCTCATAATCCAAGTAGCCTTTGAACACAACAAGTAAAGGAGGATCTCTGAGGGTGAATTGGTGACAGGTACACCTTGAGTAGGGTCTTGTGAAATACATTAGGCATCCTAAATGGTGAAGGAAGTTTCAAACGGAAAGCTACAATAAAACATTTTCTAAACAATACAAAAATAATGGAATGTTAAAGTGGTTGTCCGCTTTTGTGGACATTTTATTTCTTACTTAACTTCATGTATTTGGGTCTAAAAATGATTTTTGCAGTTGGGTTTCATTAAAAATGCTGCACTGTTTACCTCCTATAGCTGCTGTATTACACTGACTGCAGAATGCGTTACTGAGGTGGGCTACATTATCTTTGATTTACAAGATGTGTTGGGGACATGATTTTGTGGCACTTACAATTATATAGGTATGACAGGTTCTCCTCCTGCTCTTGTTACTGCAGCTTTCCTCACAGACTGCACAGTTCTCTCCATACAATGGCTGCTTGCGGAGGAGCATGTGACCAGACCTGTCCATCAGTCTCCTCCAATAGAAAAGCAGTTTTGACATGTGAGGATTTCAATTGGACAAGGTTGATGGATGGGTCTAGTCACGTGCTCCTCCAGCAGCAGCCATTTTATGGTCTGGAGATCTGTGTTGTCTGTGAGGAAAACTGCACTAACAAAAGCAGGAAAACCTATCAAACCTACAAAACAGTGCCACTAAATCATGTCCCCAACACATCTGTTAGAATAAAGATAATGTGCAACATTTTGAATGAAATCCAACTGCAAAAATGATTTATAGAACAATTTCATGCATTTAAGTGAAACAACATTGACCCCAAATTTGGACATCCCCTTTAAGGTAGTGCAACTTTTTTACTAATCAGATTTACAATCATAGGCGCCACAACAATACTGCTGACTGCTGCAAAATACTTTCCGTGCGTGTACCCATGCAGTGACCTCTTAATATAGGGTTAATAATTTTTTGCTAATAATGGCAGAAATTAAAACCAAAAATGTCTCACCCTCTCCCCTTTCCAAAAATAAAAGAAATGTGAAAAAAAAAATTGTTACAATTGTTTTACTTTTTGCCTACCGATTTCAATATTCCATTTTGGGACTAGTGTACCAAATAACTATAATATGGTCTGTTGCAGCATTAGTTTTTCATGTAGTCCTTTATGGCCAAGCAGAATTTGTGCTTTCCCCCCAAAATTGTAAATTATTAGAGTAAATGGGAATTTAACTGTGCAGGTCTGTATTGTCACGCCGGTTTAACAGTCTTCCAGTGCAATTCTAGTTGATGTCATATTTTTTCTTGGTTTTCTGTGTTTGTCAACTTAGTTTAGAAACTAATTAAAAATTATCTTTATATCCAAAATTTAGGCTAAACCCAAATATGGCATGGGCAAGAGATATAGTAGAGCGATAGAAAAAAAAACTAATATCACTGATACAAACGTGTTAGCCGCTAGCAGCACCACCGACGCTGTTGTTATCATTCATCTCTATAGTAGTGGTATCAAATTCAAGTCATATTTGACCTTCTTGGGCTCTGGAAAGAATACTGGTGTTAGGGCTAGCAGAATGCACTGAGTAAATAGAGATGTTTATTATAAATGGTGCGCTCGCAGCCTGGGGTCCACCGTGCAGGAGGAACCTGCTGCTAGCGAATGGCAGCACTGTTTGGCGGTATAGACTAGCTCTGTTACCTCACAGAGTAGCCGTGAAAGGAAAGCACTGTGCCCTGTTAGCCTCACAGGAGCACAAGCTTACTGCCAAGCTGATAGCAGTCAGTGGTTATGCAACACGCCATCTCCTCACCGGAGAAGCCGGTATTCCAGGGGCTTATTTCAGCCAGGTCCCTGAACACACTCATACAATCTCCTCACCGGAGGTGCCGGTATTCTAGGGGCTTATTTCAGCCGGGTCTCTGAAAACATTTTCACATAACCACACTGGCGCAAAGCTTAGATTTGATACTAGCGCGTGCGGCCATGCGAACCTTATAAAGCTGCAGCACATACAGGACCTTCCTAGAAGGACCAATGAGAGGCTGCCATAAAGCCTGAGGAACTTCAGGACCTTCCTGGAGAACCAATGGGTCTTGCTGCAGTATCTAAGCATGTGACCCTCAATCTCCAATGAGAGATCTTACCCTGGGCATGCTCAGAAGGGGAAAAGCAGGACTTAGTCCCAAAAGCGTCTGGTCACCGCTGCCCAACACTGAGTCAGACTGAGCGAGACGCTGGGACCGACATCTCCGCTGAGCAGGCTCCACTGCAGCAGGAGAAGAATGGGAGACCACAGCAGAGATGGCCCGAGATTTCCCCTATGCAGAGGTGGGAACTCGACCCCTAACAACTGGTGGAGAGGAAGTGGAGGTCATAATGAAGCATGTGTCCCATCACTTATCTCTGTCACTGCAGGATGATGTAACCTCTGACAGTGACCTCATCAACTAGAGTCAGTCCACCTCCTTCACTGCCATAAGATTTATAGGGAGTCTGTCACCCCCTCCAGCCGTTAGAAACAAAAAGAGCCACCTTGTGCAGCAGTAATGCTGCATTCTGACAAGGTGGCTCTTTAGTTATTGGTGCAGTCAAAGCAGAATTAAAGCGTTTCATAATTTCGCAAAAATACCTGTCTTCAGTCCTGGAGGCAGGTCTCAAGCCCCCTGCTGCACACGCCACACTGCCGTTACTCAAGGCTTCTTTGACTCCAGGCGCCACCCCCTCCACGCTGTTGTCAAATCAAATCCGGCGCCTGCACTGTTTTGTTCTGCCTGGGGCAGGCGCAGTGAGCGCTGCCCGTCTGACCTCAGATGCAGTCTCGCAGACTGCGCCTGTGTGGCCACCCAGCTTGTGAATCCCAGCCCCCCAGTGTGTTATGCATTATGCATTATGCACAATGCGGGGCTGGGATTCACTAGCTGGGTGGCCGCACAGGCGCAGTCTGCGAGACTGCATCTGAGGTCAGACGGGCAGCGCTCACTGCGCCTGCCCCAGGCAGAACAAAACAGCGCAGGCGATTTGATTTGAAAACAGAGCGGAGGGGGCGGCGCCCGGCGCCGAAGAAGCCTTGAGTGACGGCAGTGTGGCGTGTGCAGCAGGGGGTAAAGACCTGTCTCCACAACTAAAGACAGGTATTTTTGCGAAATTATAAAATGGATTATTTCTGCATTGACTGCACCAATAACTAAAAAAGCCACCTTGTCAGAATGCAGCAGTACTGCTGCACAAGGTGGCTCTTTTAGTTTCTAACGGCTGGAGGGGGTGACAGAGTCCCTTTATTGTTGTTCGTGGCAGAATTTCCATTCTCTCAATGACACCCATTTCTGTTCTGCCCCATAGTCCCCTAACCCACCGCACTCTGGGGGTGAAGGAACTCTTCGAGTTGATTTTTTGGAAGAGATAAACAGTCAGCCTCTGATATCAAAAGACATGGTGCCAAAGAGATGAACACACTGCCTGAGGTGGTAGCACTCTGAGCCAGAGCAAATAAGGTAAAACTCAAGTGGGGGGCAAGGAGCACTTGCCATTTCACATACAGAAGCACGGCAGCTGAATCAGGGATGGGGATGAAATTAATGATAATGATGATTCTGTGGTGGACAAAACCTTGGAACCAGATAGGGATAATGACAAGATAAGGTATCAGAGGAGCAGGTTGCTGGCATTGGCAATGTACAACACAGGCGATATGCATCAATTAGATCCTATGGGGAAAAATCAACGTTTTCTGCTGTGGAGCAGGTGATGCCATTGGTGGAGGAGGCTGTTTAGCATCTGAAAGGTCCTGTCAAGGTGATGACGAGACATACATCTTGGCTTCTCATGAGTGAGAGTACTTCTGTACTTCTGATTCAGACAATTCTTTTGCAGTCTGCATGCTCTCCAATAGAAAAATAAGGTGTGGATATGCCGGCTCATATAGATTAGGAATTACAACTCTCCATGAAATATGAAGCCACATCAACAGTTTATTTTGCAAAGTTAAACTAGTCAGCAATCAGAGCAAGTCATCCTCAAGTTGTCTTCCTCCACCTTTCTTGCCACACTCATCTTTCTGTCACCTACACATGTGGTCAAGATTGTTGGTACCCCTCGTTTAATGACAGAAAATCCCACAATGGTCACAGAAATAACTTGAATCTGACAAAAGTAATAATAATTAAAAAAATTTATGAAAATGAACAAATGACATTCAGACATTGCTTTTCAACCATGCTTTAACAGAAATAAAAAAACAATTAAAACTCATGAAATAGACCTGGACAGAAATGATAGTACCCTTAACTTAAAGGGACTCTGTCACCCCCTCCAGCCGTTATAAACTAAAAGAGCCACCTTGTGCAGCAATAATGCTGCATTCTAACAAGGTGGCTCTTTTAGTTTTTGGTGCAGTTACTGCCAAAATAAAGCGTTTTATAATTTCGCCAAAATACCTTTCTTTAGACAGGGTGGCAGGTCTTAACCCCCTGCTGGAAACGCCACACTGCCATCACTCAAATCTTCTGGGGTGCGGGGCGCCGCCCCCTCCATGTTGTTTTCCCATGAAATCCGGCGCCTGCGCTGTTTAGTACTGGCCGCACAGGCGCAGTATGCAAGACGGCCAGAGCTCACTGCGCCTGCCCCAGCCAGTACTAAACAGCGCAGGCGCCGGATTTCATGGGAAAACAGCATGGAGGGGGCGGCGCCCCAGAAGATTTGAGTGATGGCAGTGTGGCGTTTCCAGCAGGGGGGTTAAGACCTGCCCCCCTGTCTAAAGAATGGTATTTTGGCGAAATTATAAAACACTTTATTTTGGCAATAACTGCACCAAAAACTAAAAGAGCAACCTTGTTAGAATGCAGCATTACTGCTGCACAAGGTGGCTCTTTTAGTTTATAACGGCTGGAGGGGTTGACAGAGTCCCTTTAATATTTTCTTGCACAACCTTTTGAGGCAATCACTGCAATCAAATGATTCCTGTAACTGTCAATGAGACTTCTGCACCTCTTGACCGGTATTTTGGCCCACTCCTCAAGACCAAACTTCTCCAGTTGTCTCGTGTTTGAAGGATGTCTTTTCCAGACGGCATGTTTCCGCTCTTTTCAAAGATGCTCAATAGGATTTAGTTCAGGGCTCCTAGAAGGCCACCTCAGAATAGTCCAATGTGTTCCTCTTAGCCATTCTTGGGTGTTTTAGCTGTGTATTTTTGGTTATTATCCTGTTGCAAGACCCATGACCTGCGAATGAGACCAATCTTTCTAACACTGGGCAGCGCATTTCTCTCTAGAATCCCTTGATGGTCTTGAGATTTCATTGTATCCTGCACAATTTCTAGATACCCTGTGCCAGATGCAGAAAAGCAGCCCCAGAACATAACAGAGCTGTCACACCGCCACTCCGTGCCATCGCGTCTACCACTCCTCTCCCTGCTCCCCGGTAAACTTACCCTTCCTGGCGCGCTCCTGGTATGTGCGCACACCTTCCGGTCTCCTCTCGTCCAGACTCACCGCCGATCCCTGGGTCTTGTCGGGTGTGCGTGTGTACCTCTCACTCCAACCTCTTCAGCGCATGCGCACTTCTTCGGTCTGGCCTGTGGTCGCTCCGTTCCTCCACTTTATGATGGAGGGATCCTGACCCGGAAGTACTGCCGTACGCAGCCTATTTAAGGTAACCTCTTCCTCTGCTCCATGCCTGACTGTCATTTGTGTTTCACCCAGGTCCCACGTTTCTCTGCATTCTTTTTGCTGTCTTTGCCGTAACCAGCCTGCCATGTATCTTTGCCATACTCAGCCTGTTCTGTGTCTTTGCCATACCCAGCCTGCCCTGTGTCTTTGCCATACTCAGCATGTTCTGTGTCTTTGCCATACCCAGCCTGCCCTGTGTCTTCGCCATACTCAGCCTGTCCAGTGTCTTTGCCGTTCCGGTCTGCCCAGCATCTCCGCCGTGCCTGTCCGTCTTGTGTCTTAGCCGCGTCTGTTCCACTGTGGGTTCCCAGCCTTGGACATCCCTTCCTTCCATTCCTGCTTGAGTCTCCTACCTCCTGTCCCCGGGTACCAGCTTCCGCGGCAATAGTCTCCCTCGGGCCTGCCCCTAACGCTCCCTGTATTGGGGGTGGTCCACCAGGTCAGCTCACCCTTGGGAGGTTCGTTGTCGTGGTCCTGCGGGTTCACTTTAGGAGTCCCAAAAATCTCACAAGAGCCTCCTCCATATTTCACAGTAGGGACAGTGTTCTTTTCTTGATATTCTTCATTTATCCGCCTGTGAACATACAGCTGATGTGCCTTGCCAAAAAGTTCCATTTTTGTCTCATCTGTCCATAGGGCATTCTCCCATAAACTTTGTGGCTTGTCAACATGTAGTTTGGCAAATTCCAGTCTGGCTTTTTTATGATTTTTTTCAACAATGGTGTCCTCCTTAGTCATCGCCCATGAACTCCACTTTGAAGGATACTGCCAGAAAAAAAAGCGCAATAGGGTCTTATCTGATGGAGATTTTGAGATATACAATGAGATTGCACTCACCTAATATTTCCAAGAATATAGCATATGTGACCACCCAGGAATCCGGTTGTCACAGTGGTATTGCCTTCCTCACGGGGAGGGTGATGCCATGCCTGGAAGCGAGAATGATCCCCTTAACAGGTAACACTAACATGCAACACTTTTCTCACTCCAGGCCAGAAGGGGAGCTCTAGATCCGGTTTCAGTGTAGCTTCCCTATATATATTCAGGCTGGAGGAGGAGTTAGGGGAGATTGTAAAAGACAGTGATGGGAAAAAGGAGCACAGGAGGAGAGAGAAACTGGAGTGGAGCTGCGAGTGGGCTCCCTCCAAGTTCAAGCGCAAGAAACCGGAGGCCGGACGTCCGAGGTTGTGGGGGAACTGTATGCCCCACAACAGAAACTGGCAGGCAGGAGATTCCAAGTCTCTTGGCCACAATTACACCAAAAGGCACAGCAGCAGATTAGAACCCAGAGTCACCATGAGAAGGTACTCCTGTAAAAGGGCTCAAGTTGCCTGCCATGTGGATAGTGTCCACCTAAAAGGACAGATTGAGAGAGGACCATGTGTGCAGCCACAGGCTGCAAGCAACTGAGAATACAGTGCAGAAAGGAAGGCTTCCAACCCTACCTGGCTGGGAGGATTCCGAATCGCTTCCAGGCTGCACGGATTCCAAAGATCACCTGTAACCTGTACCTGAACTTCACCAGTAAAAAATAAAGAGACTGCAACCCTGTGTCCTCCAATTCTTTCCTGCACTTCACCATCTATCATCCTTACCAACTGCACCTGGAGCCCTGGGGACTAAGCTCTACCTGTGGGGAGCTATATCACCTCTGCGGCAATACCATCATCCCCAGTGGACCCCTTTAAGCAGCATCGTCCATCCCTGGCTGAGTACCACAGGTGGCCTCACAAACACTACTACATTAGACTTTAGTTCTATTTTCATTAATCCCCTTTTACTGGATGACCAGGGTCACGGACCTGGTCACCTCTACCATGATACATCCCTTTAAGAACCAGCCCGAATCCGAGTACCCCACGGTCCTAGCGGGTGCTCCATCTTGGTGTCACGATCAGGATGATGCAGACCTGAGGACCTACCCTGGAAAAATAACAGTTAGTCCGGACACCCCGGTGCGGGATCTCACAACCTGCCACATAGACTTGTTTAAAGTGTTATGTTTTGCACCTTCTACATGGCAAACAAAAAGATTCACTTCCAGCTCCTGGGATAAAATTCAAAACGTCTTTATTCGCTAAACATTAACATTTCATAGGAAATTCCGGGACAAAGAGTATCGGACAGATGAATGAGCTCTTACATCTGTCCGATACTCTTTGACCCGGAATTTCCTATGGAATTTTAATGTTTACAGAGTAAAGACGTTTTGAATTTTATCCCAGGAGCTGGAAGTGAATCTTTTTGTTTGCTCTGCATTTAAGTCTGACCAGGAAGGACTTCCGTGCACCGGTGTTTCATTAGGTGAGCTGGCTTTTTCTTTTTCTTGTTCACCTTTTATAGTTATGCAACATTCAAGCAAAGTAACCTCCCATAAAGGGAAGAAAAGTTTATATTACCTGTGTTAGGACTGGCGGAACGCACCAAGTAAGATGATATAGATGCGTTCGCAGTCCGGGGTCCACCGTGCAGGCGAAACCCGCTGCTAGTGAATGACAGACTATATGGCGGTACTAAAAGTATAAACACGTGGGTTAAACCTCACCCAACGTGAAGAAAGCGATCTTGTTAAGTCACAGGACCGCGGTACCGCACATAGAGCGCGAGCAAGTAGTCAGCGAACTTAACCCCGAAAGGGATTGAAGTCCGATTAGACCCTTGCTGGCACAACACCGCAACTGGGTGTGTAATGAACCTTATTAGTAATAAATGAGCACAAGAGTGCGTGCGATGCCGCACTGACGGACGCCACTAACCACCCAGGCTTGGGTATGGAAAGCGCAAGGCAAGCGCACGGCGCCGTACTGGCAGGCACAGCTATAGGACGCTGTGATGTGTGTAACATACAGATGGATAGTCGGGCGCTAGAGAGCTCCCATCATCCGCGAGCAGTCAACAACTCTAGGGAGGGATACTTAGGAGCTTTCATCCATCGACATACATCCATCTACACACACACATAATAATTGTACACTAGCGCATGGCCGTGCGGTCATGCGCAGTTTATATAGTTGCAGGACAGGAAGTGGCCACAGAAACTTTGCCCTTCCAAGACCTGCCAAGAGGACCAATGGAATGCGCTGCAGAGCCTGAGCACATGACCCTCGATCTCCAACGGGAGATCTTGCCCTGGGCATGCTCAGTGTGCGCAAATAAGGACTTAGTCCCAGAGAAGTCCGCTCGTTGCTGACCAGCACTGACTTTAATGGCAGGAGCTGAAGAAGCAGCAGTAACTCTGTGTACAGAGCGAGACCAAGCAAGACGCTGGGACCGACGTCCCTGCTGAGCAGACTCCACTGCGGCTGGATAGGAATGGGAGACCGCAGTGGAGACGGCCTGAGATTCCCCCTGTGCAGAAGCGGGAACTCAAGACCTAACATTACCCCCCCTCCTAGGGCCCCCCCCTCCTTGGGCCTTGCTACGCTCGAAGGCAGCAATGAGCTGTGGGGCCCGAATGTTTTCAGCAGGTTCCCATGACCTGTCCTCTGGGCCATAACCCTTCCAATCCACCAAATAGAACTTTTTGCCGCGTACCACCTTGCACCCCAAAATAGCGTTCACCTCATAATCGTCCGTAGACGAACCCGATGTCCCGGCAGATGACTCGGAAAACCGGGACATGTATACGGGTTTCAAGAGGGATACGTGAAAGGTGTCGGTGATACCCAAGCGTGGAGGAAGAGCCAGACGGTAGACCACGGGATTAACCTGTTCGAGAACCTTGAAGGGACCCAAGTAGCGAGGAGCAAACTTAGTGGACTCAACTCGCAGCCTGATGTTACTGGCGGAGAGCCACACCAAGTCGCCAGGGGCAAAGGTCGGAGCGGGGCGCCGATGAACATCGGCGGAGGACCTCATTCTCTCCTTGGAGGCCCGAATGGCATCCTGCGTGCGATCCCAAATGTCCCGTGCCTCCACAGCCCAGTCTGCCACCCTGGAGTCAGCGGAAGACACAGGCATGGGCACAGGAACACGCGGATGCTGGCCGTAATTTAAGAGGAATGGAGTCTGACCGGTGGAGTCGGCTACGGCATTTTTAAGTGCAAACTCTGCCCATGGTAGCAAGGATGCCCAGTCATCCTGCCTGGCAGAAACAAAATGTCGCAGATATGTGACCAAGGTCTGGTTGGCCCTTTCAACCAACCCATTCGTCTCTGGATGATATGCCGAAGAGAGATTTAACTCAATACTGAGTAGACGACAAAGCTCTCTCCAGAATCGAGACGCAAACTGGGGACCCCGGTCACTAACAATTTTGTCTGGCATACCGTGTAGGCGAAAGATATGCTTGATAAACAAGACAGCCAACGCCCGTGCAGATGGTACCCATGGAAGAGGCACCAAATGCACCATTTTGGAAAAATGGTCGGTGATCACCCAGATAATGGTGCAGTTACGAGACTTGGGCAAGCCCACCACAAAGTCCATCCCGACCATCTCCCAGGGCCTGTCCGCCACGGGCAGAGGATAAAGCAAACCAGCTGGCCGTTGCCAAGGAGTCTTGTTCCTGGCGCAAGAGACACACGCCCGAACATACTCCGCGACATCACGGGCCATATGCGGCCACCAGTATCTCCTCGCCAGTAGCTCAGATGTCCTTTTAGTACCAAAATGTCCACCCACCCTGGACGAGTGCGCCCAAGAAAGAACCTCCGGTCGCAAACTGGATGGAACAAAAGTCTTGCCCGGGGGCACAGACTCCAGCGAAACCGGTGCCACAGTTCTCAAGCTCTCGGTGGGGACAATAAGCCGAGGCTCCACCTCCTCCTCCGCAGATGACACAACGGAGCGAGAGAGAGCGTCGGCCCGAATGTTCTTCTCCCCAGAAAGGAAATGGAGGGTGAAATGAAACCGGGAGAAGAACAAGGACCATCTGGCCTGGCGAGAATTCAACCGCTGAGCTGTCTGCAGGTACACCAAATTTTTATGGTCTGTGAAGACTTGGAAGGGAAAACGTGCTCCCTCCAAGAGATGTCTCCACTCCGAGAAAGCCAACTTCATGGCTAGCAACTCCCTGTCCCCGATGGAATAATCCTCTCTGCTGGTGCGAAGGTCTTGGAGAAAAAGAAGCATGGATGCTTCCGACCTTGAGCATCCTTTTGGAAGAGGACTGCTCCAGCACCAACAGAAGAGGCATCCACCTCCATGATAAATGGCTTATCAACATCGGGGCGATGTAGAATGGGAGCGCTAGCGAAGTGTGACTTTATAGAGATAAAGGCCTTGGAGACCTCCTCAGACCACAATTTGGGATTCGCCCCCTTTTTGGTGAGGGCAACCAAGGGAGCTACCAAAGTTGAGAAGTGCGGGATGAACTGGCGATAATAGTTGATGAATCCCATAAAGCGCTGCACCGCTTTAAGAGAATGGGGTTCCTGCCAGTCCATCACAGCCTGTAGTTTGGCAGGATCCATAGCCAATCCCTGGGCTGAGATGATGTAGCCTAGGAAAGGTAAGGACTCCTGCTCAAACATACACTTCTCCAACTTGGCATAGAGAGAGTTTGCCCGTAGGAGGTCGAAGACTTTGCTAACATCTCTCCGGTGGGAGTCAATATCTGGAGAGTAGATGAGAATATCATCCAGATAGACTACGACCGAGGTGGAAAGCATATCCCGGAAGATATCGTTCACAAAGTCTTGGAAAACGGCTGGGGCATTACAGAGCCCGAAGGGCATCACCAGATATTCATAGTGCCCATCCCTGGTGTTAAACGCCGTCTTCCATTCGTCCCCCTCACGGATGAGAATCAGGTTGTAAGCACCTCGCAGATCTAATTTAGTAAATACCCTTGCTCCCCGAAGCCTATCGAATAGCTCGGATATCAGAGGCAAAGGGTACTTATTCTTAACGGTGATGGCGTTAAGACCCCTGTAGTCTATGCATGGACGCAATTCCCCATTCTTCTTCTGCACGAAGAAGAATCCTGCCCCAGCAGGTGACACTGACTTCCTGATGAACCCTCTTGCCAGATTTTCCTGGATGTACTGTGACATTGCCGCCGTCTCCGGGAGAGATAGCGGATAGACTCTACCCCGGGGAGGCTCAGCACCAGGCAAGAGGTCAATAGGACAGTCATAGGGGCGATGGGGCGGAAGGGTCTCCGCCGCCTTTTTGGAGAACACGTCTGCATAAGACCAATACTGCTTGGGGAGAGAGGATAGATCTGCGGGTACCTCTGTTGTAGCAACCTGAACGCACTCCCTCTGACACCTACCCCCACAAGATTCACCCCATCCCAGAATTCTGCCTGAGGACCACTCGATATGAGGAGAGTGGTACCGTAGCCAAGGTATTCCCAACAGGATCTCATCAATTCCCTCTGGAATGACGAGCAGAGAAATAATCTCCTGATGAGATGGCGACATGGACAGAGTAAAAGGGATGGTCTGGTGTGTTATCTGTGAGGGCAGTGTCGACCCATTCACCACTCGTACCGTTACAGGTTGAGCTAGCATAACCAGGGGTATTGCGTGACGTTGGGCGAAGGCAGAAGACATAAAATTGCCCTACGCCCCAGTATCCACGCAGAGCTCTACTGAGTGGGAGAATGAGCCTATAGTAATTGTCCCCTTAAAGGCCAATTTAGAGGCAAACGTCGCCGTGTATAGTGTACCTCCACCTACGACCACTAGACGCTGACGTTTCCTCGACCGCTGAGGACATCTGGTGGCTAGATGTCCTGACTGCTGGCAAACATGACAGACCCTGAGTGCACAAGCGGTCCGGGACTTAGATCCCGCTTGTGACCCTTCTCTGGCCTCATGTGACTCAGGAACCAGGACCGGAGATTCCAGAGGTTTGGCGAAAGTAGGAGCCAGCCGAAACCTCTGCCTACACTGGGCTCGCTCTAACCTCCGCTCGTTAAAACGGAGATCAATTCGAGTGGAGACTGTTATTAACTCCTCCAGTGTGGTAGGAATCTCCCTAGTGGCCAGAGCGTCCTTTACGTGGTCAGCCAAGCCCCTCCAAAATATGGGGATAAGAGCTTTATCCGACCATTCCAGCTCAGATGCTAAAGTGCGGAATTGGACGGCAAAATGACTGACCAAGGACTCACCCTGAGTTAATGCCAGCAGTTGGAGCGCAGTATCATGGGTGACTTGAGGTCCTAAAAAGACTTGTTTCAGAGTGCTCAAAAACAGTGGAGCACTCTGCACCACATGATCGCCACGCTCCCACAGCGGCGTAGCCCATTCCAACGCCCTGTCCGACAATAGAGATACAATAAATCCCACCTTAGCCCGCTCTGTGGGGAAGCGTGCAGCCAGGAGCTCAAGATGAATAGAGCACTGACTCACAAATCCCCTACAAAATTTGCTATCACCAGAAAATTTTTCTGGCAGCGGGAGGCGAGAAAATGTCGGAACAGGGGTGGCAATGGACAAAGTTGCTGCAGCCACGCTGGCAGCCTGTACAGCAACTGCGGTCACATCCACAGCTGAGGTTGCGCTCTCGAGAGCCGCCAACCTACCCTCCAGCTGCTGGATATACCGGAAGGATTGCTGTTTGTCTGTCATCACTAGCCAGACCCTGGCGCTAGTGTAATGTCAGGACTGGCGGAACGCACCAAGTAAGATGATATAGATGCGTTCCCAGTCCGGGGTCCACCGTGCAGGCGAAACCCGCTGCTAGTGAATGACAGACTATATGGCGGTACTAAAAGTATAAACACGTGGGTTAAACCTCACCCAACGTGAAGAAAGCGATCCTGTTAAGTCACAGGACCGCGGTACCGCACATAGAGCGCGAGCAAGTAGTCAGCGAACTTAACCCCGAAAGGGATTGAAGTCCGATTAGACCCTTGCTGGTACAACACCGCAACTGGGTGTGTAACGAACCTTATTAGTAATAAATGAGCACAAGAGTGCGTGCGATGCCGCACTGACGGACGCCACTAACCACCCAGGCTTGGGTATGGAAAATGCAAGGCAAGCGCACGGCGCCGTACTGGCAGGCACAGCTATAGGACGCTGTGATGTGTGTAACATACAGATGGATAGTCGGGCGCTAGAGAGCTACCATCATCCGCGAGCAGTCAACAACTCTAGGGAGGGATACTTAGGAGCTTTCATCCATCGACATACATCCATCTACACACGCACATAATAATTGTACACTAGCGCATGGCCGTGCGGTCATGCGCAGTTTATATAGTTGCAGGACAGGAAGTGGCCACAGAAACTTTGCCCTTCCAAGACCTGCCAAGAGGACCAATGGAATGCGCTGCAGAGCCTGAGCACATGACCCTCGATCTCCAACGGGAGATCTTGCCCTGGGCATGCTCAGTGTGCGCAAATAAGGACTTAGTCCCAGAGAAGTCCACTCGAGACCTAACAACCTGTTACAGTTAAAATGCATATTTAAAAAATGTTTGCATATCTAAACCTGTTTATTGTTTATATTTTTCCCAGTCCAGGACTACTGGATTTAATGGAGGGAATTTGATACCCAAGGAATCTTGTTGTCACAGTTGTATTGCCTTCCTCACGGGGAGGGTGATGCCATGCCTGGAAGCGAGATCCCCTTAACAGGTAACACTAACGTGCAACACTTTTCTCACTCCAGGCCAGAAAGAGGAGCTCTAGACCCGGTTTCATGGTAACTTCATTATATATATTCTGGCTGGTGGAAGAGTTAGGGGATATTGTAGGAGACAGTGAGAGGAGAAGGTGCACAGGAGGAGAGAGAAACTGGAGTGTAGCTGCGAGTGGGCTTCCTCCAGGTTCAAGCGCAAGAAACCGGAGGCCGGAAGTCTGAGGTTGTGGGGGAACTGTATGCCCCACAGCAGAAATTAGCGGGCAGGAGATTCCAAGTTTCCTGGCCACAATTACACCTCAAGGCACAGCACCAGATTAGAGCCTGGAGTTACCACGGGAAGGGCTCGAGTTGCCTGCCGTGCGGGTAGTGTCCACCTAAAAGGACAGATTAAGAGAGGTCCTTGTGTGAAGCCTCAGGCAGCAAGGGACTGAGAATACAGAGCAGAAAGGAAAGCTTACAACCCCACCTGGCTAGGGGGATTCCGAATCGCTTCCAGGCTGCCCAGAATCCAAGGATCACCTGTAACCGGTACCTGAACTTCACCAGTAAAAGGTAAAGAGACTGCAACCCTGTGTCCTCCAATTCTTTCCTGCACTTCACCATCTATCATCCTTACCAATTGCACCTAGAGCCCTGGGGACTAAGCTCTACCTGTGGGGAGCTATACCACCTCTGCTGCAATACCATCATCCCCAGTGGACTCCTTTAAGCAGCATCGGCCATCCCTGGCCGAGTACCACAGGTAGCGTCACAAACACTACTACATTAGACTTTATTCCCATTTCCATTAATCCCTTTTACTGGATGCCCAGGGTCAAGGACCGGGTCACAGCTGCCGTGACACATTCCTTTAAGAATCGGCCCAGTTCAGAGCACCCCACAGTCCTAGTGGGCGCTCCACATAGAAAACTGCCGCAGATCCACTGGTCACACTGGTGACTGACTCAGGATATTCAGTTTAGAAATTTAGTGGATATCATCCACGCTGTTGTGAAAAATGAATGTCTAGGTGTATTGGAGATAAAGGATGATTGTTTATTCTCAACTCGTTTCAAAGTCACTAGGACTTCTTCCTCAGGAGATTCCGGACCGTGGGGTACTCAGAACCGGGCCGATTCTTAAAGGAATGTGTCACTGCAGTGGTGACCCGGTCCGTGGCCCTGGGCATCCAGTAAAAGGGGATTAATACATTGATGGATGCTGCGATCTGACACTGATGTTCCTTGAGCTTGAAGTTCACCTTTAATCTGTTTAGAAGTTTTTCTGGGCTCTTTTGTTACCATTCGTATTATCCGTCCCTTTGATTTGTCATCAATTTTACTCCTGCTCATGTAAAGGTTGGCTACAGTCCCATGGATCTTAAATTTCAGAATATGTGCAACTGTAGTCACAGGAACATCAAGCTGCTTGGAGATGGTCTTATAACTTTTACCTTTAACATGTTTGTCTATAATTTTCTTTCTAATCTTCTGAGACAACTCTTTCCTTCGCTTCCTCTGGTCCATGTTGAGTGTGATACACACCATGTCACCAAACAGCACAGTGAGTATCTGTAGCCCTATATACAGGCCCACTCACTGATTCCAAGATTGTAGACACCTGTGATGTTAGTTAGTGGACACACCTTGATTTAACCTGTCCCTTTTGGCACATTATTTTCAGGGGTACCATCATTTCTGTCCAGGCCTATTTCATGAGTTTTATTTTTTTTTTTAATTCGGTAGAATGATGGTTGAAAAGCAATGTCTGACTTTCATTTGTTCATTTTCATAGATTTTTTATTTATTATTACTTTTATCAGATTCAAGTTATTTCTGTGACCATTGTTGGTTTTTCTGTCATTAAACGAGGGGCACCAACAATTTTGACCACGTGTAAAAGACTTCTGAAGCAGCAACTAGGGCCAGGTATAATTTCACAGCTCACTAGATGAATGTTTTAAGCAGCAGCCATGCACCACTGCATCTGAGACATGTGGTGAGGCATCTGTGACTGGGAGCTATGTATGTTCCCACCATCAGATGGCAGCTATCTGCCTCCTACCTATACCTGCTCCAGATCCTGTTCATCTAACATGACCCCATAGCCCACAGCCACTGGACACATTGTTGATTTCACACACCAACTGCTTATTTTTCACTTATGCAAGGGAAAGCACAACCAACCTGTTTTACAGCTTGAAAGTCCAGGGGAGAAAAGCCATAAGGGAGATGTATTGCTACTTGCAACTCACCCATGTGCTGACTCCCTGTGATCGGAATTATTGTGAGTGACCATGTTGGAATATTCTTGCCTCCTTACTGTCAAGTAAAGTAACTCATGCTCCAATCATCGCCCATGTCCTAGATTTAATAGTATGACATATCTTTCACAAATAAACTCGCTTGAAGAAAGTGGTAACTATTGCTAGAATAGTGTTTGCCCATTTCATTAGATATTAAGTGGCAAAGCGTTGGCTCATGGCTTAAGGGCTGTCAGAGTGCCACCTGGTTTGCGATATCGCAACTTGCTGGAATAACAGGTCTGTACAGGTGCTTACAAAGAGTAGCCATGTTCATATATAAATAACAAAATAAAGTGGCACTCTATAACGAAATAGCATGTAAACATGAAATATAGGAAATTTGAATTGCATTACTGCTCTAAAAAAAAGAGTGATACTTTATTTGCTGGTTGTATATGGAGATGACTACTCTTAGCAAGCACCTGTTCACACCTGATTTCTGTTTGGAAGTGACCGTCAATCTTTTGATATTTGTATACATAGGCTCTCTGACTGAGCACTCCACCCTTCAACCTCTGGCGGTTTTAATTACAGCAAGATTCTACTCTCATATAAATATAGGTTATCAGCCCATGAGAAGAGTCTCAAAAAGGATAGGTCCCAGCAACGAGAATGGCCTTATCATGGCTGATGGGTACACATGAATAGGCCAATTTATGCACTAAGTAGTCTAAATTGTTCCTTTTTTCTAGAGCAGCAATGCAATTCATACTTCATATATTTCATGTTTGCATTCTATAGTGTTTGTTAGTCATATATGGAAATGGCTACTCTTAGTAAGCACCTCCTCACACCTGATTTTTGTTTGGAAGGAACGATTTGTCTTTTGATATTTGAATACATAGTCATAGGTCATCATCTTTTTTACCAACAAAAAATAAACTTGTGACAGTTGGTGAAATGGATTGTCTGATGAATGATTTTTGCTATATAATCTTTCATGGTCTGAGGTTCTGAGCCAAAAGATTATATATTTTACTCTTGGAGAGATGGGAGTTTGGTACCAGATCAATAGTACAATAATAATCTGTGTTTAAGGTAATTTTTCAGATTCCGAAAGAGAAAAAACAATCAAAATGTATAAATCTTTCAGAAAACCACTGAGTATAGCTTTTGACAAGTTCACAAATAGAGACATATTTGTTCAGACACTCAGGGTTCCAGAGAACAATATCCCTTTTTTTCAGGTTAATAACTGGGCTATGTTTATGTAACTATGGCATGCCTAATACCCCAGCTGCATACAATAGAGAAGAGTTGATTGTTTGAAATTTGAATTTGCAGACTTCTCCAAATTTTACCAAAAGATTTCATTTGCATAAAATAAATTAACTACAAATTACTAAAGAGACTAACATTGACCAAGAAAACATTGTCAACACTCTGAGGTCTCCTAGAAGTATATTGAACCGATTTTGAGAATATCATACTATGGAGGAAGCACACTTTCTGTGACACACAAGCCTTGGATTCAAGATTTTGTCTTAGTAGCAGTACTTTTACTGGTAGGTACAGTACTACCCCCTTGTTTGTAATGTGTAAAGAAAATTAAGGTTGTTATTAAGGTGTTGCTTCAGTATATTTCAGATCAGTCTATTCAGGGTCACACTGAGTAACTATACAGGTACAACACTTCCCTATATCACTTGAATATTTGAATTAATATTAACAGACTGAGACTACCATTCCAATTTTTTATCTGCTTTAGCACTGAAGTAGTACACACAATCAGATTAAACCTTTTTCCCTATGTGGAATGGGCTGTGCAATCTGACCACATATCCCTCCACTGTACTAGCATAAAATGGCAATCCTTGACCGACTCTCGACTTTTATACTGGCTCTCATAGCCCCCCTTATTAGCTTTGATCATATGATGTGATAGGTGCAGTCCCTTATGAGGAAGCCTGCGCAGCTGCTCTTGATGTCATTGGTCCAGTCTCTGAGTCTTCAGTGTTTGAGATGGTATCAGGCATTTTTTCTTTTTTGGCCAATCCTCAGTAATTAAATTGTAGAATATTCAAAATAGCAGGGGCCTTCAAATTTCAGGAAATTGGACTCAAATTTGATACTCAATTGATCAATCCATTCATCTCTAGCAGACAGATTTTAAAGAGCAAAATACAAAATAGTGTAAAAGTGAAAGGTAGTGTAGTGTAAAGTGTAAGATACTAATTACCTCTTTTGTAGTGTACTTCACCATACACTTGATGTTGTCTATAACAGTGACATTTATAGGAAAACATAATTTTAACATCAATAAAACAAAATCTTTTGCCACTTTGGCATTAACAAAATTTTCTATGAAACGGCAATCAATAAAGACTAATTTTTCAAGGTAATATAAACTAACAGGGATCAATAGTTTTGCAGAATCCTAGGGATATACCTGTGTACCTAGGTGAGCACCCACAATCTCACCAAGCACTGACACTCTTCTTGTAGTGACTGTCTAGGTCTAGGGTAAGTACAAAACTAATATCCAGACTCTTCATAGTTGCTACAAAGATCCAGTTTTATCACTTGACTTCTTTTTGATGGGAGCAAATGTATTAGCTATACAAGTCATCTTAGGTAGAGGTGGCAGAGTAAGCACAGTCTGCTTTCCCCAGTAACCTATCAAGACGGATTGCCATCGACATGGCTGCATCAGTGGAAACTACAGTAGAGGACAGAACTGTATTAGAATATATCCATTTGAGCAGAAAGTTCAGTATTGAGTGATGGTGAAGGGCCTTTTCAGTCCACAGGAAGTGTTTGGCCTAGCTGCATTAAGTCACCCTGGTCAAAAGGTGTGGGCCTGAGAGGTTCCATAATACCAAGTCTTTTCTACCAGTTCTTGGACCAACTGCATTTATTTGGCTACTGCTTGGAGGTGATCTATAATTTGGGCCAAATATACTGTAACTAGATTGTGGCCCGATTCTATCGCATCGGGTATTCTAGAATATGCATGTCCCCGTAGTATATGGACAATGATGATTCCAGAATTCGCGGCAGACTGTGTCCGTCGCTGATTGGTCGAGGCAACCTTTATGACATCATCTTCGCCATGGCAACCATTATGACATCATCGTCGCTGTGCCCGTTGCCTGGCGGCCTCGACCAATCAGAGACGCGGGATGTCTACGTCCTTTATGACATCATTGTCGCTGTGCCCGTCGCTGATTGGTCGAGGCCTCGACCAATCAGAGACGCGGGATTTCTACGTCGATACTGTGCCCGTCGCTGATTGGTCGAGGCCTCGACCAATCAGAGACGCGGGATTTCTACGTCGATACTGTGCCTGTCGCTGATTGGTCGAGGCCTGGCGGCCTCGACAAATCAGAGATGTGGGATTTCCAGGACAGACAGAAAGACAGACAGACAGACAGACAGACGGAAAAACCCTTAGGCAATTATATATATAGATGGGGGAGCACTGTCTGAGGAAGCCTTTCAGCTCTTAATAGGGCTTCCATGGAAAGGCTTTGTGCTAGTCAGCACATCTAGCATATGCCAAGGATTGCCCTGTACAGAAATCTGGACTTACAGTCATAGCCAAACGTGTTGCCACCCTTGAAATTGTTGCAGAAAATGAGGTATTTCTCCCAGAAAATTATTGCAGTTGCACATGTTTTGTTATTCATGAGTTTTTGACTTTTTTGTGTATTGAAACAATACAAAAAAAACAGAAAGAAAAAAAAGGCAAATTGGACATAATTTCATACAAAACCCCCAAAGTGGGCCAGACAAAATTTTTGGCACCGTCTGTTGGGCACTGGGATTCTCCCGCTGCGCGGGATAGAACCCAAGCATCGTCTGGTGCTGTGGTCTTCCATTCGGGTCTGGCCGCTGGGATTGCTGCTCAGCATAGATGTCGGTCCCAGCGACCTGCTCAGGCTCGTGGTATACGTTTGGTTACTGGGGTCTCTCCTGTCAAGTCTATGGTAACCAGTGTTATGCAGGTGCAACCTTGCGCTCTGGAGTCTAAGTACAGAGATCACCTTACTGAGCATGTCCGTGATGTGGTCATTGGTGGTCAGATATTAACTGCTCTGGTGATGTGGCGGCTCTGAAATGGCCCGCGGGTGATGTCACGGCTGGATGGGCGTGAGTGTTTGGGGTGGAGCCTAGGGTTTAAACGTCTCTCAGAGGTGCACGTGGGGGCACTAGTATCATTTATATTTGGTGTGTGTGGGTGGATACTCTACCACTCTGGCAGGAAGGTTGCACAGTTATGCAGTTTCATACCTTTGGCTCAATGCCTCAGTCTCTAGTCTGCTACATGCTTGGGGTTCCGGTCAGGCACAGGTTCAGTAGCGTTAGGACTGGGGTAACTAGCCGCTTGGTTTAGCATCTGTTTCAAACATGTGCACGATTGGCACAGTTCAGTTACAGAGCAAGCTCAACCCTTATGCTATATTTCTCTGTGAAGGCAACAGGGTATTGAACCTAGCGTTATATGAGTTCTTTCTCTTGGCTTAGCATTTGCTTCATTCATGTGTGCTGTTAGTACTCTTTAGCTGCAGAGCAAGCTCTCTCCACATGCTATCATCCCTGTGAAGTTTACCAGGATATAATATTCAACAAACTCGGAGCTCTATCTCTCTGTGAAGCTAAGAGAGCTAGGTATTCTGTGTCCTATTCATTCCTGCGGAGATGAACATGCGGCACATCTTTCCAGACTGCAGAATGTCTATTTATCTTGCAGAGACACTCAGTCTCCAAAACAGAAATATCATCCGTACAATGTATTGGGCGTGGTGATTCTGCACGGTTCAATGAACACATGCGGAATCACCTGTGTTCAAAAGCTTTGGTTGCAGCGTACATGTGCTGCGTCTAAAGTGCTGCCTAATACTGAACGTGTGGACATACCCTAAAGCAATTGACCATATGATACAGTTATATGAAAAAGTTTGGGCACCCCTATTAATCTTAAGCTTAATGTTTTATAAAAATTGTTTTTTTTGCAACAGCTATTTCAGTTTCATATATCTAATAACTGTTGGACACAGTAATGTTTCTGCCTTGAAATGAGGTTTATTGTACTAACAGAAAATGTGCAATCTGCATTCAAACAAAATTTGACAGGTGCATAAGTATGGGCACCCTTATCATTTTCTTGTTTTAAATACTCCTACCTACTTTTTACTGACTTACTAAAGCACTTTTTTGGTTTTCTAACCTCATTGAGCTTTGAACTTCATAGCCAGGTGTATGCAATCATGAGAAAAGCTACTTAAAGTGGCCACTTGCAAGTTGTTCTGTTTGAATCTCCTCTGAAGAGTGGCATCATGGGCTCCTCAAAACAACTGTCTAATGATCTGAAAACAAAGATTATTCAACATAGTTGTTCAGGGGAAGGATACAAAAAGCTAATTCAGAGATTTAACCTGTCAATTTCCACTGTAAGGAACATAGTAAGGAAATGGAAGAACACAGGTACAGTTCTTGTTAAGGCCAGAAGTGACAGGCCAAGAAAAACATCAGAAAGGCAGAGAAGAAGAATGGTGAGATCAGTCAAGGACAATCCTCAGACCACCTCCAGAGAGCTGCAGCAGATGGTGTCACTGTGCATCGGTCAACTATACAACGCACTTTGCACAAGGAGAAGCTGTATGGGAGAGTGATGCGAAAGAAGCCGTTTCTGCAAGCACGCCACAAACGGAGTCGGCTGAGGTATGCAAAAGCACATTTGGAGAAGCCAATTTCTTTTTGGAAGAAGGTCCTGTGGACTGATGAAACCAAGATTGAGTTGTTTGGTCACACAAAAAGGCGTTATGCATGGCGGCCAAAAAACACAGCATTCCAAGATAAACACTTGCTACCCACAGTAAAATTTGGTGGAGGTTCCATCATGCTTTGGGGCTGTGTGGCCAATGCCGGAACCGGGAATCTTGTTAAAGTTGAAGGATGCATGGATTCCTCTCAGTATCAGCAGATTCTTGACAATAATGTTCATGAATCAGTGACAAAGTTGAAGGTACGCAGGGGATGGATCTTTCTGCAAGATAAATCTACTCAGGCATTCATGCAGAGGAACAATTACACTGTTCTGGAATGGCCATCCCAGTCCCCAGACCGCAGACCTGAATATCATTGAACATCTGTGGGATCATTTGAAGAGGGCTGTCTATGCTCGGCGACCATCAAACTTAACTGAACTGGAATTGTTTTGTAAAGAGGAATGGTCAAAAATACCTTCATCCAGAATCCAGGAACTCATTAAAAGCTACAGGAAGCGACTAGAGGCTGTTATTTTTGCAAAAGGAGGAACTACTAAATATTAATGTCACTTTTCTGGTGGGGTGCCCATACTTATGCAGCTGTCAAATTTTGTTTGAATGCAGATTGCACATTTTTTGTTAGTACAATAAACCTCATTTCAAGGCAGAAACATTACCTTGTCCAACAGTTATTAGATATATGAAACTGAAATAGCTGTTGCGAACAAACCAATTTTTATAAAACATTAAGCTTAAGATTAATAGGGGTGCCCAAACTTATTCATATAACTGTATCTTCAGTGACTAAAGTTATATGTGCATGTTCATACCTTATAAATGAAATATCTGAAGATAATTAAAACGGATATGCATGTGCTCTTAAAGTTCACTTCTATTCAAGAGGAGTCAGATTATGGGAAAAGTTTGGATCTATAATTTTTCTAGATTATTATTAGCAAGTAGAATCTTTTAAATGTATATGTAACACCCCAGGGTCCTGGTTGCTACAGTGGCATTGCTTTCCTCACAGGGAGAGTGATGTCACGCTTGGAAGCGAAGGAAGATCTCTTTCACCAGGTAAACACAAGCATAAAACATGTTCACACTCCAGGCCATAAGGGGGAGCTCTAAACCTGAATTAAGGGAAACTTCCCTATTGATACATTCTAGTCTGGGGGGAAAGTTACTTAGTGAGAGGACAGTGAAACAGGAAGATCTGCTAAGTGGGAGCTCCCTGTCAGAGGGGGCTAGAGAGAGAGATTGCCATACGGGAGCTTGTCGAGGAACATCAGCTAGGCGGAACTGGTAAGAAAGGAGTATAGCTGACTAGACGTGGGAGTCTGCAGCTCCTGGCAGAAAGAGAGATAAAGGACTGAGGGGTCGTGCAGCCACGAGAAAGAGCTACAGCTCCTGGACAGAGATAACACAGAAAGAAGAACAGATTTGTAGTGACCATGCAGGAGAGCGAAGCACAGGTGAGTGACAACTGGGGAGTACTGCAGCAATTGGGCTACCTCCCTGAAAAGCGCAGGTACCGGTAGCCGGAAGACTGAGATTGAGAGGGACTCCAAGACTTTCAGCAGAAACCGGCAGGACAGTTGAACTATACGTAACCTGTCCGCCCTAATACCCAGGAGAAACAATGGCGCATAGAGCCCGGGTTGTGATAGAGACCCTGTAAAAAGGCTCGAGCCACCTGTCATACTGGTTAGTGTCCTAACCTTTATGGAGGACAGAGAGAACTATGAGGACCTTGCAAGAAGCCATAGGCAGCAAGGGACTACAACACCACGGCACTAATAGGAAGGCTTTTAACTCCACCTGGTAAAGGGGACTCTGAATTCGCTTCCAAGCTGGCCGAACCCTGCCTGTACCTGTGATCTGGTGCCCTGGACTACAGTTGCCTGAAGCCTTCAGCAAACCAGGTAAAGAGACTGCAAACCTTTGTCCTCCATTCTTTACTGCACCACTCACCATCCTCATCTATACACTGCAAGCCCTGGAGACCTACTTCACCTGTGGGAAGTTATACCATCTAGCTGCCATAACATCACCCCAGAGGACCCCTTTTAAACAGCGTCGGTCCCCACTGACCGAACACCAAAGGTGGAGTCACGAACATAAACTTTATCCACCAAGCCCCTTTAAAGACTTTTCCCTTTAACATGGGCGCCCAGGGCCACGGACCGGGTCGCCGCCACCGTGACATCCTTCTTTAAGTACCGGACCCAGTACCGAGTATCCCACAGCCCTAGCGGGCGACTCATATATCCTATTTCAGTCTTAAAATGTGGATTTGTTTTTTCCCCTAATCTATTTATATAATTGTCTAAGCCGGGGTACTTCTGTCTTTCTGTCGGCAACTTCCTTCACGGAAATCCCATATCACTGATTGGTCTCGCCAGCTGCCTGTTATGGCTTCCGTGTCCAATCAGCGATGGGCACAGTCCGATAAGTCCCTCCCCTACTCCCCTGCAGTCAGTGCCCGGCGGCCGCTCCGTAATCCCCTCCACTCACCGCTCACACAGGGTTAATGCCAGCGGTAACGGGCCACAGGTACCGCACTCCGTTACCGCTGCTATTAACCCTGTGTGTCCCCAACTTTTTTACTATTGATGTTGCCTATGCAGCATCAATAGTAAAAAGATCTAATGTTAAAAATAATAATAATAAAAAAATCATTATATACTCACCTTCCGCCGCCTTTCCCACTCCTCGCGACGATCCGGTGACCGCTCCATGCAAGCAGCAGGTTCCGGTGCTAAGGATGGCATGCGAGAAGGACCTGCTATGACGTCACGGTCATGTGACGGCGACGTCGTCACAGGTCCTGCGAGAAGGACCTGCCGTGATGTCAAGGTCATGTGACAGCGACGTCATCACAGGTCCTGCGCTCATACCAACCCTGGGACCGGAAGCTGCCGCATGCATGGAGCGGTCACCGGAGCGTCGTGAGGAGTGGGAAAGGCGGGGGAAGGTGAGTATATAATGATTTTGATAATGATAATGACTTCAACGGGCCTTCGGAAGGTGAGTATATGTTTATTTTTTATTTTAAGTCTGTATACTACGTGGCTCTGTGCTGTATACACCGTCGCTGTGCAATATACTACGTGGCTGGGCAATATACTACGTGGCTGGGCAATATACTACGTGGCTGGGCAATATACTATGTGACTGGGCAATATACTACGTGACTGGGCAATATACTACGTGGCTGGGCAATATACTACGTGGCTGGGCAATATACTACGTGGCTGGCCAATATACTACATGACTGGGCAATATACTACATGCGTGGCTGGGCAATATGCTACGTGGCCGGCCAATATACTACATGACTGGGCAATATACTACGTGGCTGGGCAATATATTACGTGGATATGCATATTCTAGAATACCCGATGCATTAGAATCGGGCCACCATCTAGTGACATTATAATGGGGATGGTAAATTTGAATATTAACAATATGTGTAGCTTTAACCATGTTTCATGGATGCTTTTTTTATTGTCATTTTATTATAAGCAATGATAAACTAAAGCAATCCTAAAGTTACAGCATTTTCATCCATCATGAAATCATACCATACTCATTCTCATTCTACTCTTACAATACAGTAAATTTAATAGGCAATAGTTTTGATTAGCAGTATTAATATGAACCTCACGGCAAAAAATGTCTGTCTGAACAGGGGGACTTTATTAGAGGATAATAGAATGAATTTGTGCCAACCAAATTTTTACTGAAAAGTTAGCGTCTTGCTTCAAAGTTAAAACCAGACATAATATGAGATCTATAAAAGGGACCAAATGCACTTTTGGCTTAATAACGTCTTACTCATATGCCACATACCCGCACATGTTCCAGACACTTGGGTAGCAGACAAGTTGACATAGTGCAGATGGAATGGATCAAGCTGTGGTTATGGCCGCTGGTCAATCTTACCTTTAAAATATATTCAAATGAAACTCAATTTTTGTTCAAAATTATAAGAGTGCATAGTAAGGAATTTTACGGTGTCCCTAAAAACACAAATCTATCTTAACTCGTTTATAGACACTGGTAGTCCACAATGCTAGTATTATTGTTAATTGTAATAAGACATACAGTGGCAACCAAAAGTCACTTTTTTTTTTTTTTAAAGTGTGATTACTTCTGTCTGGTTGTTGTGATACCATATTCCTGGTGATTTTAGTAAACTGGAAGAAAATGGTTGTCAGCTATAAGAATGAAAATTGTGTTTGACAAAGGGATAAAACAATATGTGTCAGTTTTCAACAATTTCTGGCCCAAATGTTTTGCAGATTTTGTCATGGGTAATGGAATTTTACTTAAAATTTTTATTTATTTTTTGTTTTGTGTTTTTCGGTTAAAACATGGCAAAGACAAAGCCACATCTACCTCCAGATGTCATGACACTTATTATTCTGAGAGTGGAGTCAGGCAAAAGCCAAAAAGAGGTAGCTATGGAATTCAACTGAGGCAAGTGTCATGTATTATAAATAAAGAAAAAGAACGCTATAGTACAGCTGACAAAAATAGAAGTGAACGACCACAAAAAACAAAGTTGATCACATTATTAAGAAAAAGTCTGTATCTGATGTCTATGAAAGTGCTGAGCAGATTTTGCATGAAATGAATGAAGAATATGGGGTCAAAGTGAGTCGCCAAACTGTGGCGCGACGGCTAAGAGCATTAGGGTTGAATTTATGAATTCCAGTCAAGAAGCTTTTCATCTCTGCAAAGAACTGGAAGGTCTGACTTGACTTGACCAAAGAACACAGTCAATGGAAAAAGGCAGATTGGTCTAAGGTGTTGTAGTCGGATGAATCCAAGTTCAATCTTTCAATCTGTTTATTTGCGATGGCAATCCCTATATATACCACCGAATTGGAAAATGTAATGATGCAAGGTACCAAACACCTACAGTGAAACATGATGGTGGCAATGTCATGGTTTGGGGCTGCTTTTCTGCATCTGCCATTGGCCCTCTGCATAGAATTGATGGAAATATGAATGCTACCATGTACAAAGATATACTGGAGAATGTAATGCTGCGATGTGGTAAAATCAAAGTAGGCAGGGTCTGGAAATTCCAGAAAGACAATGATCCTAAGCACACATCCAATTTAGTAAAAATTTGGTTAGCAAAAAAAATGTTTGCCTGTGGCAATGGCCAAACAAATCATCTGATTTAAATCCCATAGAGCACCTTTGGGATGAGTTAGGCGATGAGTTGGGGCCCGTACCCATAGAAATAAAATGGAATGAAGGAAGATCCCTCAGGATGTCTTGAATACCCTAGTGGCTTCAATGCTCTGTTGCTGTGGTCCAGTAATTAAAGCAAGAGGTTATGCTACAAAATACTGTTATGGCATTGTAAACAATGAATTACTCTCTAAGTTGTGATCAATAAATAGTATATGCAAAGCTTTGGGCAGTCAGTTTTCTTTAATTAAATGACCATACTTATATTCTAAAGCATTTTGAAAAAAAATCAATTTCATGATGACAACTTCATGCACTTTCAATTCATCACAAGGAAAACGGCATCACAACAGCCAGACAGAAGTAATCACACTTGCTAAACTTTTGGTTGCCACTGTATGTAAATCATGTGTACGTATGTACACTGCCAATTTTGCAAGTTTTTCCACCTCAAAAGAATGGAGAGGTCTATAATTTTTATTGTATTCTGTGAGAGACAGAATTTAAAGATAACAACTAGAACATCACAACGTATGACTTTTAACTAATTAACTTGCATTTTATTCCATGAAATAAGTATTTGATCACCTACTAACCAGCAATAATTCTGTTTCTCATAGACCTGTTAGTTTTACTTTTAGAAGCCCTCCTACTCTGCAGTCATTACCTGTATTAATTGCACCTATTTGAACTCATTACCTGTCTAAAAGACACCTGTCCACACACTCTCCAACCTCTCCAAGACCAAAGGGCTGTCTAAGGACACCAGGGGCAAAATTGCAGACCTGCACAAGGTTGGATGGGCTTCAGGACAATAGGCAAGCAGTTTGGTAAGAAGGCAACAACTTTTGGCACAATTATTTGAAATTGGAAGAAACACAAGATGACTGTCAATCTTACTAGGTCTGGGGTTTCATGCAAGCTCTCGCCTCATAGGGTAAGGATGATTCTGAGAAAGGTCAGGAATCAGCCCATAACTACATAGGAGGAGCTGACCAGTGACCTGAAGAGAGCTGGGACCACAGTTTCAAACATTACCATTAGTAACACACTACGTCGTCATGGATTAAAATTCTGAAGGGCATGCAAGGTCACCCTGCTGATGCCAGCACATGTCCAGGCCCTTTTGAAGTTCAGCAATGACCATCTGGATAATCAACAGGAGGCATGGGAGAAGGTTATGTTGTCACGTGATGAGACCAAAATAGAACTTTTTTGTATCAACTCCACTTGCTGCATTTGGAGGAGGAAGAAGGATCAGTTCAACCCCAAGAATGCCGTCCAAAACATGAAGCATGGTGGGGGAAACCATTATACTTAATTTGAGGGAGCTTTTCTGCAAAAATGACAGGACAACTGCATCATATTGAAGGGAGAATGGATGGGATCATGTATCGCTAGATGTTGGCCAACAACCTTCTTTCCTCTGTAAGAGCATTGAAGATGGGCCATAGCTGGGTCTTCCAGCATGACAATGACATGAAACACACAGCCAGGGCAAATATGGAGTTGCTTCAAAAGAAGCATTTCAAAGTCCTGGAGTGGCCTAGCCAGTGTCCAGACCTGAATCCAATAGAAAATCTTTGGAGGGAGCTGAAATTCAATGATTTTTTTATAAAAAGGGGATACCTAAGAGCTAAAAGGACTCCGCGTGATCAATTACTGTATGGGTTACCAAACAATTTGGATCGGAAACAAGATATAGAACAGGTACATTTCATATCAACATATAACAACAAATGGCAAGACCTTACCCACATTATTTTAGAACATTGGAAAATACTGATGAGTGACCCTACTTTGAAAAGAATCTTACCTCCAAAACCTTCATTTGTGGCAAAAAGAGCAGCCAATTTAAAAGACATCTTGGTTCATAGTCATTATGAACCAATGAGAAATGTCAAAAAAGCTAGAAATGAAAAAAATCGGGTGTGCTTTTTCCCTTGCGGTTTATGCAAAGGATGCCTTAATCATGTTAAGACCTCCACTTTTACAAACCATGATAGTACCCACAATTATGATATTTGAAAATATCTGGATTGCACTTCAAAAGGTGTCATTTATCAAGCCCAATGAACTTGTGGGAAAATCTACGTTGGCTTAACAACTAGGGAATTGAAAGTGAGAACCCGTCAGGGACATACAAAAAGCAAAAACTATTGAAGACATCAGTACCCTTAAGTCTCTTCCAAAGCATTTAAAAAAAACCATGGTTGCTCCAGCAAGGATCTTACCATTAGAGGTATAGATCAAATAGATTTTGGGGTAAGAGGGGGCGATTTGGGCCGGGCTCTTGCACAACTAGAGAGTAGGTGGATTTTTCGGTTGGGAGCTATGAGCCCACAGGGTCTTAATGAGAACTTAGGATTTGCAGCATTCCTTTAAACATGTGTAAAAAAGGCATTTTATATATTTTTATATAAGGCATTTTTTATAGTGAGATGGATCACCTCCTCCATCAAGTTATCTTACTATAGAAGAAAGAGATAGAAGAAAATGGGAGAAAAGAAGAATTGAGAAAAAGAAGAAAAGAAATCATATTTTGTGGACAGTAATTAGTTATGGATGATCAATCCCTATATTTGATAGGAGATATTGTGACTATATTGTCCATGATATTAACTTATTTATTTATTTTGGGATTGTGGAATGACTAAGGATATCATAAGTAGTGGTTAGGCATTGATCCAATTTGGACTATATATTGTTAGCAAAAACAGGTTTGAGCCATATCTATCCATTCCTTGGACACTTTGTTTGATAATGTTTGGTCTTGTTTTGTTTTTATGTGATATAGATCAATAAAGATTACAATTTTAAATATACACATATGGGACTCTTCATGCGGACAAAGTAATTTAAGTCCGCAAGTGGTAGTATGTTATGCTGAAGTGCCATAATTTATGAATTTGAGGACAATTTGATAGCATATGTTATTTTCCACACTGTATGAGTGTATGTTCAAATATTCTGTGCCTCATTCCTTGCATTTGCATGGTTTTATTTCTATTAACATGGATTTTTGGTAGCAACTCATCCAAGAAGTCCATAACTGACCTATGTAGACTGTACAATGTTGCAGTTGTTTCACTCAGTTCAGAGCTGATTCCAGGGTTGGATTTCATGCATGTGTCATGTTTGATATCACAGAGCATTGCACTCCTCCTTCTAAACCTTGCCTGTTTGTTTGGAATAGTCCACAAGAGCTCAAACATCAATTCCTGTTTGGGAAAGACTGATGTAATACTGACACATTTTTCATTTTATACAGTGCCTACAAGTAGTATTCAACCCCCTGCAGATTTAGCAGGTTTACACATTTGGAATTAACTTGGCATTGTGACATTTGGACTGTAGATCAGCCTGGAAGTGTGAAATGCACTGCAGCAAAAAAGAATGTTATTTCTTTGTTTATTTTTTTTTTTAAATTGTGAAAAGTCTTTTCAGAGGGTCATTTCTTATTCAACCCCTCAACCCACCAGAATTCTGTTTGGTTCCCCTAAAGTATTAAGAAGTAGTTCAGGCACAAAGAACAATGAGCTTCACATGTTTGGATTAATTATCTCTTTTTCCAGCCTTTTCTGACTATTTAAGACCCTCACCAAACTTGTGAACAGCACTCATACATGGTCAACATGGGAAAGACAAAGGAGCATTCCAAGGCCATCAGAGACAAGATCGTGGAGGGTCACAAGGCTGGCAAGGGGTACAAAACCCTTTCCAAGGAGTTGGGCCTACCTGTCTCCACTGTTGGGAGCATCATCCGGAAGTGGAAGGCTTATGGAACTACTGTTAGCCTTCCACGCCTGGACAGCCTTTGAAAGTTTCCTCCCATGCCGAGGCCAGGCTTGTCCGAAGAGTCAAGGCTAACCCAAGGACAACAAGGAAGGAGCTCCGGGAAGATCTCATGGCAGTGGGGACATTGGTTTCAGTCAATACCATAAGTAACGTACTCCACCGCAATGGTCTCCGTTCCAGACGAGCCCATAAGGTACCTTTACTTTCAAAGCGTCATGTCAAGGCTCATCTACAGTTTGCTCATAATCACTTGGAGGACTCGGAGACTGACTGGTTCAAGGTTCTCTGGTCTGATGAGACCAAGATCAAGATCTTTGGTGCCAACCACACACGTGACGTTTGGAGACTGGATGGCACTGCATACAACCCCAAGAATACCATCCCTACAGTCAAGCATGGTGGTGGCAGCATCATGCTGTGGGGCTGTTTCTCAGCCAAGGGGCCTGACCATCTGGTCCGCATCCATGGGAAGATGGATAGCACGGCCTACCTGGAGATTTTGGCCAAGAACCTCCGCTTCTCCATCAAGGATCTTAAGATGGGTCGTCATTTCATCTTCCAACAAGACAACGACCCAAAGCACACAGCCAAGAAAACCAAGGCCTGGTTCAAGAGGCAAAAAATCAAGGTGTTACAGTGGCCTAGTCAGTCTCCTGACCTTAACCCAATTGAAAACTTGTGGAAGGAGCTCAAGATTAACCCCTTCCCGACCTTTGACGCCACGTAGGCGTCATGAAAGTCGGTGCCATTCCGACCCATGACGCCTATGCGGCGTCATGGAAAGATCGCGTCCCTGCAGATCGGGTGAAAGGGTTAACTCCCATTTCACCCGACCTGCAGGGACAGGGGGAGTGGTAGTTTAGCCCGGGGGGGTGGCTTCACCCCCTCGTGGCTACGATCGCTCTGATTGGCTGTTGAAAGTGAAACTGCCAATCAGAGCGATTTGTAATATTTCACCCATTATAACGGGTGAAATATTACAATCCAGCCATGGCCGATGCTGAAATATCATCGGCCATGGCTGGAAATACTAGTGTGCCCCCACCCCACCCCTCCGATCGCCCCCCCACCCCCCCGATCTGGCCGGTACACTGCTCCGGCTCCCCTCCGTCCAGTGCTCCGCTCCCCCCCGTGCTCGTGTCCGCTCCCCCCGTGCTCCAATCACCCCCCCGTGCTCCAATCACCCCCCCCTGCACTCCGATCCACCCCCCCCCCGTGCTCCGTTCCACCCCCCCGTGCTCCATTCCAGCCCCCCCGTGCTCCGTTCCACGCCCCCCGCGCTCCGTTCCACCCCTCCCGCGCTCCGATTCCCCCCCCGTGCTCCGATCCCCCCCCCGTGGTCCCCCCCCACCCTATCATACTTACCGATCCAGCCGTGGTCCCGTCCGTCTTCTCCCGGGCGCCGCCATCTTCCAAAATGGCGGGCGCATGCGCAGTGCGCCCGCCGAATCTGCCGGCCGGCAGATTCGTTCCAAAGTGCATTTTGATCACTGAGATATAATCTATCTCAGTGATCAAAATAAAAAAAATAATAAATGACCCCCCCCCCCCCCCCTTTGTCACCCCCATAGGTAGGGACAATAAAAAAATAAAGAAATTTTTTTTTTTCCACTAATGTTAGAATAGGGTTAGGGTTAGGGGTAGGGTTAGGGTTAGGGGTAGGGTTAGGGTTAAGGTTAGGGGTAGGGGTAGGGGTAGGGTTAGGGTTAGGGGTAGGGTTAGGGGTAGGGGTAGGGGTAGGGCTAGGGTTAGGGCTAGGGTTAGGGTTAGGAATGTGCACACGTATTCTGGTCCTCTGCGGATTTTTCCGCTGCGGATTTGATAAATCCGCAGTGCTAAACCGCTGCGGATTTATGGCGGATTTACCGCGTTTTTTTCTGCGCATTTCACTGCGGTTTTACAATTGCGATTTTCTATTGGAGCAGTTGTAAAACCGCTGCGGAATCCGCACAAAGAAGTGACATGCTGCGGAATGTAAACCGCTGCGTTTCCGTGCAGTTTTTCCGCAGCATGTGTACAGCGATTTTTGTTTCCCATAGGTTTACATTGAACTGTAAACTCATGGGAAACTGCTGCGGATCCGCAGCGTGTGCATATACCTTTAGAATTAGGCTATGTGCACACGGTGCGGATTTGGCTGCGGATTCGCAGCAGTGTTCCATCAGGTTTACAGTACCATGTAAACATATGAAAAACCAAATCCGCTGTGCCCATGGTGCGGAAAATACCGCGCGGGAACGCTGCGTTGTATTTTCCGCAGCATGTCAATTCTTTGTGCGGATTCCGCAGCGTTTTACACCTGTTCCTCAATAGGAATCCGCAGGTGAAATCCGCACAAAAAACACTGGAAATCCGCGGAAAATCCGCAGGTAAAACACAGTGCCTTTTACCCGCAGATTTTTCAAAAATGGTGCGGAAATATCTCACACGAATCCGCAACGTGGGCACATAGCCTTAGGGTTAGGGTTGGAATTAGGGTTGTGGTTAGGGTTAGGGGTGTGTTGGGGTTAGTGTTGTGGTTAGGGGTGTGTTGGGGTTAGGGTTGTGATTAGGATTATGGCTACAGTTGGGATTAGGGTTAGGGGTGTGTTGGGGTTAGTGTTGGAGTTAGAATTGAGGGGTTACCACTGTTTAGGCACATCAGGGGTCTCCAAACGCAACATGGCGCCACCATTGATTCCAGCCAATCTCGTATTCAAAAAGTCAAATGGTGCTCCCTCACTTCCGAGCCCTGACGTGTGCCCAAACAGTGGTTTACCCCCACATATGGGGTACCAGCATACTCAGGACAAACTGCGCAACAATTACTGGGGTCCAATTTCTCCTGTTACCCTTGTGAATCTAAAAAAATGCTTGCTAAAACATAATTTTTGAGGAAAGAAAAATGATTTTTTATTTTCATGGCTCTGCGTTGTAAACGTCTGTGAAGCACTTGGGGGTTCAAAGTGCTCACCACATATCTAGATAAGTTCCTTGGGGGGTCTAGTTTCTAAAATGGGGTCACTTGTGGGGGGTCTCTACTGTTTAGGCACACCAGGGGCTCTGCAAACGCAACGTGACACCCGCAGACCATTCCATCAAAGTCTGCATTTCAAAAGTCACTACTTCCCTTCTGAGCCCCGACGTGTGCCCAAACAGTGGTTTACCCCCACATATGGGGTATCAGCGTACTCAGGAGAAACTGGACAACAACTTTTGGGGTCCAATTTCTCCTGTAACCCTTGGGAAAATAAAAAATTCTGGGCTAAATAATTATTTTTGAGGAAAGAAAACGTATTTATTATTTTCACGGCTCTGCATTATAAACTTCTATGAAGCACTTGGGGGTTCAAAGTGCTCACCACACATCTAGATAAGTTCCTTTCAGGGTCTAGTTTCCAAAATGGGGTCACTTGTGGGGGGTTTCTACTGTTTAGGCACATCAGGGGCTCTGCAAACGCAACGTGACGCCCGCAGAGCATTCCATCAAAGTCTGCATTTCAAAACGTCACTACTTCAATTCCAAGCCCCGGCATGTGCCCAAACAGTAGTTTACCCCCACATATGGGGTATCACCGTACTCAGGAGAAACTGGACAACAACTTTTGGGGTCAAATTTCTCCTGTTACCCTTGGGAAAATTAAAAAATTCTGGGCTAAATAATTATTTTTGAGGAAAGAAAACGTATTTATTATTTTCACGGCTCTGCATTATAAACTTCTATGAAGCACTTGGGGGTTCAAAGTGCTCACCACACATCTAGATAAGTTCCTTTGGGGGTCTAGTTTCCAAAATGGGGTCACTTGTGGGGGGTTTCTACTGTTAAGCCACATCAGGGGCTCTGCAAACGCAACGTGACGCCCACAGAGCATTCCATCAAAGTCTGCATTTCAAAACGTCACTACTTCACTTCCGAGCCCCGGCATGTGCCCAAACAGTGATTTACCCCCACATATGGGGTATCAGCGTACTCAGGAGAAACTGGACAACAACTTTTGGGGTCAAATTTCTCCTGTTACCCTTGGGAAAATAAAAAATTGCAGGCTAAAAGATCATTTTTGAGAAAATAATTTTTTTTTTTATTTTCATGGCTCTGCGTTATAAACTTCTGTGAAGCACTTGGGGGTTCAAAGTCCTCACCACACATCTAGATTAGTTCCTTTGGGGGTCTAGTTTCCAAAATGGTGTCATTTCTGGGGGATCTCCAATGTTTAAGCACACAGGGGCTCTCCAAACGTGACATGGTGTCCGCTAATGATTGGAGCTAATTTTCCATTTAAAAAGCCAAATGGCGTGCCATCCCTTCCGAGCCCTGCCGTGCGCCCAAACAGTGGTTTACCCCCACATATGGGTTATCAGCGTACTCAGGACAAACTGGACAACAATATTTGGGGTCCAATTTCTCCCATTATCCTTGGCAAAATAGGAAATTCCAGGCTAAAAAATCATTTTTGAGGAAAGAAAAATTATTTTTTATTTTCATGGCTCTGCGTTATAAACTTCTGTGAAGCACCTGGGGGTTTAAAGTGCTCAATATGCATCTAGATAAGTTCCTTGGGGGGTCTAGTTTCCAAAATGGGGTCACTTGTGGGGGAGATCCAATGTTTAGGCACACAGGGGGCTCTCCAAACGCGACATGGTGTCCGCTAACAATTGGAGCTAATTTTCCATTCAAAAAGTCAAATGGCGCGCCTTCCCTTCCGAGCCCTGCCGTGTGCCCAAACAGTGGTTTACCCCCACATATGAGGTATCGGCGTACTCGGGAGAAATTGCCCAACAAATTTTATGATCCATTTTATCCTACTGCCCATGTGAAAATGAAAAAATTGAGGCGAAAATAATTTTTTTGTGAAAAAAAAGTACTTTTTCATTTTTACAGATCAATTTGTGAAGCACCTGAGGGTTTAAAGTGCTCACTAGGCATCTAAATAAGTTCCTTGGGGGGTCTAGTTTCCAAAATGGGGTCACTTGTGGGGGAGCGCCAATGTTTAGGCACACAGGAGCTATCCAAACGCGACATGGTGTCCGCTAACGATGGAAATAATTTTTCATTCAAAAAGTCAAATGGCGCTCCTTCCCTTCCGAGCCTTACCATGTGCCCAAACAGTGGTTTACCCCCACATGTGAGGTATTGGTGTACTCAGGAGAAATTGCCCAACACATTTTAGGATCCATTTTATCCTGTTGCCCATGTGAAAATGAAAAAATTGAGGCTAAAAGAATTTTTTTGTGAAAAAAAAGTACTTTTTCATTTTTACGGATCAATTTGTGAACCACCTGGGGGTTCAAAGTGCTCACTATACATCTAGATAAGTTCCTTGGGGCATCTAGTTTCCAAAATGGGGTCACTTGTGGGGGAGCTCCAATTTTTAGGCACACGGGGGCTCTCCAAACGTGACATGGTGTCCGCTAAAGAGTGGAGCCAATTTTTGATTCAAAAAGTCAAATGGCGCTCCTTCCCTTCCAAGCCCTGCCGTGCGCCCAAACAGTGGTTTACCCCCACATATGAGGTATCAGCGTACTCAGGACAAATTGGACAACAACTTTCGTGGTTCAGTTTCTCCTTTTACCATTGGGAAAATAAAAAAATTGTTGCTAAAAGATAATTTTTGTGACTAAAAAGTTAAATGTTCATTTTTTCCTTCCATGTTGCTTCTGCTGCTGTGAAGCACCTGAAGGGTTAATAAACTTCTTGAATGTGGTTTTGAGTACCTTGAGGGGTGCAGTTTTTAGAATGGTGTCAGTTTTGGGTATTTTCAGCCATATAGACCCCTCAAACTGACTTCAAATGTGAGGTGGTCCCTAAAAAAAATGGTTTTGTAAATTTCGTTGTAAAAATGACAAATCGCTGGTCAAATTTTAACCCTTATAACTTCCTAACAAAAAAAAATTTTGTTTCCAAAATTGTGCTGATGTAAAGTAAACATGTGGGAAATGTTATTTATTAACTATTTTGTGTCACATATCTCTCTGGTTTAACAGAATAAAAATTCAAAATGTGAAAATTGCGAAATTTTCAAAATTTTCGCCAAATTTCCGTGTTTATCACAAATAAATGCAGAATTTATTGACCTAAATTTACCACTAACATGAAGCCCAATATGTCACGAAAAAACAATCTCAGAACCGCTAGGATCCGTTGAAGCGTTCCTGAGTTATTACCTCATAAAGGGACACTGGTCAGAATTGCAAAAAACGGCAAGGTCTTTAAGGTCAAAATAGGCTGGGTCTTGAAGGGGTTAAAGTCCACATGAGACACCCAAAGAACCTAGATAACTTGGAGAAGATCTGCATGGAGAAGTGGGCCAAGATAACTCCAGAGACCTGTGCCGGCCTGATCAGGTCTTATAAAAGACGATTATTAGCTGTAATTGCAAACAAAGGTTATTCCACAAAATATTAAACCTAGGGGTTGAATAATAATTGACCCACACTTTTATGTTTAAAATTTATAAAAATTTAACTGAGCAACAAAACTTTTTGGTTTGTAAGATTTATGCATCTGTTAATAAATCCTGCTCTTGTTTGAAGTTTGAAGGCTCTAACTTATTTGCATCTTATTAAACCTGCTAAATCTGCAGGGGGTTGAATACTACTTGTAGGCATTGTAAGTACCAT